>NC_061862.1:35839251-36439251 GCF_907164915.1 Impatiens glandulifera | reverse complement strand
ATTAAAGAATTTTAGAATTAATTAAGGAATTAATTAATTATATATTGAGAGAAATTTATGGTAAAAAAATTGAATTTTTTTTAAAGAATTGATATTAATATCTCTTTATTATTAATTAATTAAATAATTAAGGAGATATTAATTAATTATTAATTGATATGTTTTAAATTCACAACCTAATCAAACAACTACAACTCTTTTAACATAAACTAATAACACTTTATATTTTAAATTCAATACCAAATTTTTTGATGAGCGGGACGTTGTAAAATTATATTTTTTCAGTGTACATCTCACGGGAGATCTTCCTAGTTATTTTAATTATATAAAGAATTAAGGAATTCAGTTTTAGAATAATAATTAATTATTATAATTAATAAAGAATTCAGATTTTTATGACTAATTAATACAATAAAGTAAATATATTATGGAATTCTAGATTAAGAATTTTAAAATTTAATATATACCTCTTATATAGATTATGATTTGAGAATTAAGTAAAGAAAAATATACATGTTTATAATTACTTAACATATTTATAATATTTTATAAATATTGATTAGCATATTAAAAATTAAATATTAAAATATATTTAATGAATTAATATAAAAACTGAATACCTAATCTATATATATATAATGATGCTTAATTTTTAAAGTGTCCGGATTGCCGGGTCGAGAGCTGTGGTTAATTTGGATACTTGGGTCAGATTGTGGGTTGACCCGTTTTTAAATTTAAAACGGTTAAAAATAAAATTAAAAATGCTAGAGGTATGTTTCGAACTTGCAACCTAACAAAACAAGTACAACTCTTTAACCAACTAGGCTACAAAGACTTTATATTTTAAATTCAACACCAAATTTGATAAACGCGGGACGTTTTAATATTAATATAAGTTCAACTTTTTAACTAACTAATCTATATATATATAATGATGCTTAATTTTTAAAGTGTCCGGATTGCCGGGTCGAGAGCTCTGGTTAATTTGGATACTTGGGTCGGATTGTGGGTTGACCCGTTTTTAAATTTAAAACGGTTAAAAATAAAATTAAAAATGCTAGAGGTATGTTTCGAACTTGCAACCTAACAAAACAAGTACAACTCTTTAATATAATGATGCTTAATTTTTAAAGTGTCCGGATTGCCGGGTCGAGAGCTCTGGTTAATTTGGATACTTGGGTCGGATTGTGGGTTGACCCGTTTTTAAATTTAAAACGGTTAAAAATAAAATTAAAAATGCTAGAGGTATGTTTCGAACTTGCAACCTAACAAAACAAGTACAACTCTTTAACCAACTAGGCTACAAAGACTTTATATTTTAAATTCAACACCAAATTTGATAAACGCGGGACGTTTTAATATTAATATAAGTTCAACTTTTTAACTAACTAATCTATATATATATAATGCTTAATTTTTAAAGTATCCGGATTGCCGGGTCGAGAGCTGTGGTTAATTTGGATACTTGGGTCGGATTGTGGGTTGACCCGTTTTTAAATTTAAAACGGTTAAAAATAAAATTAAAAATGCTAGAGGTATGTTTCGAACTTGCAACCTAACAAAACAAGTACAACTCTTTAACCAACTAGGCTACAAAGACTTTATATTTTAAATTCAACACCAAATTTGATAAACGCGGGACGTTTTAATATTAATATAAGTTCAACTTTTTAACTAACTAATATATAATGATGTTGAGTAAATGGATACTTGGTTCGGATTGTGAGTTGACCCACCCATAAATTTAAAACGGTTAAAAATAAAATTAAAAAGGTTATCTGTAATTTTTTTCACGGTTTTTTATATTATTACTCGTGCAAATGCACGGGCTAAATGCTAGTTTATTTAAGAGAAATGATTAGGTGAGAGAATTTGGCGAAGAAATTTGGTGAGGAAATGACTTGACATAATCTTATTCGCTGAAAAAATCAAATAATTTCTCTTTTTTTCTCTATTTCCTCTCACTTTTACATTTTCAAACTAATGAAGGTGATGTCAAGTCATTCTCTCACCAAATTCTCTTACTAAATTAAGTATTAACTATTTTTATGAATATATTTAGAAATTAAGAAAAAAATCAAAAATCAAAATAAAGAGAAAGAAAATAAAGTAATATTATTATTTTATTATTAATAATAATTTAATAAATAAAGAATATAATAACTTATTTATCAAGAATTAAGGAAATTAATAAATTTATAATTTTAATTTTAGTGTAATTCTTATCCCATATGTAATTGATTATTTAATTATTTTTTATTATTATATTTGGATGAATAATCATAATGTTATATTACACATTCGAATATATATACATATTTTTGTTCTTTATGTATATATTGTGTTGATTGATATTAAGAAATAATTGAGTGATTAGTAAAATTACAATTATTTGTTTTGTGTAACACATATGAAATTTATGCGATTTTGATACATAAAATAATATTCGGATTTTCGGTATTAATAACACATTCAAAATTTGGTACAATTTTAGGCCCACTTAAATTTGTAATTATGCGGTTGTTAATCGGTCCAAAGGAAGGTTAATAATTGGTCGGATTGCAAATTTAAATAATGTACAAAATTATTCATTTATAAAACATATTTGTTTTATAAGATTAAGACGGTTGTGTTTGTAACTATGCTATTATTAATCGGACAAAATAAAATTTAATAATTGGTCGAGTTACATACTTAAAGTATGTACATAAGTTATTAATTTATTAAATCAATTAATTGAAGCAACATCCTACCAAAGTAGACTCTCTTGTGTAGGTTAATATGTTTTATAAACTAAAAATATCGTGTGTATGTAATTCATTCGGTTATTTAATCGGCTCAAAGGAAGATAAATAATTGGTTAGAATAACATTATGCACATGTGGTAATAAATATGTAACAATTATTCGGTGTGCCATTTGAATAATTGGACTATTCAAAGATAACCAATTGTTTGACCGAACTTATTGTTAATATTTAATTACTACAAAAGAGTACTGTTTGCAAGTTAATATTTAATGTCCAAAGACTAAATATTAAGCGTTTGGTATCTTATGATGAGACGTACCATTATTTTGAATTTATGTGATTATTAAAATTTATGAGTATAGTTGTTCATTTGTTTTGTTATCTAATTAAGTTAACATTTCTGCTTATACGGATTTTTCTTGTCAACATCTTAAGTTCATTTTATATGATGAAGTTTTTAAGGTGTATCTAGAATTTGTTATTTTTTTTTAAGAATTATATCTAAAAGGGTTAAAATTGTTAAGATTATTATTAGAAAAAAGATTTCATAAGAAATACACCATATGTTTTATTTTGTTTCAAAATTAAATGCATTAAAGTTAGAGTTACACTAATGTATTCTCATACATCTAATTTGGATTTTCTTATTCACACTTAAGTTAATTGATGTGAATTGCAATTGCCTGAAATGAGACTTAGTCTCTATATGAGCTCTAATCATATTGTGTGTAAGAAAATAAAATATCGAAACAAAAATAACATAAATAATGTTCACTTAGCAAATAACTTAAAAGATAATAAAGAAATGAAGTTGTAAAAATTACAGATATTGCACCTAAAATAAAATTACTAATAAAAGTGGTGCAAAAAAGAATACATACTACATTTTTTTGTTTGTTTATTCTAAGAGTAATTTAACTTTAGTACTCAGACACATTTGATGGTGAACATTAGTATTAATATTTAAAGTAAATGTGTTGATATACAATTGGGTTAGTTGTCAAAAGTCAATTGATGGTGAGAGAATCATCGACGTGGGCATTGACAATTCGTATTAAAGATGAAGAAATAAAGAATTACTTCAGATACTCTTTATTTGGAAACAAACATTTATGGAATATCTCTATATAATTAATTTATATGAAAAGAAGAATTAATAACTACAACTTATATAAAAAATAAAGTTTCAACTAAAACAACTAGTTAATTCTTTTGGAGTTGTCCAGTCAACGTTAGGCCTTATAGATCCAAAGAAAATAGACTGGACTAAAGAATTGTTAGATGTTAATTGTTGGATATTCTAAAAAAATATAGAGACAAATTTTAGTTTCATAAGTATTTCAAGATTAGCTTTGAAAATAAATAAATACAAAAGACTCTTTAAACAAGAGTCTAATGTATGCTCAAGATTATATGAATCAAGAAATTAAGTTTATTTATGATGTTGGACAAATACTTGAAGGATTCTGGTTTGGATCATTAAGAAAACAACTAAACAAATAATGTGACATTTTAAGAACAAAACATTACATACTCATATAGTGAAATCGAATCGGATAAAGATCATTTGGTATATATTGATTTGAATTTTGTTGGATACCAAAACAGTCGGAAATTCGTGCCACATAATTTTAGTTTAATTATTAGTTTAAAGAATTAATTTTTGTAAGAGTGTTAAGCAGACACTCGAATTATTTTAAGTTGATGGCATAATTTATTAGGTGTTTTTGACATCCGATTAAAAAATCTGACTGCAAAGTTTTGTCACGGGGTTGCAAATTATGAATGATATAGAAAGACCACTAAAGATATTATGTGACAATAATTTGCAGTTTTTTACTTTAAGAGTAATATGAGTTCGACTAAGTCGAACTATTTGAAAAATAAAGAAATTAGAATGTTTACTTATCTATTGAGCATATTTGAACAAACTCTAAAATTACGGATCAGTTCTCTAAATATTTGCTATCTGAGATCTTTCATTAACACATTGTTCATATGGATATTGTATATTTAGATGATATACAGTTTTAGTGGGAGTTTGTATTGTGATGCTTGTATAAATATAATCTGAAATTTATGTGCACATTAAAGAAGCAGTTTCTAAAGAAATTAAAGATTTAGTTTTTTAAAGAAATCAAGATTATAAAGTTATTCAGATTGATCTCTATAAGAAATAAAGAAGGACCAGTTGATATTAGACATGTTACAGATCACACTACATGTTAATCCACACTACACACCCATGTTTAATCTATGTCATTTGATTGTATTGACATATGTGACTATTGAGGGTTTAGTTACGAACTAATGTAACAAAAATCGCTTTAATCCTATGTTGATATAATTGATGGACGAGATTGATATAAATATTTGGAAATGATAACAATATTTGAGCTCTTAAGGTTATAATATACAATTGAAGGAAATATTATATGACCCAAATGAGATATTGTTGGAATTATTTCCAATATTTGGGTACATATATTATTTAATAATTGTATATTAGTTGTTATCATAATAAAGATTAAAGTCCCAATAAAGTGATCTATTAAAGTATAAAGATTATGGGACTTATTTAGACATTTATAATAAATGTGAGGATTATTTGTGTAGAAGCAGAAATACCATTTATTATTTCGTTGATGGCCGAATAATAAATGGGTATATTAGGGCTAGGTCCCCAACTCATATAGATAGCCTACCTATTATGTTTCTCTCATCAGACAATAATGTTTATGTTCATCTCTCAAGAACACTCAAGAAGGGCTATCGATATAGGGTTGGAAGACTTAAACCCCACCCACATCAGACATTCCGATCCAAATTCAGATTCAGAACAAGAAGATTCAAGATCAAGAGAAAATCCAAAATCAAGAAGAAGAGAATAACGAAGAACGGCTTAATGAACCGTTCTTTAATCCAGATTCAGATACGTTTCTGCACCTTATGTTTATCTCAATTTATCGACATAAAGTATTAAGATTATATAACTAAGGATTGAAGATTTAAATTAAAGATTCTAACAACATCCACCTACCATTCTGTATATAGATGAGTTCCAACCTCATACCAGATCAAGATGTGTGCGGAATTCCGTTATTATCTTGCAAATAGTGGGAAGCCCACTCTTAAAACTTCCATAGAGTTTGTTGCCAATTGTTCAACCTTTCACAAAATGATTTTTCAGGACACATTTGTCCTAACTGCTCCAGAGCAATCTTGTGAAACCATAATTTTCACGATTATCCGTCACACTCAAATATATGAAATATCTCGAAACTACATAATATAAATCATCACCCATAATGCAATAACCACCACAATCTTCCTAATAATTTTACCTATATTGAAAATAATAAGGTTTATTTTATTTTATTTTTAAATTGTCCGAATTTTAATTGTTTTTGGGACCGATTGATACGACATTGGATCCAAATTAATTATTTATTTAAATCTCGTGAAATATACCCGTAGAGAAATATTTTCCTAAAATCAAATTTGGTTTAAAATTATTTTAAAAGTTTATAATTTTGAATGTAGAAAATGAGTGTGATTTTAGTGATACAATAATTCAAATGGAATAAATAATAAAAAAAATAATTTTATATCAAGACCCTACTTTTATCTAGTTCAAATAATTATTCTAGTTCTTACTTAAGTTTTAATACAATTAATTATTGTTTAATTGAGTTTGAATAATTATAACTATTGTTTTATTTAATTCTATAGTAGGTAAGATAGAATAAATTATTGAGAAGATTAAGATAAAAATAATTAAAAAACCTATATTTTTATTTATATATAATTTAAGTTATAAAAATGTATATATCTTTTTAAAATTATATATATAAATAATAAAATTTAATATATATATATATATAATTAAAAAACATTAATATAAAATAATTTAATAATAAAAAAATTATAATTCTTTTTTTGACAAGGGTACTATTTTTATAATAACATGTAAAATGCAAGATTGAAAGAGGGAAAATTTGATAGTCACATTTCTAATTTGTAAGATATATGTATCATGTCAATTCAATTCATATATACAAAATAATAATAATAATAAATAAATAAATGAAACTACAAAGCAAACTGTGTGTGAGGGAGGCAAGTAAATTCGGGAGGTGAATGACATGACCCTACGTAATTGACTTGAAAAATTGTGTGAGAATACAGAGGTAACATTTTTTTATTTTTTCAGTTAATCATGTTAAGTGTTATGTAGCTCCCTCTCATATTCCTTATTTCAATTCCACTATTTTTATCATTTCATAAACAAATTAACGAAATTATATTCATTAGTACATTGTACTTGTTTATTTATTTATTTATATATTATAAATGTAGAGGTATCTGGTCATTCAATGAATCATAAAATCATTATAAGCTTGATTAGGCATATCACGTTATTAGCATGACCTCACGTGAAGTTCCTGAAATAATGTTTGTTTGGCCAAATGGACGGACGGCTGAGATGATTGATTATGTATTATGGTAGGCCTGCCCAAAACCTTAGTACCTGAAATCAATATTGCTTGATTGAATTTGACAATTGTTTTTAATTGTTGGAGAATTGGGTCTCCGGAATTTTTTTTTTTTTTTTTTTAATTGAGTTTTAAATTTTTTAAAACTCTTGTTTGATAAAAAATAGAAAAAAATTGATTTTTAAAATTTTAAAACTAATTTAGTTTTGAGTTGGTAGGATATAGTATATGTGAGAGAATTATGAATTAGAAAGAAAAAGGATAAGGTGGTTTAGAGAGGGTTAGTTTTGGTATTTAAATTGATAAAATTAATAATCAGATGGTTGATAAAATATTTGAATTTTAGGATAAATAACTCAACATCAAACAAGCCCTTGAAGTAAGGGTTGTGGTAACTTCGATTGGGCAGTAACCTCTCCCTTCAATACTTTATATAAATTTCATTTTTATTATTAGAAATCTCTATCACAACAACTATATTAATAAGAATTCTGAAATTTAAAAAGAAATAAAAATATCCTAACAAAGTCTTATCAAAGACAAAAATGCTTAAAATTGCGTTGTCCCTTGTCCCTATAAAGGTAAAAAAACAATTGTGAACCAAAATGAATCTTAAAGTTGCAATTTTTTTAGTTATGTAAACAAGCCTACCTATACTCTTAAGAAAAAAAAAATATCTAACTATCTAGTAATAATCAGTTTAACTCCACTAATTTTTTTTAAAAAAAAAAACTAATGTTAATGCAAATAAGAAATTACCTCTACAAAAATCAAATTACAAAAAAAAAAACTAAATAAAATCTAAATATTATATGATATGATAAATTTATAATAATTAAAATTCGAAGAAAGATTATCAACAATCTTGTAATTGGCTCTAAAGATCCGTAACGATTAGTGATTTAGTATAGTCAATCCTTAATCAAACGTTATTGTTTTTTTTACAAAATATTTTGAGTGACAGTAAAAATTATATTTGATCGAGAGTTGGTAAATAACGTCGAAAAAAATTATGTCAAATGATAAGTAATCATCAACATATATGGTAAAAAAATGAGAAACTTGTCAAAACACATGAGAATATACTTGTAAAATGATATTCAACTAAAATATTAATTTCAGTGATTCTTTATTTAAAAATAAAAAACAAATTCAGATTCAGTAACTTTATCTCATTTACGGTTAAAATAACACAAACACGAACTCAATAAATGATCAATAAGACAATACCTACCAATAATTGAAAATATTATTTAAATTATGAAAATTCCAATTCAACTAAACAAGATGGCACACATGTAACCCCGGAAATGAATTTTCATACTTACAACATCAAATAAAACATTACACCAAATCAAATCTGAGTTAAGGAGATAAAAAATTATGCATTATCTGATGTTAAAAAAAGTAATAAGAAGGAAAAAAAAACTTTTAAACCCTTTTTTTATTATTATTTGTGGAGAGAATTCTGTAGATCACATATCAAATAACTTCACAATTGAGTTATTGTATAATAAAAAATGTTTATATACATATTCAATATAATTATAATAATATTAGAAGTTGATTTCACTGATAACTCAGTTAATACAAATTCTATATAGATTTCAAATAATTAAAGTAGTTGGAGGAGAGGCTCCATCATTGAGTGCTATGTGTATTATTATTATGCATCCTCCCTTACAGCCATAACAAGTTAAGGACCATCAATCTCTTTAATAACAAATAAATTAAATATATAGCTAGGGGTGGTCACGTTAGGGCAAGAACCAGTCCATTTCTAAATTTAATACTCAAAACCCCAAGATCTACCAGCATCTCACATGGCCTACAAATTATAATAAATTAATTAGGGTTTAATACAATATTTATAATAAGATCTTCAATCACTAATAAAGTCTTAACAAATTATTGTTTAACATAACTTACAAGAGTCAAACAGCATTAAAGGTCTTGGCTTTAATATATAATATCTATATTTCTCTCCCATGTACTTAGAGATGAAGAAAGCTTTTAACTAACAAATTAAGGTCTTAAGCACTTATATATATGGTTATTATGTTGCTGATCATTATTAGTAGCATAATCTTCCTTCCCTAAGAAATGAAATTAAAAGTAAAGAAGATTAGTAGATCGAGTATTATTATATTAGATTTAAAGAACAAGTTGTTGTTGTTTCATCATTAGATAGAAGAAGATTAGTGGGTATATATCTTTGGAAAATATTGCTTTCTTTCCTTTTCTCTGCTTTATTGTATGATTGAGCTATTCAAATGGCAATAGAGTTGTTGGACTCATTTCAGCCTTACACCATAGTCATTAAAAACATAAAATTAATCATAAAAGTACTACAGAACTAGTTAGCACTAAAACATCACCAACTAAGAAGGAATCGGGCACTAATATTAATAAGCTAATTGTCTAGTTAGAATTGCAAGCAGAACTAACATGACTCCCCACAACTATGGCACCATGTTTTAGAAAACATAAAATACTCGTGACATTTTTTCTTTTAAACCGACTTTTACCTGAGTTACTTTAGTGGGTTAATTGCCTAGTCAGAGTTTTAAATTCATCCTGAATAATAATCATAATAATAATCGTCTACGTACTTTGTTGGGTGATTATATGTATGCATATACATTGTCTCAATCAATCAAGGGTTGGATATTACTACTACTTACAAAGAATGTTCTTACTAAAGGAAAGGAATGTTTTTCTAACCATACTAGACTCATTAGTTTGGCCGGCCATAGAAGAAGACCCACCACTCATGTACAATATATTCATGTATAATTTTTTTCTATAAAAAATCTCATTTTTATTAACACAGAAAAATTGATTTATTGAAATAGAAAAAACCCAAAAGATAACAGTGCTCTCAATATGAAAACATTAGAGAGAGTTTCTCATAACACATTTTATCTTATTTGCGTGTTATTTATCATACCCTTCCAATCAAGGGCGGAGTTACGACTTGAATCTATTCGGGCTAAATTTTTTCACAAAATCTAATTGGGCTAGAATGAGAATAATATCAATTAAACAAAAATATAAATTTGTTTTCCCTTTATGGATGGAAAATCTATCAATAATGATAGTATTTTTCGTCGTTATTGTCATATATATATATATATATACAAAATATTTTTGCGAGTAGCCTTGTATATAGATCCGCCCTTCTTCCAATGTGTTATCATGACACTCATTTTAGCTCGACTTATCTCTTGATTCAATCCTTTTATTGGATTCTTTTTTGAAGTAATGCAATCACAATCATATTGTTTAGTGATTCATTTTAACCCCACATTGAAGAGCTTTCCCAAGGTTCTTTGCGACCCACTGGGATGATCATGGGTTCTGTACTCACTTCCCTTGTCGAGGATAGGTAACTTTATACTCAACCAACTCCGATATGTTGTGTCGCTAGAAGTGAAAGGATATTTTGTTTGGACTTATAATGTTTTTTTAGGACTGTCCTCACCACAAATACATTACTATGGGTAGATGTGGAATAATAAAATTGACAAGTCCTTTCAAACAAACAAATAATATATTATTGCAATTATTACTCATATAATGACATATATAGACATAGACATAGCAAATTAATAGAGTGACATAATAATAGAATTAATAATTTGATTTTAGATATTTTGGGTGAGTAAAGACTCTACAGTACCGGCAACCGTCCAGAGATGACAACCCTTTTGTCATGTTGCCACGTGGAGGCTAGCCTGACCTGGGATTCAAAAGAATGATGCCGGCGTCCCCTTTGTTTGGCTGGCTGGCTAGCTTTTTTACTATTACTAATACACAGACACGTGTGCAAGTTGCACACACATGTATAAATTTATGATTTTCAAATGATCAATTCATCTACAAATAGCCATTTTACCATTTCTTGAACAACAGGTAGTGAGTTTACTTCTTAGAAAGGGACACACTTCTTTCTAACACCTCATCTCCCTTAATTCCCTTATGTATTATTAGACTTTCTCTTCTCTTCTCCATTAATCATTCATTCATCGATCGATCATATTCATGGGTAATTGCCAAGCTGTGGATGCAGCTGCACTTGTGATTCAACATCCAAGTGGGAAAATAGAGAGGATGTACTGGCCTATCACAGCCAGTGAGGTCATGAAGATGAACCCAGGTCATTATGTCTCTCTTATCATCCCTTTGCCACTTTCAGATGAACAAAACACAGATCAAGAACAGAACACAATTGTCAAGTTCACCAGAGTCAAGCTTCTCCGACCATGTGACACCCTTATTCTTGGCCATGCCTATCGCCTAATCACCTCTCAAGGTAGATACTAATACTACTCTCTAAATGATTCAAGATTTGTAGTTTACACTTTTTCTTACAAATATTTCTTCAATAATAACAGAGGTTATGAAGGTCCTTAGAGCAAAAAAGCAAGAAAAAATGAAGAACCAGCAAGAATCTGCAGATACTGGAAATCAGGTAATGAATTGTTTACAGCTACATCTTCTACAGTCTACCATATATATTAAAGATATATAGAATTAAAGTTCAAGATTTACATCAAATTTGCAGGCGATGAGGAGGCAGTATCAGCAGCAAAGACATAGTAATAGACAGAGATCAGGAGGACAATCAACTATGGTTGCGGGAAGATCAAAATCATGGCGACCTTCATTACGGAGCATCACTGAGTCCCCAAGCTGATTGATTGATTCATTCATTGTGGTGGATCTTTTAGCAATGGCTCAAAAGTTGTTGTTCTAAGGATGATTTTTCTTTTATCAAATTAATTCAACAAACAATTCTGCATTAGTGTAAAAGTTGCTTCTAGTATTTGAGCCAATTTCAGTAACATAACCTCTGTATAGCAGGAAAAAACTATGGTTCTGAAGCAGATTGTTCATGAATGTTTGATTTCGATCTCTGTATAGCAAGAGAATGTGAGGAAAGTTTGATTTGAAACGGAGACATATGATATTAGTTCTTTTTAATTAAAAAAAATGTGAATAATGTTTGAAAACAGTTATTAATATAATAGATATGTTTAATCAATCTATTGTGGTGAAAATTAACAATAAATCATTATTAATCCTAGCCCGTCAGATGATAGATTCTGTGTGATAAAATATTTAAGTGTGTTTGCGAATTAAATGCTTAATACGTTCTCAACTCATTACAATATGAGCGAAAAAATTATATAGTGCTTTTAATAAAAAAAAAGAAGAATTAACATCACGCATACTCCAGTGGAAATTGAAAATTCTAATGTTTCTTTAACTCAGTTCTGAATTTTAGGAGTCTCCTTTTAAGAATTTAGAGAATATGGATAAATAAAAAAAAAAATAAAATCAAACCAACTAACCAATATCTGCTGAAATCATGATTTGAGATTTTGTTTCAAATTTTTATAAATAGACGTCAACCCGTTCTCATTTATTTATTTATTATTTTGGTAGAATCAACATCAAGAGGGTCAATTAGTTTAATTTTATTTCACCTAACTAACCTAACATAATCCAATCCAACTAATATATATATATATTTTTATTTAACATTTATTTATAATATAATTTAAAATTTAATTCAACTAGTATAATATAAGATTATTTAAATATTATTTTCAAACAAATTTTAAAATAAAAAATTTATTTTTTATATGTAAATACAAAATTTAATCAATTATTTGTCGGATAATTGATGTTGATTATAATACTTAACCGACTAGACTTTTTTTTTTAATCTAAATACAATCGCTATTATAAATTAGTCATTAGATATTTGTTGTGTTTGGATTAATATGATTATGACATAAATACGTACATATTTGGGTTACTCGATTGTTTTCTAGTGGACTATCTGATTAAGAGAAATCGTTGAATCTTCAATGATTGTAGTCGTTCGATGCGTATCATTGACATTTTTTTATATTTATTTTGGAAAGTCGATAGAATCGGTCGGAGAGTTATTCCTTATTCTTAAGGATCTACGAGCACAAAAACATGTTGTGGAATATGTTTTTTATATGTCATGTTTTTCCGTTATGATTAAGCGATTCTTATCCATTTTAATATATATGTAATCATTTATAAAAAAAAAACTTTACAATATAATATACAAATTAAATAATAATAATTTTTATTTTTTTTTCAACTAAGACACCCCAAACTTGGAGATTGGTAGGTCTAATTATGTATATTAATTTTGTATAACTATTGAACTAATTGGTTGTTAGATCTGATTATGAATATTAATTTTGTATTACCAAACTAATCAGTTATAGATCCAATTAAATTGTAAAAATTGAACCAAATCATAAATAAATAAATAAGATTTTTTTAAAAAGTTCTTATAATGATATTATGAAAGAGATATTTGTTTAAATAAAAGGACAAAATCATAATAAGAGTGAAAAAAAGTTTAAATTAAATAAAAATTAATAATATTAATATATGCTTTTAAATTGAGATAATAAGTATAATTCTGCTTATACATTTATTTAAGTTTTAAATATTTTTCTATATATGATGTTATTTGAAATATCTCTCCTTGTACAATTATTTTTTATTTGAAATAACTCATTGTATATTTATTTTTGTTTGAAATAATTACATTCTTTTAAATAGTACAAAAATAAATAACATGACTCAAAGTATTAAATTTTATTATACCGTCAAAATTTGAACCAACTTGATAACTAATTTAAAATCAAGAATAGTCTAAAGTTCGGAACTAAGTTAGGTTGATTAGATTTGGATTAAGCTTATTTTGACTAATAAATTCTTTACATTTTCAAATCAAATTATATTTATTCTCACTAAAAGGAAAACACATTTTTGCGCAAGTCATGCTTAATTGACCAATTCAAGTCTATTACGGGTTTTGGTATTACAATATCATATTTTATATTTCGTAATTTATATTTTAATTGTAATTAATACTATAAGACATATTTCTCTCTTCAACAATAATATTTTTTAAATGCCAGAATTACAAATTGAGGCTTCTTATTGAGTGTCAATTGCAATATCGGACCTCTTATTTAAAACCTCACAAATTGGGGTTTTCCATTGCCAATTTTTACAAAATAAGGCTTCTCACTAACGGAAATGGATGTCTGTTAAAAATAAATTATGTGGCATTTATATTTATAAAAGAATAAAGAAATGTGGCTATACACGTGGCAGTTTAATTTTACTTAATAATTGTTATTATCAAACAAATTTATTCATTCAATTAAAAATAAAAATAATTCTCAATCTTCCCTCACAATACACATTCATAATACACACGTCTTCCCTCTCCAGGTAAACCCTATCTCCATTCCTCCAGGTATCATCATCGGCGAATCGGCGCCGTAAAATCTCAATCGTCGTCGCCGGAGTAACTCTCGACCAATCGCCCTATAACTGCAAAGCTAAACTCGAAGGTCTGCACACTATAAATTTATAATCTCTACTCTGCAACTGTTTTTTCTTGCTATAGATCTAGTTTGATAGTTTGATTCTGATTATAACAGAGAATCAGTCCTAAATTACGTAATAAGTTGCTATAATAGTTGGATCTAATAAGCTATCCTGAATGAATGAGCGATTCAGAGTATAAACACACTCATTGTTTGTTATCGATTCGAATAAGTTCAAGAATAAGTAAATACAGTGAGGAAAATTGATCAATACAATGATTACAACAGAAACTGCAGTAAATATCTAGTTTGATTCAGCTTATTCTTGAACTTATTCAAATCGATAACAAACAATGAGTGTGTTTATACTCTGAATCGCTCATTCATTCGAGATAGCTTATTAGATCAAACTATTATAGCAACTTATTACGCAATTTAGGACTGATTCTCTGTTATAATCAGAATCAAACTATCAAACTAGATTTATAGCAAGAAAAACAGTTGCGGAGTAGAGATTATAAATTTATAGTGCAGACCTTCGAGTTTAGCTTTGCAGTTATAGGGCGATTGGTTGAGAGTTACTCCGGCGACGACGACTGAGATTTTACGGCGCCGATTCGCCGTTGATGATACCTGGAGGAATGAAAAAATAGAGATAGGGTTTACCTGGAGAGGGAAGACGTGTGTATTGTGAATATGTATTGTGAGAGAAGATTGTGAATTATTTTTATTTTTAATTGAATGAATAAATTTGTTTGATAATAATAATTATTAAATAAAATTAAATTGCCACGTGTATAGCCACATGCCATATGTCTTTATTCTTCTATAAATATAAATGACACCTAATTTATTTTTAACAGACATCCATTTGTGTTAGTGAGAGGCCTTATTTTGTAAAAACTGGCAATAGAAAGCCCCAATTTGTGAGGTTTTAAATAAGAGGTCCGATATTGCAATTGACACTCAATAAGAAGCCTCAATTTGTAATTCTGGTCATTTTTTAAAGATGATTTTGGAGACACAACACAAACACACAATATCTATATATGGAGGAAATGAATGAGTAATAACATTGTCGTCGTGTTAGTTAATTTGTAACATTTTTGTCTAGAAATGAAACAAAACAGAAGTGCTGTCCGTTTGAGAATTAAGTTGAAGAAAGTCATCTTTTGCCTGCAATATGACTTAAAAAAATAAAATGGATATAACATGTATAAGAGAAATTTGTATATATTTTTAACACAAATTAACAGTGGTATAAAGGAAAAATTTCAAATAAAAAATAAATTATCAGAAACAATTTCAAATAAAAATAAATATACACAGATTAATTTCAAATAAAATCACGAGGTCAAACACAGTTAATGTATAGTTTATATCTATTACTTTTTTTTAATTTAATTTAATTTTCTAAATAAAATAATTTTACTCTTTTGATAGATAAAAAATAGATATAATCACATGTGTTACAATACCCAAAATAAACAGTAATCCAGGGTCTTGTAAACTCATAAATAAGAGCTCAAAATGTTCATAAATTTACATAACTCCCTTTAACTATAAATTCATTTTTATAAAAACATTTTTTTCTTATAGGGATTTCATTTAAGGACCCTTTATGTATTTACAAGTAATGCTAAATAACTCTTGAAATATATTATAATGGTAGAGATGCAGTTAGGATCACTCCTCTCACAAAATTACACTAACATGGTTTGAATTTTGAATGCAATGAATTATAATTTGTTAATTTTTTTTAATGATAATATAAAATTATTATATTTATTCAACAAATACAAATTGATTCAATATTCTAAAATAATTTTTCGCTCTCTATCATTTTAATATGATTTAGACCAAGGTCCAAGTATATATATAAATTCATATGTTTTCCCATTATTCTTGTGATATTATGTCGGAAGCTAAATCAATAGCATACTATGGTTAATAATATTTTTCAAATTGAATCATAGTTAATGCTTATGAATACATAGTGTTTTAAGTTCTTTTTAATCTCACACATGTGTAGCTTGTGAAAGAAGAATATGTATGAATTTTTAATTTCAGCCATAAATTGAGAAGAGACTCGAAATTAAATTTTAAAATATGTTATTATTTACAGTAAATTTTAAATAAAATAATTAATTCAACTCATAATGCATTATTTTGTATAGAATTGAGAATAACCCTTAAAAAATAATGAAATGTTTGTTTTGTTAGTTTATTAGAAAAATAGAATAAATATTTCTTAATACAAGTCTCTGGAAAAAAAATAATAGCCAAATATAGATTTCGAGATAACGAATGAATGTTTTTTTTTAGGAAAAAGTTTATGAGTATAAACCTCTATGGTTGTATCATTAAAATATGGGAGAAGCTTCACCCATTCTCATTTTTTACATTAATTAATGTAAAAAATTTGATTTTTGCAATGATCCGTGATACCCATTGGAAAATTGTCAGACTATTTTTGAGACATTTTTGAGATCTCTATTAAAAAGGAAGGTAAAGTGATCGACTATTTTCATCTCACACAAACTGTTTGGAGAATTCTTTTAAATAACGATTTTACATCGAAGAGACGGACTCTTCTCATGGATGCTCTTACCTAATTTCGATTGATATAAAGATTGACATCAATTTTTTTCTAACCGTCTCTTCCAATTTTAAAACTAGCTACAATTATCCCGCGTCATCTAAAAGACTTCATCCCGGTTTCCTTGAAAAAATGTGTGAAAATAATTAATTTTTATTATTAAAATTTTTATTTTTTTGATTGGAAAACTATCAATGAAGGAGTCTTCATATCTAAAAAACTGAAAAATAAAGTTTTTATCTTAATAGTAGAAGCAACATTTGTTTAAAGAGTGAAAAATCTATTGGTAAATTTTTATTCATTGCGACCTTACCAAAAGCATGTGAACTCTTTTACAGAACTTTCTCCATTTTCAATGAGATATACCAACAAATGTCGCCGACTTATGGGTCAAATAGATTGAATGAAGTTCTAGCAACGACATCGTGGACAATTAGAATTCAATTCCCTCATCATGTCGAAGACGATCTGAAAAGAAAGAAATATATGTGTGTTTGAAAAAAAAAATATTGATACGGTCGTCTCAAAAGTTTCATGTTATGCTAACGTTCGCTTAAATCCAAAAAAAGAGAGTACGATCATTTTTCGATCTTATTAACATTTAAAATTTTATTATTATTATTATTTTATTGTTTAAATCCATTTTCCATTTTTTAATATAAGTTTGAGCTTTTTTTTATAAATAAGAAAATAAAAATAAAAATTTGTAATCCTATACCTTAACAAAATTCATCATCGATGAGGATACCGCCGTCGCCGCCGCAAAATCGAATGGGAAGCAGGGCAGCACTCTGCCTCACGCTCATGTCGATTCCTTCCGGCAGCCCCAACAAAACCACTTCTATCTTAACCTAATCCAGTAGGAATTCGCTATAGAGGTAACTAATTCTCTCTTGATCCTCTTATCAATTCAACTGATTTCACCTCGCAATTACTACAATATGTTTTCTTATTGGATCCTCGGAAAGGGAATGCCCTAATTAAGGACACCAATCTCAGGAACATAACCAGACTGACTTCACCGGTCAGACATCAGCACGAATTGAAGATTTCGCCCAAATCCCTTTAAAAATGAATTCAATTTTCCAGGCTTTTTCCTCACAAATACTTTCACGGGCAGGCCACGGCATTGCTAAAAGTTCGATTCTTCATCTTTCTTTTCCTTCATGGAAAAGAAACTTTGGGCGTATTGGAATTAGAGCTGGAAATGTTGAGTTCCCATTCACCACCTTTCGTGTTCAATATTACTCCTGCAAAAGAAAAGAGAAAAAGTCTCCTTCAGTGAAATTAGTTCTTTCATCATCCGCCGTTGAAAAGGAAGAAGAAGAAGAGAAGGATTCCTTCTTTGTTGTGAGGAAAGGTGATATTATTGGTGTATACAAAAATTTCAATGATATTCAACCTCAAATAGGATCTTCGGTAATGTCATTTTGCTCCCTTTTATTATTAATGCAATTTTGATAAGCTTCATAGATAATGAAACTTGAAACTCGGGGTTTTCCTGATATAGGTAATTGATCCTCCTGTGAGTGTATTCAAAGGAGTTAGTATGTCCAAGGAAGCTGAGGAATACCTTCTCTCTCGCGGGCTTAGGAATGCTCTTTACTCTATCAATGCAGCCGACTTCAAAGATGATATTCTTGGTCCTCTTCTACCTTGCACTATACAGGTGAGTCATTTACGTGCTAAAAATGATTTTATTATAATTAGTTTGTCTAAGTGTGCAACAAACACCAAGTCATTCTTTCAGATTTTCTCAAACATCACTTTTGCAAGATTATGTAAGGGCTGTAAGTCTTGAAGAATTTGTGCAACACTGTTGAGTGCCATTAAAATTATGCATGATTCCTTTCAGGATCCAAGTCCAACCAAAGTTGATGAAACAATAACTAACATCACATCGACAGAAATGATGCTTGAAGTACCAAAAGAAGCTGCTGTTGTGAGTGTCAAACTTTTGATGGATTTTATTCACTTATATAGATGTAAAAAATATGTTGAATTTTTAGTTTTTATTTGGTAAAGAAGTAAACCAGAAGGTTACGATGATAGCAGAAATGAGTACAGCCAATTACATTGCATATATCTCAAATGTTGCAGTGTAAGAGGATTAAAAGAAACTGATACAAAGACTGACTCTCGTCTGGGATTGTTTTAGAGATTGATTGATATTTAGCTGAAGTTGGATCAATTTGGAATCATCCTATGAGGAAATGATTATTTTGCCTTTAAGTGAAGAATTGTTCATATTTCATTCATATCTATGAAATATGTCATATGGGATTGTCTTTTCTTGTTGACTTGAGATTAAATGTATGCTTCTCAAACAGGGTTATTTTACTTCTTTCTTGTCCATGCTAGTTGGAGTTTTATTTTTTTATTTTTTAAATTAACATTAAATTTCTTCTATTTCATAGCAGACGTCATCATGCATTCTTCATTTTGATGGTGCTTCAAAAGGAAATCCAGGACCTGCTGGTGCAGGAGCTATTCTACGTAATGCTGATGGAAGTTTGGTACATAATCTAGAGTCTTGTATATTATTTACTAAAAAAAATTCGTTTTTCCCTGTTCTAACTGTTTAAGTTAATATAGATTTGTCGGGTACGGGAAGGTTTGGGCACTGTGACGAACAATGTTGCGGAGTATAGAGCAGTAATATTGGGAATGAAATGTGCCCTTAAGAATGGATATACAAATATTAAGATTTTAGGCGACTCAAAGCTTGTCTGCATGCAGGTAGTATGTCTGCGGTTATGCAAAGTGGTTTTATTTTCTTTAAGGGCGCAAAGCTTATTGCTTTATTTATGCAAACAGCTGGAGCAAAGATGGAAGGTTAGAAACAAGAACATATCAATTTTGTATAGTGAAGCAAAGAAGTTGAAGGATGAGTTCTCGTCTTTCGAGATCAGCCATATCCTAAGGGTATTTATGCCATTGTCATGATATTCGCTTCCTTTAATGTACTTCTTACTTACATCTGCGTATTCGTTCTTCTTGTAATAAAGAGCTTTAATGGAGATGCTGATGCGGAAGCAAACTTGGGTGTTGGTCTTGCTGGTAAGATCTTTTGCAAGTTGTTTAAGTTAATTTTGATTTTGAATGATGAAGGATCATAAACATAAAAATTCTGACCTTAATAGATGGCGAAATTCAAGAAGCAGTTGGCTAGCAAAGATTTCGTGTAGATTCATTCCCCGTTTTTGTGATTGGGCGATGAAGCATCACATACATTTTGTCCACCTGAGTTATTGAGTTCAGATGGCATTGAATTACAATAGAAGGTGATCTTAACAGGTTGAAGAAGGAAATTGGTTGGGTCTCAATTACACAATCACAATTTAATGAAAAATTTGTCATTTAAATGTTTTATTTGGTATATCATTGTTTTTTGGATTTTTTTTCACATTAATTTTTTTTTTTATCATGATTTTATAGTTTAATTCGGCATACAAATTATTTGTTGAATAATGATTCAAATTATAATGTATTTTCCCATCATAGTATAAATACTATTTTTTATATCATTGTGTAAATTATTTTGTTTGAATCATGGTTATAGATAACAAATATACACCCTTTTCTATTTGGGCATTGTACACAGAACAAGTAAATTTCTTGTGACTTGTATTTTTTAAGAGTGATATCAAGTTTAAAGAAATATTTATTTGGACATACATACCTTGCAGTTCACATTTTTTATGCAAATTAAATTGATCTACCCTTTAAAAATAAAAAAATTGAGATAACATATATTGAATCAAAATAAATCGCAAATTTATGATAAGCCATTTTACTTGAGAGCGATAGAAATGGAGAACATTCTCTTTTTAAATAGGTATAGTTTGCTACAGCCGTCTTTATTATTGTTTTTACAATAATACTAACTATTGAGATGTCCTACCAAGTTAGTCCAGTGGTAAGAGTCGGCTTAAGAGAGCAAAATATCACGAGTTCGATTCCACCTGAAAGCGCTTTGAGTTTAAGCGGGGGTCATGTCTGTGGGGGTGTAATGCTAGCTCTCTTTTATTCCAAAAAAAAAAAACAAATATCAATTGAGATAAAAATAAATAGAAGAAACGAGAAAAGATCTAATTTCATATTTTTTTGTTATATATTTATATAAATACAAAAACTGATAGTCTGTTCTTCAAATATCTTCCTATTCCAGAAACAAAACCTGTAAGTTGTGTTACAGATTTCTCTCATGAGGATCTAGACAAGGAAACCCAAGGAAATCAAACACTTCTTTCTCAGTCTGAAAATGCAAACTGGCTGTCCCTTTTGTGCTCTAGGAAATATAATCAACAAAACTAAAATAAATATTTGGACACTTGAATAACAAATTCATTGCGGAATCCATCTTACCCGTTTACCACCCGAACTCTGTGCTACTGGAAACAATCCAGTGTCGTCAAGTTTGTATCCTTTGGATTCTGCTAATAACCTCAGCCTGTGGGAGATGATGTTAAAATTCAAATCAAATCTGTCAAATTTCATCTTATTTTTCAGATTAAGTTACCTTCTGTTTAAAACATCATTCCCTGTCCATGCTATCAAACCAAATGCATATATCTCCTTAGGGTATACCTGTGAAAGTTATACAATATCATAAAAAACTTAAGAAACTCCACTCCAGTTGCCTTTTCTTTTTCGGCATTCATAAAAAATCTATAGGCTACAACTCTACCTTCAAATCTATTCGATGACGGAGCTCTCTGCCAGGATATGTGCAAAGGCCAAAGTATGTATCGACCCCTGTATCAGTTCCCTGAACATTGGAAAATGGTAAAGAACTGCACCTAGGTTTTTATTCGGAATGGAGTTAGGGTTTCAAAGGGTTTACGAATTAATGGTATTATGATATTTATCTTTAGTTTGAGATTATACTAGTATAAAAACATATCTAAGTCACTCATGACTATTGAATGAAATTATGAAAAATTCTCTACTTCTCATCTTGATTTTTTTTCATAATTTCACCTCCCATTCTTGGATTATTTAAATCCTAGATTTTGATATCCATCCGTTTTCTGTATGTATCATAAAGGAATGTATTTTTGGCTTATGACATTTGGCAGAAAAATGATGATAAATATTACCTCCTCGCTGTGAATGCTGAAGACAAGATCTTCTCTTAAGAAGTTCATATCCTTTAAGAGCATCACGTATTTCCGCAGAAATCCTACGTGGCTGAAAGATTAAACCAGGGAAATAATGAGTTAAAAACACCTACAGCCAAATAAATATATATATAGCTCTTACAGCCAAAAGATGTAGAATGGGAATCAATTAGATCAGCAGTAACATTTTTTTTGGCATTTAACCATTTAATGCAGTAGAAATATTCTAAGGCCGAAGATTGCACCTCTTTCCATCAGGGTGTGTAATAATGATATCAAGATCACCACAGGAAGCTTTCCCACGTCTGTAGGACCCTCCGCATACAATCATAACCTTCAACATATACAAATATGTAATACACATTAGGAAGAACATATCAAAATTCGTAAAGACACAAACTGATCAATGCCAGTTATAGTTTTATAGTACTCACGCCTGGGAGAATCTTTTCTCCAGCTTTCTGTAGGAGCTGCTCCATCTCTTCAGCCTTGAAACCAAACTACATAAGAATGTATATATACGATATAACTGAAGTTTTTCATGACATGAGAAAAAAAGCATACCTCATGGCGGAGAATCCTTGTCCTAATATCATCAAAGTACTTTAAACCTAACTTTTGTGCATGGGTTAACGAATCATCACACTTCAGATCATCTAGAGTACGATGTCCCTTCTCATAAAGCTTCAATGCAGTGGCCGGACCAATACCCCATACTTCCCCAAATAGACTTATTGTACTCACCTGCAAATTAGTGTAGTTATAAGATTCATAATAAAATAAAAAATAAAAAATTGACACTACAGCAAAATGCTATGGAACACCTTTTCATCCGTCTCAAAATGGTTCAACTTGGAAAGCTTCCCAGTATTAACAATTTCCTGAATCTGCAAAAGTAACACCATTTTGTAAAAATAGATCTTTATTAACTCAAGCACCGACACCCACATGACACGAACTTTTTTTCACCATGATTATATGTAAAATTTATTTACTAAAATGAATGTATAAGAAGATATTGAACTACAAAAAGCAGTTATGTAAGTTTACTTACATGATCCTGCAGCGACCTCCCTATAGAAGGTAAGTTTTTGACCTGATCTGCACTCTCAATTTTGAAAGGCAATTTTTCAATTACAGGAATGGCCTTGGAGTAGCTAAAAGATCTTCGATCATCACCTAATGCTACACCATTAAAATGAATTCAAGTCAGATATATATCCATAAATAATGTTCCAGGAAGCAATAGTCATCAACTACCATTAAACAAGAAATCACCTCTGTATATGTTCACAAGTTTCCCAAATATCTCACAGATGTTTTTGTTTAGATCAGGTGGTGCATAAGTATCAGATATGCCAACCTAATCAGCAAAACCAACATTCAATCACTGGTAAAGTAACCACTGATAATTACTTGTTTAAGCCAGAAAGATAAAAAAAAATCAACATTACATGATTATAATTTGTTACAGAAACCAAAGTTTTCATCTGTCACCTTGATATATAACATTGGGCAGAACTTTCTACCTCATGAATGGTGTCATCTGCATCCTTGTCACCTTTTTCTTTATCAGTTTCATTGACCTTTGGAGAGATTCTGATCTTTTTGTTAGGCGAGGTTCTATCATTTAAGGAATGATTTCCACAATCAGAGTCAGAACCGGTTTCAGTTGAACTTTTCTTTACAGGAGATTCGTCCATTGACTCCTGTGTAAGGGTGTATGATGCTTCAGATGCTTTCTGTCCTGAACTCAAAGAGTCTTCAAGCCACTTGTAATCAAGTTTATGCTGCAAAACATATCGAGCATATCAGATTTCAACCCAACACTCACTGAATCAATAGATTTAAAAATTTATCTAGTCTTATGGTATGAAGATAATACAAATATATTGCATATCAGCTGTTCAGTATCGAAGATTTTGCTCAAATAATCATGGACTAAAACATAACAATGAAACCAATCATGTCATACTCAAGAACAAGGCATACTAGTCAAATTAAAATGATTGAGCAGACACGAATTGTCAATGTGCAATATGATTTTTCAATAGAAGCTCACCCCTTTGAAGTGGGAAAACCGTTCACGACCAAATTTCTGTAGAAGGGCATCATAATTCATAGCAAAAACATGAGTAACCTTCCTGGATAACTCCTGTTCAATAGAAGCACCCATTTGCTCCAATTTTTGCTTCCAAATCTTACAATAACAAGATATAGAAATATATTTGAACAAAGTTAAGCTAAAATAATAATAATAATAATAATACAGCAGTGGAAAAAGAGAGACCTGCAGCCGACGAGCCACAACTCCGGTGTCAACGAAAAAGACCACCATTCCGGCGAACATGCCGTCTGGATCAGTCGGCGGAAGTTTTTTCTTTGGCGCCATTTGGATTGGACTCAATACTATTCCTTTCCTAAAGGAAAGGCCTTCGATTCAGTCATCAGAGTATTAACTTCTTCTTCTGGAATAAACAGACAAAGGTGTACTTGGTTGGCGTAACCCGGAACCGGTTTATTTTCATTTTTAACTCGGCTATGTTTGATTCAGTTTTTTATTTTTATTTTTTATATTTGTAATAATATTTAATATTATATATTTTTTTATTAATTTAATTTTTTCACTATATTTTTGTTTTTAAATAAGTTTTTTTTTCAATATAAATAAGAGTAATCAAAATGTCAACAACAACTTAAGCTACAATCAGTGGCGGACCTACAAGGGTCTCGTGGGGCTGGACCACACCGAGTGCTGGCCCGCAATGTTGGGCTGCCCTAGACCCACATTTTTTAACTCATAAATACAAATTTTTTGTTTTAAATAAAGAGAAGATAAAAATTGTCTACCTCAATTACTTCCGTTTGGAAACACATCATTTTCTTTTATGATCTTAATTGAACCTCGACCAACTAACATTATCTTTATTTTGTCGTTAATATTTTCTCACATTCCCGGATCGTAGCTCACATCTTTAATAACACATTTATCCTCGTAATCCTCGTTAACACATTCTTCTTCCTCATCATTTTCTCCAACAATACATTTTTCTTCTTTCTCATTTTCTTCATTAACACCTTGATACTCATTTTTTTCATTTATACATTGATCTCTAATATTATCCTTTGTAGGTGGTTCAAAACCTCATATAAAAAATATCATCTTCTTCATTATCACATTCATCTCTAATGACATTATTTTCTTCATCACTTATTTCTTTATCTCTAATAGTGTCATTTTCTCTATCACTTATGTCTTCATCTCTAAGACTCAAATTCGAAGGGATAGAACTTTGATTTTTTGCATTAAATAATTTAGAAATGGAGCGCACCAATGACTTTGTCAAGTCATTGCATCATTTCGTCGTTTGATTCTTCTATTATAAGATCTAGAAGTTTGTTTTTGAAATGGACGAAACCTCACTATATTTTGATTTATATTCTTCGTCATAACTCAAAAAATAAATATATTAAAATAATTAATTTTTTTTATAAAAATTAACAAATAGTAATTCAAAAAACATGTTAGGACATTATTTATATAACATAATTTTAAATCATAATTTATAAACTTATAATCTAATAACTATCATATTAATTACTAGTTTTCTAAGTAATGGAAATTAAGTATTTTAAAATTAAATATCTAATTTCATTGGATGATACTAAATAATTAAAATCTATCGTAACATATTAATTACTAATTTATTAAATACTTAATTCAAAAAGTCAATATAATTATAATAAAATATTTAAGTATATAAATTACAAGATGATTAAAAAATGACCTTAAAAAAATGATCTTAGAAAATTTAAGAACTAATTCAAAAGTTAATTTTTTTTAATAAAGTTATAGTGTATTATGTAGAACTTATAAGTAAGTATAAGAAATTTATATAATTTATAAGAATATATATTAATTTAAGTAGTTTATAAAATTTAAAAGAAAATATATTAAATTAAGAAATTAGAAAAGAATAGTATAAAATAATTAGATTGTGATGGTTATGCTTGAAAATATAATAATAACATTATAGAAAGAGAAAAAAATAAAGAAAAAGAAAAAAAAGGTAAAAAAAGTTACGGTTTAAAAAGTTACTGTAAAAATATTACAGTAATTTTTTTTAATGAGATTGGACTGTCCAGAGGGTTCGTCTGCCCTAGCCCATGGGCTTGCCGGGTTTGCCCTGACTACACCCGATCTTAAAATAAAAAATTATATATATATATATATATATATATATATATATATATATATATATTTATATGCAATTCTTAATCCAATTGGACTTTGTAACATAACGGTGCCTCACCTTCAATTTTTATTTATTATATTTTAAAATATAATAAAAACTAATATAATTTATATTTATATAATTTATCTATAAACTAATTCATAATTATATTATTTTAATTTTAAATATAATTTTATTAAAATAATAATTATTAATATTTTATTTTATACTAACAATATTTTCTAATATACAAATATTTATAATAATACATAAATTTTAATTAATATATAAATAAGATTTATTTATATAAATAAAGTATAAAAAATTATATATAAAATAATATAAATCATACAATAATATTATTTATTTTAAAATTATATAATAATTATACATTATTTTTTATTTATTTTAATATAATTAATAATTCAAATGACTTATAAAGGTAAAATATAAAAATTAAAATAATAATAGTGTTTTATATTTCTTAATTTTAAACTATTTCAAAAATTTATAAGAAAATATAAATTAATATTAATAAAAAAGTTAAAATAGTTACATTGGTTTGGTTCGGTATCTCAAGTGTTTATTCACTTGATGATATGTGTTAATCAAGTTTTTTTATTTTTGTTCTTGTTTATATTTTTTATTTTTTTATATTCTCATAAAACTAAGCTGAAATTTATTAAATTAGATTTTCATATTTTTTTTTATATAATTAGTGTTTTATGAATTTGTTTTTATGTTGCATTTGATGAAAAATTTATTGAGAATTACAAGTGAGTTGTCATTTTGCCTACAAAGAGGAGATTAAAATATAGTTCAAGCTATGTCATTGATTGCGAGTTCGAAAAATCAATTACAAAAATTTAGAGAAGATGGATGGCATGATATTTTGGACCAAGTTAACAGTTTTTTTCAATTACACTTGATCTCGATACTTGATATGAATGAGCATATGATAATTGATAGCAATGGTAGGCGGAGAGGAAAATGGGAACTCATCACTAATCTTCATCATTATCGTGTGGAAATCTTTTGTCAAGTATAATAGTTATTATTTCTTATCTATTAATAGTTATTATTTATTATTTAATGCTAGGTTGTTGACTTGATTATGCAAGAAATGAATAATCGTTTTTTAGAAGTTAATATAGAATTACTTGGCTGCATATCATGTCTTCATCCCAGAAATTCATTCTCCCAATTTGATATTCGTAAACTCATTCGTCTTGCTAAACTTTATCTCGAAGATTTCACAGGCAGTGATTATTTATTTTTGAAACAATAACTTCGAGCTTACTTATTTAACTTGTGGGATGATCCTCAATTTTCTTCAATTGAAGACTTGAGAATTCTTACTCAAAAATTGATTGCAACAGAAAAACATATAGTCTTTCCATTGGTTTATCGATTGATAGAGTTGACTTTAGTTTTACCAGTTGCAACTGCATCCGTTGAAAGAGTTTTTTCTGCAATGAAGACCGTGAAGACTGATTTGCGTAATCGAATTAGAGATGAATGGGTGAATGATAGTTTAGTTGTATATGTTGAGAAAAATATTTTCTCAACAATTGAAAATGAGCCAATATTGCAATATTTTCAACAAATGGAATCTCGTAGAATAAATTTGTCTTCTTTTGTACCGACTCATGGACAAGAATAATTTAGTAATTGTGCTTATTAATATTTTGTAATTGTGTTTGTTAGTATTTTTGTGTAATTACCGAGTAAAATTTTAATTAGAAAATGAATTTATTTGATCGTCAAAAAATGCTACGTTACTATGTATTGGGGCCCCTTGAGAAAACATTTTTGGATCCGCCACTGGCTACAATACAAGAGTTGCATGACTACTAGTCAAAATGTCCGCAACAATTCAAGCTACAATACTGCATGAACCAAAAGTTGTTGTGCAAAAGAGTTAGCTACAACAATGAATGCAGCCCGAATCCTGAAAGTTCACTCGAAGCAAGCAGACGTAGTTAAAAATATTCAGACTTTAACCAAGGAAAACAAAGGCTACGCTCCATTGAGTCCCATATCGGTTATAGAACTAATTCCTATAATTATGAAACATATAAGAGATACAAAGGATTGGGCTATTCTTTTTTTTATTTAAATTACGTTGACCTTGCACTAAATATGACGAATGACCTACAAAATTAAAGCTAATGACAAGAGCTTTCTAATCGACCTAACTAGAGCTCCTAAATCATCAAAGGTCGTTCAAGCCAAGCCCAACATGTTTTGAGAAAAATAGAATGTAGATAGGCTAGATTATTTTAAGAGACTTGGAGGAGAAATGTAGGGAAAGGATGTAGAGTCCAAGATTGTTAAAACGAGTCTGGTTTTAAGTAAACTCTTAAATAGGTAAACTCTTACGATTTTAAATTTATGATAACAAGATTTTACGATTTTACAAGTTTATAAATAATTTTGATTTTACGATTTTACGTTAAAATAAATAAATTTATATTTATAAATTAAATTTTTTTATTTATTCAAATAAATTAATTAATATAATTAATTTTGTGAATATTATTTTTATAGTCTTATTTTTTTTATTAATTTTATATTTAAATATATAAAAAATTTAAAATTAGTTAGGAATAAAATAATTAATTATATATATATAAATAATAATAATATATAACTAATATTTCAAATTAAACTTTTACGATCTCAAGTAACCTCTAGATTTTACGAGTTTATAACTAACCACCGATTTTACGTAAATTCTCGATTTTGACCGTCTTGATAAAGTCAATGCTGACACCAAAAATTGGAGAAGTCCACGTAGAAAAACGTGAAAAAGAGTTGACTACACTAGTTTTAGTTAAAAATAATTATATTTAGTAAGATATGAAACCATAATCAAATAAAAAAATTTATTTTTTATCCTGAACTATGATGCTAAACACATTTTTTGGGTTAATAATATAGTAAATTTGAGAAATTTGGCGAAATAATACCAATAAGAGGTAAAATTTGAAAACAACTCAAGAGGAATAATATTTATAAAAATGATATTTTGAGGCTTTAAGCCAGTGAAATGTCTATATTTTCATGCGTGTGATGCGGATATGTATAGTGCGTCACACGAAATATGTATATTGCGTCCCACGAATTGTATAGTGCATCACACAAATTTTATATGAGAATTTGTTTATGGTGGTGGATATTCGGTGCTCGTTCTAAGAATTTGTTTGTTAATGAATGGTGATCGTTATTTGTATATGTATAATATATCAGTTTATCTCTCTGTTTTTCTAATTCGTGCTCCTATTTTTTCGTTATTTCTATGCATGTGTGATTAAACTTGAAACTGATGAGAAAGATTCTGGCGGAGGCGATAGCTTCGAAGAATGCTAGATAACTCACTATCACAACCAACACCTTGGATGAAATCACCAGAGTTGTTCCACTTCCTTCTATTCTACTTGGAATGCATCTAAATAGGCAATTAAACCCTTAAATCGCATTTTTTGTTTTCAGCCCTGAATTCAACAATTTTATGTATTTGTTTGATGACGACCCTACGATAAAGACAAATTTCAGTTTCTTCTTCTACAAAATCTCCATCATCTTCTGTTGTTGCAGAAAAGAAAAATATAGTGAAAAGAGAAAAAATTTTAATTTTGTTTTATTATGTTATATGCATAACCTATTTATACTTACAATATTGAATTGAAAAGGAAAATAAATAACAAAATAAAATATAATATAATCCAATCAAATAAAATATGAGAATGTTCTTAGCATATTCCCAAAATATGTTTTAGCATATTTTCTAAGATAAAATCTTTAGGTTGATATTATTTAGGGCCTGATATATTGGGTTTAACGAGATTATCTAACAAATCACCCCCTTAATCTCGTTATACTTCTTCAACTTGCTTGACACCGAGCTTCAAACGCATCTCGATGAACTTATTTCTCCCCAACACCTTTGTTAGAGTATCAATTAGCTGACCATCAGTGCCAACGTGGTTAATGTCTATCTTGCTTGCTTCAATGCACTCTCAAATTTAATGAAACTTTGTGTTAATGTGTTTACTCATCTCATGATGAACTGTAATCTTGTGGAGAGCAATGACTGACTTGTTATCAACTAGTAATTTGAATTTCAATTTTTTACACCCAACTAGCTCGCCAATAAGACGACTAAGCTAGACACCTTGACATGCCGTTGTCGCCGATGCGATGTACTCGACCTCACATGAAGATAAAGCAACAATCTTTTGCTTATGCAAAGTCCAAGTCAAAATGTTGCTTCCGATAAAGAAAACTATCCCATAGGTGCTTTTGTGGTCCTCACATGAAGATATAGCCTACTAATGTAGCTTCACCTCCTCCCGACTTATAACAACATCCATAACCCAATGTACCTCGTACGTATCAAAGTATCTACTTGATCACAACCCAATGTTGAGAACTTGGCACCTCCATGTATCAACTAACTATGCCCACAACATGAGCAATATAAGGCCGTGTGTTTACTAGGCAGCGAAGACTGTCGGTTATGCTCTGATACCTTGTTGCATCCACAACTGTACCCCCATAATTCTTGTTACGACGGAGTCAATGCACCATTTGACTGTGACACGGATGACAGTCACACATGCCAACTTTCTCCATTTTTTTTGCATTATATGCATTTTGATATAATGTAACTTCAACGTCGTTTTGACGTGCTTCGATCCCCAAATAATAACTTAGAAGACCGATGTCGCTTATTTTAAACATTTCATGCATCTGTGTCTTGAACTTGATGATGTCTTGTACACTTGTGTCCGTAATAATTAAGTTATCCACATAGGCACCCACCAACAAGAAAGATTGAGCATCACCTCTTCTATAGACAACATGCTTGAGCGAGTTTATTATGAAACAAAGTGAAGTAAGGAAGGCGTCCAATTTTGAGTACCATGCTCGTGCTGCTTGTCGGAGCCCATATAATGCCTTATGCAACTTAAGGACTTTATGTTCGTTCTTGGAATCGATGAACCTAAATTTTTGTTCTACATAGACCTCCTCTACAAGATCACCATTCAAGAATGTTGACTTCACGTCCATGTAGTGTACTTTCCACTTGCTTTGTGTAGTGAGTGCAAGTAATAAACGTACTGTTTCCATTCTTGCTACTGGAGCAAAAATTTCCTCGAAATTTACCCATTAGCACTACGCATATCCTTTTGCGACGAGTCACACATTATCCTTCATGATGTTGTCATCAAAGTTCTTTTTATCTTTGAACGCCCATTTGAGCCCAATGGCTCGATGACTAGTTGGAAGTGACACAAACTCCCACATCTTGTTCTCAAGAATCGACTTCATCTCTTCATAATAAAGTCCACTTACTTAGACATTAATGACCTCACAATAGGATTGTAGATGTCTTCAACCCGTCGGTAACATCAAGGTTATGGGTTGGTGTTGTGGGCATCATCATGTGTTGGTAGTGTGGCCCACTAGTTTTTCCTCGGACTAGGCACATGCGTTTGTGGCTCCGGTTCTTGTGGACTAGGTTCACACGTCGATACACTAGTCTCTATGGGATAGACCATAGTGAATATAGCTGGTGTTATTTCCATATCAGTGTTATAAGTTATCTCCCAATTCCAGACACGATATTCTTCGAAAACAACATCTTTGGTCACGTATAACTGCTTCCCTACTGGATCATTCACCCGATTGGCTTTCGCTCCCTCTTTGTAGCCCACTAGTACCCTGACGTTGAGCAATCCGCGAGCTTGTGAATGCCCGAACCGAGATTCTTCACATGTGCTATGCACCCGAAAGTCCTTAAATGGTATACATTAGGCTTTCTCTTGTTTTAAGTCTCGTAAAGCGTCATGCCTTCAACACTCCTTATTAGTGCACAGTTTAGAAGATATACAACCGTCTTTATTGCCTCTCCCCAAAACATACTCAGTACTTTCATTAACTTCTTAAGACAACATCCCATCTCTACTACTATCTGATTATGCCTTTCTACGATGACATTTTGTTGTGGTGAGTAGGAAGCTGTGGAGTTGTGCTTAATGTTGTTCTCCTTGAAAATTTCTACGAATTCACCATAATTGAACTCGTCTCCTCGGTCGGATCAGAATGCGAGTAATTTGCACTCGCGTTCTGCCTCTACTACCTCTTTGATCTTCTTGATATAACATCATGCTTTGTCCTTCGTTTTGAGAACCTCAAGCCACGTATATCGACTATAGTCATCGACTACAAGAAAAAATACCGCTTCCCACCTCCGATTGTTGGTGTGATCGGGCCACATAGATCGATGTGAACTAACTCTAGCAGGCATAGTGCTCGATATGTAGTGGTTTGTGGAAACGAAGTATTGTGTTGTTTTTCAAGTGCACACCCATTAAAGAACTTCTCCACGTGCTCGATATTTGGAATACCACGTACTAACTTCTTGAGAGAGGTTTCGAAGAGCACTAAAATACAAATGACTGAAGCATGCATACCACAACCACACGATATCATCCTTTTGAGCCAATAAGTTATCGGTGCTGTGAGATTCGATTTCAACGTGTAAAGTTGATTACATGTTCGCTGAACCTGTGCGATTATTTTGCATGAGTGATTAGAGATGCAAAGTACTCCATTTTCGATGACGAACTTATAGCCATTTTTGTCAAGTTAACCAAGTGAGAGGAGATTACTCTTTAGGCTTGGGATATAGAACACATCAGATAGAATCCGATGGTTTCTAGTGACACATTCAATCATCACCATGCCCTTTCCGCATATATTTACCACATAATTTTTGTCGAATCGTATTTTACCCTTTACAGTTTGGTCAAGCATTGTGAACACCTTCCTGTCACCCGTCATGTGACTACTAGCTCTGGTGTCCAAGTACCACACATTAATGGTGGTATCCATGGGTATAATCTTTTCTTCATTTAAAAATATCTCTTGTACGTCGTATTTGGATGATGTTGTGGTGCAGATCTGTTCCATAAGTAGCATCGGACCTTCATCTTCCTCGGAATTTTCTTTTATAAGATCCGTTTGCTCTTACTACTCCTAGTCTCGCTTATCCTTGCGACACTCCATGGCCCAATGACCAGGGATGCCACCGTACTTACAACTTCCCTTTTCGTTCACCGTTTCACCTTTCTTGTTACCACTATTGAATGAGCCTTTTCCTTGCTCACATTGTTGTTGCCGAAAGCCTCCACTCCTTTGTCGTCTTTAAACGCAATGTTTTCAAACTCTGTTCAACGTGTTTGTACTTTGGCTTCTCTGACACGTTCAACTCCGACCCGCATGATATTTAGTGTGTCCCATGCTTCCTTGATCGTCTTTTTGCTTCCAAGGGTTTGTATCAATTCCAATGGTACTACCTAAAGAAGTAACGACATAGCTCGTCGATCTTCACGAAAACCTCCCAGACCATTTTCAACGACATCCCACAAGCCTTGCGCTTGTAGATGCACATTCATTAGGATCGCCCAATTCGTGTAGTTAGTACGCATGAGAGGCGTGAAGGGCATCACCCCTTCGTTCTCCTCTAAAAAGTGAGTTTCTTTCTATCTTTGTTAGGTACCTTTCTAATTTAAATGTGATTCATTTTTCTCATTTGTAGATCTGAATTCATAATTTTGTTGCAGTTTTTATTTTTATTAATATATTTTGTTCAAATATGCTAAATCCCACCAATTTCCCAGAGTTTCTTTATTTTTTATGGAATATTGGGACCATTATAGGCTATCGAATATACAAATTCATGGAAGGACAGTAGACATATGTTTCTTTTCCAGGTCCATCTCAAATCACCATGGTCACACATGAATAAGAATACCCCTTCTTCTCATCAATGGAAAATTTTGTTTACTTAGGACGCAAAGTTACGCGATGATGGTTTGAGATTTTTGAGAAAAGTTTGAAGTGCGGTAAGCTCGACATGATATTTTATTTTAAGTATAGGATTTCAAGTTTACTTATTTGGTTATTTCACTTGTTTAGTGTTAGAAAATTTTCAAAATTGAACTATTCATTGAATATCATGTAGGATATTGATCCCACTATCAAGGCAGATGTTTGACCATTCCTACTTGGATTGTTAGCTCTTCAACGTTTATTTAAGTATGAGATTATACTAGTGGATCAACTTAGGGTCAAAATTTTTATATATCCTTCTTCATAACAACCATGCATTATACTAATGCTTTGACACCAATCCTGGTAAGTTTAGTGGCTAGAGACCTTAGTACTTTATGTGTGAAAATCTATTTTCATTGAAAACATCATATTGACGTGGAGGTCACAGTGGTTGGTTGTTTTTATCTCCTCCAGGGTATTATTGAGGTGTGCAAAACTTTATTTGTATGAATCTTGATTTTTTAGTTTCTAGAAAAGCTTATTGATGTTTTCCTTTATGAGAAATTGTCTTCTTCTCTTATTCCGCAATGGGAAGTGATTGGTTCCCTAAGTGCAGGTGCTACTTCGGTACTAGTAACCCAATCACTAACCCCTTCATTTAGACGCAAACATGGACATTTCACTCATTCATTTACTTGATTTACTAATATGTCATTTTGACTTTTAAAGACATCCTACTGAAACATCAGGATTCAAGAATACGTCAAGATCATCAATTTCTAGAATCACACTCCATCATAGAAAATAATTACTTTGTGAGCTGCAATTGAAAATAATTGAAAACAATGAATGTATAATACTATACAATTCGCGTGATGCACTATACAATTCACGTGACGCATTATAAAATACGCGTCACGAACTATACAATTTGTGTGTTGAACTATACAATTAGCGTGACGAATTATACAATTCACGTCGCACACTATACAATTCGCATTACGAACCAATACATACATAATTGTGACGAAATAACTATAATATTCTTCATGAACCATAGTATCTAGGTCACTAACAAATACATACATGATCGTCATGAACCAACTATAACATAAAATGCACATTTAACATACCTATTGAAAATTTAGTAGGTGAGGGAGAAACAACTGTTGATGTTGGAAGGAAAGTTAGAGAGGGAGAATGCGTAAGAGAGATTTAATGAGAATGCAAAAGAGAGATTAATTGAGCAATGCAATGAGTGAAGGAGAAATCGTTGTTGATGTTGAACGAGAAGTTGGATAGTCGTGGGAATGAACGTAAAACGTTGCTGCTGATGTTTAGGATTTAAGGAGAGGGAAAAGATGAACAAAATGAATTTGACACCCCGAAACCCCAAAAAGGGATATTAAGGACAATATGGACATTTAACAGGCTCAAAATATCATTTTTTCAAGTATTATTATTATTAACCTTAAGTTAATTTTCAAATTTCACATCTTAATAGGGTCATTTCGTTAAATTTCCCATAAATTTACCTAAAACTTTTATTTTGTTTAAATAAATGGGTTGCCTTAGCCCGTGGGCTCATCCTAGGACCGACCCAATATAGAGTATTGGAGAGAAAAGAGAGGCTCTAAGAAAATTCGAATATGATTTCGCCATTAAGTGAGCTTGTCCTAGGTTGATAGAAGATCATGTTAAACCTATTACAAGCGTTATTAATCAATTATAAAACTCAATCTCGTTTATAATACAATTTCAAATTTCATATTAATCTGCATGCACGACTAAAAATTAATATTGATCTATGTATCATGAGGATAATTATATTTTTTTGGAATTAAAGAAGAATTAGCATGACACCCACAACCATGACCCCCGCTTAAACCCAAAGCGCTTCTAGATGAAATCGAACCCTTAAACGTTTGGCCTCTTAAACCGACACTTACTACTGTGCTACCTTGGTGGGGCTATGAGGATAATTATAATTAATTGTGATCTAAGTACAAAAAAAACTGGGTTGTTTGAATTAGAACTAGGATACATGGCGAGTCAAGTTAATACGCATCGAATACATATAAAAGGTAGGGCAAATTAGATGAGAATGCAATTACTCTAATCGCTTACTTTTAACCCTCAAATTATTTTTTAAAATAAATCGTCCCTCAAAATTTTATAAAGGGTCACAAATAGCCCTTTTGTCAATTTCTTTTGTTATGTCTAACGACTTTATAAAACGTCAACGCCAAGACCTTGTTTGAAGCGAAGCTTTCGTCGATTGAACGTTGAAAAAGCTAGCAAGATTTCAGACGAAATCATCCATCTTCACAAATTGTTGGTTACCATTCACTTGAAGAAAAAGTGAAGATCTTTGCGGAAAAGAATATCCTTAATCAGCAAACTTATAAAGCTTATATTGAAGAGTCGACACAGAAATTAACTTCCTTGAAGAACAAGTATCATCCTGAACTTGCTAAAGACTTCAAATCACGGTTGGCTCATTCTCAAACATAGATTGGATATTCGCAAAAGGAAATTGAGAAAAAAGTTGCGAATGTTATGTCTATAAAGAGGTAACGTTGGAGCTCGACGATGCGAAGGAATTGTTCCACATCGGAATCGGGGCGCATATAACTATTATGAAAGAGGTATTAGATCGTTGAGAGAGAAAACAAAATCAGAGGAATGAGACAGGCTGACAAGGATGAGAGTGGCGACTGTGATGGCTCAAGTGGAGGGGGTGAAAGCGAGCAGAACGAAGGGTTTTAGAAGTTGGAGGTGATAACAAAAATGAAACATCCCTAATCCTGAATTCTAGACTAATATAGAAATGGTTGAATCAGAAACATATAAATATGGAAATCAGTCACATATGCGGAAGCTGAAGGGTGCATTTTATCATTTCAAATCAAGTGATTATACAAAAATTCGATCCTTTACTACAAAATACGGTACATTTGTCCATACAAAATACTCGGTTGTTTAATACAAAATACAGTCATCTAGACTTAGTTTCACAAAATACTTAGTTTTTTTAGCATTTGTCCCTCCTTCCACACTCATTTCCCGCACCTTGCTCACATAACATATATAAACTACACAAACATAGTGAGTCTAAAGACTCAACAATCATTTAAGTAATAAAAATAATATTGAGATGATTTTCATACAAGGAGTAACTCATGCATAAAAGCATTATTTGCAGGTTATCAAAACATGCAGTTAAAACATCATGGGTGGTTCTTAGAGTATATCATCATAGTGAAGATACAGTTACATCTTGAGCACATATTTTGACCCCAAACTTTTTAGAGCTGATCCTGAAGGTAATGAATCTGAATATTTGGTTAAGTAATTTGGGAGTCCATCCCTAAAGCCTCAACCTATTTTTAGACCAATATATATTTCACAACCAGTATTTTGGATTTAGACTACCAAAGTTAATCTTGGTTAGCCCTCCTCCCATATTCATTTGTCAATTCTTTCATCAATATACACTATGATTCCATATCTCTTAACATTGGAGTCTCATAAAACATATCATACTTTGTAAAATATGGGCATGCAAAGAAATCATGTTGTAAAGACAATATAATTTCAACTCAGTTCTTCAATAAAATCATGGTCATGCAAAGAAATTATGCTTTAAAAATAGTATGCATCATTTAAAGAAAATACATGATCTATAGAGCATTATGTGGGTTTCTAAAGTTGGTTTTAAGAAAAACTTGCCTTAGTTTCGAAATGGCTCTAAGTTGATCTTTTCTCTAAGGATGGATATTCTTCAATAACTTCTAGAGAGTAGTTTATGTTTCTTAGTGAGAGGGAAAATGGGCATTACTAATGGAATGAATCTATTGTGAAGATTATATAACCTCAATCATGAGAGCCTGTTGGATGACATGTGTCCTAATTTAAAGGACATGTGTCCTAATTAAAATAGTTGACTAAAATAGTGGGCTAAAACAGTTGGCTAAAACAGTGGGTTAAAACAGTTGGCTAAAACAGTGGGCTAAAATAGTTGGTTAAGGCATGGTCAAAACTATGAGCAGAAGACTATTTAATTAAAGGGCATATTCAAAGGACCTCTCGGTCAGATCTCTCAGTCCTAACTCAAGAATATCGGTCGGGCCTCTCGGTCCTAACTCAAGAATATTGGTCTGACCTCTCGATCCTACTAAAATTCTTAGTCAAAGGTCTCGATCTTGTGTCTTGGATTTCCTCGGTCCTAGAATCCAATTTCTTAGGTTTTTGGTCTCGGTCAGGACCGAAGATCTTTGGTCAGAAATAAATTTTAGGGCATTACAGAAAGGGATTGAAGAGACGAAAGTATTGATTAATGAGGCCTTGAAGAAGGCAGTGGAGGGAAACAACTATTGTGTCCTTACTAAAATTAACTATGTAACCGCAACAAGCGGTGGTTGTGGTGGCCGCAGGAGGAAATAAGAAAAAGAATTTGACAACGACAATTTTCGTTAGAGCTCTTAAACATAACGAAAAAATTGACAGACGGGTCATTCGTGATCCTTTTTAAAAATTTGAAGGGTGATTTGTTTTAAAAAATAATTTAAAGACTAAAGTAAACGATAAAATAATTTGGGTCAGCCATATAATTTGCCCTAAAAAGTATTAACTTATCATTATCTATATTTTTGTCAACACCGTTTTTATTTTTTTTCCCTTTTTCTCAAAAATATAAAAAATATAAAAATAAAATTACGAAATAGTTTAGAGCCCACAAATTTTTGAATCAATCACAAGGAAAAGTCAAATTTTTTATGTTAAATATATGTTGGGTTTTTGGCTCATATTTTATTAAAATATATATTGTAACATGCTTTAAACTTTTATTGGGTTTATGAAAAATAGTTTAGTTTTTTTTTTTGTTTTTAATATATTCATATAAATATACATTGTAACATAGGGTTACTTGGACCATTATTTAATAAAAAATCAATAAAATGGACGACTCTTCGAGAATGTAGGCATTGTTGTCAAAACTCGTTATATCTTGTTTTCTTTATTATTTTTATCACTTTATCTTCATATCTTCTTCTATCGTGTATTTGTATTATATTTTCTCAATAATATATTCATAAGTAGAGATTATCTTCCGACAAACACTTACGTTGCACCGTGTATGCGCTTTGTAAGTGTCATCCCGTAATGTTTTGTAGATGAAGAAGTATAAGTATTCCCTGAATGTGACTGAACACTTGCCCATAATTTCTTACTTTTCTTTGTTTTAAGATAAGTGACGACTTTTCAAAATTGGAAATGACTAGTATCTTAAAACATTTTATTCGGATTATAGAGAAGTGTGCAAAAATACAAATCGGTTCCTCTACATATGTCAATTAGAGCGAACTTAAAATTGATGATCTATGTAATTGTAATATTGAACTTATCTTTTATTTCTTTCTTTTTTTTAACACTTTTAAGTGAAAGTCTTTTATCTTCTTTAAATTAAAATAATTATCTGTTCAGCCTTTCTATCTATGGGTGTAATTAATTTAATTGAAAAAGAGATCATTGTTAGCAAATTTGTCTAAAATAACATCAAACACACTCTAATTCCATATGAAATATTAAGTGGTGTTTATATTTTATTTACTAAGTAAAATGTGACATGTAATATATATAATATAGGTACCTTTCATTAAATACAGTAATTTTGATTGTTATGGTTAATAACAATTATATAAATATATGTCATACTTAAATACCTACATAAATTATTATATTTGAAAAGATTGTGATATTTGTTGTATTAGAAAAAATAGTTTTACGAGGAAAAAATGGAAGAATATGAAAATGTAAATGATCACTTTGGGTATTATTTAGGATTGGAAATTTTTATTAAAAATAGTGATTAAGTGACGAAAGCTAATTAGACAAAAATGAGTTAATAAATGTGAGTGCAATTTGGTTTAGACCCTTTGTTTTATATTTTTTAATTTGAATTTAAAATTTGAAGAAAGACAGTAGAGAGAGAAATGGCGGAGCGTAGCGTATATATATCGCTAGCCATGCTGATTGCTTAGACTGTTTATCAAACGAAGGTCAGGAAAATCATCCTCTGAATTTCTTCATCTTCAACCTCATAGCCAGCTAGCTGCTTCATCCGCCGCCGCCACTGTACGTTATGTCATTTTTCATACATGTTTGCTTTCGTTGTTCAAATCGTGGTTTATGTTTAGTAAATTCTCAAATTTGAATCTCACCAGGTCTCCTCCTGATCGTCCCTTGATCGTCATTTCATTCGATTCCTCTTATTATCTTCTTCTCCATTCTTCGCCGATTCCATCGCCACTGTGTGATAGGTAGGTAATCTTTCCTATGCTTGTTCATATCTGTTAAATTTGGCTGTCCAAATCTAGGATTATAATCTCATATCTATATATACTTGTTCGTATCTGTTTGCTTTGGCTGTTGAGGATTGTAATGTAATCTAATATGATACTTTTTCCTATGCTTGTTCATATCTGTTTGCTTTGGCTGTCCAAATAGTTGGTTTTAATCTTATAATCTCCATACTTTTACCTATGCTTGTTCAATCCACAAATTTTAATTTCATCTCCAACATTTCATACTAACTAGGTTTCATGATGTCCCTTTTCACTGATTATCGCTGCTCGTCATTTATATCTCTTTGATGGATAATTTATGATAAATCGATCTTGCATCCGGTAAGATATGATAGGGTTTAGAAAGCCAACATGTTTGGGTTATTCAATAAAACTCGGAAATCTAATTCTGGTTGGATATTGAGTAGAGTAAATCTTATGAGTTTCCAATTCTCCAAGTATGTATTTGAAAAGACCTGCACTGGCTTATGAGAGTAAAATAGTAATCAAAAGCCTTTTCAGTTTTCAAACTCATAATAATATTAATAAAAATCTCTTCTTCTAGCCTAGCGACAACAATAGATAGATATCCCCTGCCTCCTTGAGAGGTCATATATTCGAATCTGTCAAACAGCAAGTTCTGCGCCTAGTTATTTGCGTGATATATATATGCTTAACCCTCTTGTGGCCACATTTTTTTTAACTCCACCAAGATAGACCAATGGTAAGAGTCGACTTAAGATAACAAAATGTCACGGGTTCGATTTTATCTGAAAATGTTTTGAGTTTAAAACACCCCCACAACTATGCCTCCCTCCCCGCTTAAACTTAAAACGCTTCCAGATGGAATCGATCCCGTGACCTTTTGGTCTCTTAAGCCGACTCTTACCACTGGTTTTCCTTGGTGGGTTCTAAAAAGTGGTCACATACAAACTAACAATTAATATTTTTATGTTTGCATTACTTTAACAAACAAAGTTGGTTTGGATGAGCATTTTTCAAAGCCTTGTTCTATGAAGTAAACTTCAATTCTGATGAACCAAGTCCTTGGAGCTTGTTTTAATCCATACAAATCTTTTTCCTAGTTTATCAACTTTGTCCTCCTCCCCCTTTTTCTCAAATCCCTTGGGCTGGTCAATAAATACTTCCTCAAGTAGTTTTGCATGAAGAAATGCACTGTTCACGTAAATTTGATAGAGATTCCACCTTTATTGAGTCGTTATTGCAATGATCAAACAAATAGTATCCCATCGAGCTAAATGAGCAAATATTTCGTTATAGTCAATGCACTGTTTTTTAGCGTACCCTTTAACAACTAGTCTGTTCTTATGTTTATCAACTTCTTCATGCTCATTGAATTTAGTTTTAAAAACCCACTTCACTCCTATCTTTTTTGCTCCAATTGGAAACTTCACTAACTTTCATGTATTATTTCAATATTTTTGGTTCATTATTTTTTTACCACTTGCCATTGAGTGCAACTTCTTCATACTTGACTGGATCAAGGGTAACAAGTAAAGCCACGTCACTCTATCCCTCTTCCTCTGATAAGTCTTCATCAAATACATAGTCTTTGTGTCATTTAGGGGCCCTTCTAATTCTTCCCGAATGGACAATAAGTTTAGTAGGTCTGATTACTATTGTTCCTTGAGAGGAGTTAAAAATAGTAGGTTGATTTGTTGTTATTTCTTCATAAGATGAGCTGGAAAACTCAGCTTCTCTTCATTTTTTACCACATATTTTTCTTCTAATTCACTTTCTTTTTTAATCACACCACTTTTCTAAACTCATCCATTATAAACTTCAGGCATTTCTTTATTCCAATCCCACCATTTTCTTTCTTCGAATATCACATATTTGCTCACAATAACCTTTCTTAATATTGGATCATAGAGTTTATATGCCTTAGATTCTCTACCAATGCCAAGAAATATGCAAATATGACTCTTGTCATCAAGTTTATGTCTTTTTTGTATAGTACCTAATATGTGAGCTATGCACACAAAAACTTTCAAATGACTTACAAATGATTTTATGTTGCTTCATACTTCTTCCGTAGTTAGTTTCTGTACAGCAGAAGTGTTACTTCTGTTCATTAGGTATATACACCTGTCAGTTGCTTCAGCCTAAAACTCTTTAAACATTTCTCTACTAGTCAACATGGTCCTTATAGAGTTAATGACAGTCCTGTTTTTTCTTTCTGCAACTACATTTCGCTAAGGAGTGAATTTTGCAGTCAATTGCCTCTTCATTCCTCTCTCCTCACGAAACTGGTTAAACTCCTTGGAGGTAAATTTCCCATCTTTATCGATATGAATGCAAGTTAGTGGTAATACACACTTATTTTCAACCATTAGCTTGAAGTTCTTAAATTTCTCTAACACATCAGATTTTTCACATATTAAAATATGCCCATATTTTTCTACTATAATCATCAATAAAAGTTAGTAAGTACATTTCTCTCTATTAGAGACTGCAGTGATAGGACCACAAAGGTCTGAGTGAATTAATTGCAGCTTCCTTGTGGCTCTCCAATTACTTTTCTTTAATTGTTTCTTTTTTTTGTTGCTTTCCAATCAGGTAGTGTATGCAAGTGTCTTCAAGATTAGTGATTAAGAGTAGTCCTTCTACCATCTTTTGAGAATACATCTTTTTATAAACTCTGATAATTAAGATGTCCCATTATACAACGTCTTAACAGATATTCCTCATCAGAAACAACTTGAACAACTTGAAGACATGTAGGTGTCGAGGTTGTTTTTTCTATTCTTTTGGTTTATCTTCGATTGTCATCTTCTCAGTATTGTTCTTAAAGAGTCTATTTGAACTCATATTTGTGGTCATTATTAATCCCCTTCTCGGATGATAGATTTTGCATTCATCGTCTAGCATAAGAACCCTATACATTTTTGTTATAGCTCACCCATACTTAAGAGGTTACATTTCAGTTCTAGAGCATAGTAAACATCTTCAATTTGTTTAACGCCATCTACTTTAATTTGAATGCTTCCTTTTCCGAATACAACAATTTTTATTTCATTTTTCCCATTTTAACAAATGATTGAACTTGGTATCCAAATGTGTGAACCAATGTAGTCCCCACACATGTGATTTGAGCAGCCTGAGACTAGAAACCATTAATTACTCTTGAACTTTGCTTGTACTTTTGATGGAGCTGCGGTTGTAACCTCTGATTCAACATTAACCATATGTAGGACTTCTTATTCTTCATCCTCTGCAACATAATTGGCTTAGTCCCACTCGGATATTCAATTTGAAAATGTCCCAACTTTTTGCATTTGAAACATTTAATACATGACTTGTCAAATTCCCTTCCTCTTCCTCTATTCATCCCTCTGTCTCCGCCTCTTCCTCGTCCATTAACAGAAACAGACATTCTCAAGGCTTGATCTTCTTCCTTTTCGATGGGCTTGAATTTATGCCTTTGTACAACCAATGAGCTTTGTAGTTCATTGATTGACATGGTTTTGACATCCCTAGCCTCTTTTATTGCAACCACAACGTAAGTAAACTTTTCAGTCAATGTTCTCAAGATTTTTTTTCTATGATAATGGTGTCCGACATTTTTCTGGTTTGCTACAACTGTAATCCTCGCGAAATACTACTAGATCGTTTCACTCTTTTCATCTTCAGGATTTCAAATTCACGTCTTAGAGTGTTGAGCAGAGATCTCTTGAACCTCTCGTTGCCCCCAAATTTTCTTTTAAGAGACTCTCAAACAATCTTAGTTAAACTGCGGTTTAAGATTTATTCAAAAGTAACTTTGTCGATTGCTAGGTAGAGCAAGTATTTCACTTTGCAATCTGTGTTCTTTATTTCTTTAATTTGAGTTTTGCTAAGACGGACTGCCTTTGCTTGTTCTTCAACATTTTTTAGATTAGATGCCACATCCCTTTTTCCCTAAGCAAATTTTCCATCAATTCATTCCAGTGGTCATAGTGCTAATCAGTGAAGGTGGGTAACCTTGCGAGGTTGCTATCGTTTTTCTTGTCCATCTTTGTGAATCGAATGCGTCTTACTTCTCAAACTCTCGGTTGATTATAATTGAATCTGGCTCTGATACCAATTGTAAATAGTAATCAAAAGCCTTTTCAAACTCATAATAATATTATTAAAAAATGTAGGTCTTAAATAGTACAACAAATAACTATTGTCCTACAAAATAGTAAACACTAACGCTAACTCACTACTAAATAAACTACTAAACACTAAACCACTATTAAATAAACTTTCAATTACTAACCCACTCATTAGAACAAGTTAAAAGTAGCATCAACTTAGTCTAACCAACTAATTATAAAAACAACCAACATTTTATTAAACATATTTAAATGATGATGGTTGATGATTGTTATATAGGTGTTATTCAACTACTAAAGACATGGATATATCGGAACATTATCTATTTGGTATTAATTTGCAAAGATCTGCACTGTCATGATGAAAGGAAAGATCCTTTAATAAGTGATTCCAAACCCATTATTTTGGTTGATGCAAAATGGAAGCATCCAGAGTGTAATTCTTTTATCATAATATCTAGTCTTAATCATATATCGATCGTGTTCTTATTTGAAAACATAATTTAGGTTATTTGTTTATCATATTCTTTTCCTAGTTGCTCCAATAGTATTGTAATGTTAGATATATTTGTTTAGAGTAAAATTAGAACTAGAATTAAGTGGTTCAATTTCAGTTCTCATATTTGTTTATAAAAAGAAATTAGAATTATAAATCTCATAAAATTAAAATCATACGTTATTTTTTGAGGTTGAATCATATATTTTTTTACATTATCAAATTTTGACTCCTTTTATCTTTTAAAATATTGTAGGTATTAAGCTTCACGTCGAAGAGTATTAACCTGAAAATGATTGAATCCGATGAAACTTCTCATAGTAGAAATAAGTTTACTTTGTGTTCGTCTATTGAAATGTCACCTAAGATATGGGGAAAATTCCCAGAAGACCTCTTTGAAGTGGTTGGGGCGAGACTCCCAGTGGCTACCTTCTTTCGTTTTCTTTCGGTTAATAGAAAATGGAACTCCATATTGACTTCCCATACCTTTCGAGACCGATATGATAAAATTCCCATCACCCAACCATGGTTATACGTTGTCACCCACAAAAACGCAGCCATGTACGATCCCTCTTCAAATAAATGGTACCATTTAAAAAATCATTATTTCCAAGAGAAGTTGGCTATTGTCCCTGTTGCTTCTGTTGGCGGTATTGTTTGTTTTGTCAATCTTCTTCAAACACGTTTCTTCGTGGGTAACCCGCTTACTCAGACACTCAAGGAGCTTCCTGCTAGGTCAAAAATTAATTGGCCTATAGCAGTCGTTGGAATGTGGATGTATGGAAAATCTATAGTCGAGGGCTACAAGATCATTTGCATCAATGGGGAGTTGGGCCAATACATAATTTTTGACTCTATCAAGAATACATGGTATGAATCAGGAGTCATGCCGGCGATTAGAATGTTGCCGTTGTATTTGAGCTTTCTCCCGCAGGCTATCTCTATAGACGATTGTCTTTACTTCACGTGTTCGAATCCAGAAGGTATAATCTCCTACAATATGTTGTCGGGAGTTTGGAATCATTTTTTAGTCCCGAATCCTTGTGTTTTGATTGCTAACCGATTTCTCGTGGAATGTGGGGGGCGGATCATGCTCGTTGGTTTGATGGAAAGTGAAATAGAATCATGTGTTTCTGTTCGCATTTGGGAGTTACAAAAAATGACGTTACTATGGAAAGAGTTCGACAGGATGCCAAGTGAGTGGTGCTTGGGATTGAACCGGAAGAACACTATCCACATGATTATGATTTGTATAGGTAACAAAGACATGATCATGTTGTCATTTGTATCTGAAAAAATGAACAAGTTTGTTACTTATGATGTTTTGAAGAAAGAATGGTTGCAAGTTTCGGGGTCTATAAGGACGCGTCAAAGGTTAGAACATGGAATCACATTTTATCCTTGCATTACAGCAACAGTTTAAATTAGTATTAATAACTTTTATTTTATTGATATTTGGATTTTTTTTTCTTTTCTTCTTCTCTTGCTAAACTTAATATTATTAAGAACTTTTATTTTATTGATGAATGAATTTTATTGTTTCTTATTCTAAACAATATTAAATTGCCTATAATAGAATACAGGTATATATATATATATATATAAGCAAGGGTTTTCATTACAAGTATTACAAAATTATTTTATATTTATCTAAATATATATATATATATATATATATATATATAAAGTAATTTAATTTATTTTAAGTACAAATATAAACAAAGTGATTTTAATAAAAGGAAAAATCAAATTTTATATTTAATATGTATAAATTATAAACAAATTTTAAATATGTTATTAATTTATTTTATGTGTTAATATAAATAAAATTTTTTATATATTAAAACAAAAAATTATGTAATTTTATATCTAGTTAATTATATTATAAAGTAAATTTTGTATTAATGAATTTATTTATATTTAATAAATAAATCTACATTTATTTATAATTTAAAATTTTCTATTTATGTATTTTTATACCTTTTTCTCACATTCTTTTTCTTGATAGGGATACATAAATTTAATTTTTATTTAATTTTAAGTTTATTTAATTAAAATATATATTAATTATACTATTAAAAAGAAATGCTATAAAATTTATATTTAAATAAATAAGCTTACATTAATAAATAAAATAAGAGTATTAACAATAAAATCATAACAAACATAATATTTTCAATTATTTAAAAACAAAATAAAATTATATTTAAAATAAATATGTGATAATAAAGAAAATATTATTATTATAATGTTATTAATATTATGTCATACCAAATTTCAATTAATTAAAAAATTATTAAAATAATTAATTATTTATTTTTATTTATTAATTTCATAATAATAGAAATTGTAAAAGCTCGGAAATGTGTTGACATAGCGTGCAAGTGATGTGGACACAATTTTATTTTTAAAATAATTAATTAAAATTAATTTTAAGTTAACTCATAATTGAAATCTCATAATTTAGTCTTCTATTGAATCTCATAAGGAGGTGGGAAACTAGATTTGATAAAAGAATTCTTTTTTAAATAATTTTAAGAAATTAATTTTAAACAGTTAACCTTTTAAACTCATACTAAATTTAAAAATCAAAAAATATTTTACGTATATAAACTTAATTTCAAGTATTCTTTTTAGTTCGATATTTGGTGTCACTTCTTATTTATTTCGTGCCCATTAAAAATAGTTTTTACTTCACAAAATTTTTACTATTTAAAAATTGAATTCTTATATTTTATTTATCTAAATTATTTTTATAAATACATGCATCTAAGTTTAATATTTTAATTTTTTAAATATTAATTAAATGTCGGTATATGCGATTGATTTAGAAAATGTGGGGATGGTACTTGAAAATGTCAATTAAAAAAAAAGTTCAATTTCAGAAATAAATCCAAAAGAGACAATAATAAAATATATATTTTAAAGGCGTTTTTAATTTTTCAATTTTTTTAAAAATAGCTTAGAGCCTTTAAATATTGAAAGACATTTAAAATCAAAAATTGAAGATAAATTTGCCATAGGACGACTAGAACGACCACTAGGGAACAGTCGGTTAAAAGAGTGTGGTTTGGGGCGCTGTGGACACGGCATGGACTGGGGTCAAATGGTTTGGTCGTTGATCAACACTGAGCGAGAGGTGCACAGGTGGACTAGGGGCGTGGATGACTCGGACGTTGAGTCCGGGTTTTGGCTGAGTTGACTCACGATTTTACCTTTCGAGTTATCACCAAAAGTGATATTTGGTCTAGTACACTTTGATATGCATGTTAGTAGCCGACTGTTGTCTGTCATATGTCTAGAGCTGCCGCTGTCCAGATACCTTACTGAATCTTTCAAGTTGTTGTCCTGTATTATCTTCACATAAACATTGACACCTTTGGTACCCATTTTTATTTGGGTCCATGGTTAATTATTCCCTTAGGGATCCATACTTGAGTTATTTTTATGATCTTCCATTTTGTGTTTATAATAATGTGTGTATGTTTTAGACTTGACAGATATTTTTCTTCCTATTGATGATCCGTTAATTTTAGAAAATGATTTTTGATGAAACATTCCTGACTTTCTGTCAGGTTTGTGCTTACCAGACCAAGTGGCTGCCCTATTTTTGGGCTTAAGCCAACTTGACTTTTGATTAGTTGGCTTAACATATTTAATTTCATCTTTAAGAGTCAAATTGTTACAGTTTTGATTAGTTCGAATGTCAATTAAATTTCTATTGACGAAACTTATGAAATTAAGTTTGTCTTTTATTGGGTTCAACTTGTTGCAGGACTTAGTTGGATTTCCCCCAACAAATCATAGACCGGATTTGCATCTAGAAGGCCTTTGTTGTTCATGCAATTGCTTGAGAGCATTTCCAGATTTTGTCCATGAACAAACTACATAGTTTAATCTTTAATTTTCAACAGATTAACTATGAACTATTTTATTGAACTTCTCATTCTCAGCTGATAGCTCATTCATTTTGTTTTTCAAAATTTTTGGTTCATTATTTTGAGATAAGAAACTTGTATTGTTAGATTTGTTTTATAAATTTATTTTGTTAAAAAGATCTAACAGTTTCTTGTACTCAATTACCATGTCATTGTGTGCTGTAATTAGATAATTTCTTGTGAATTCATCAAAGGTGAAATCAAATACCTCGTTGTCATCTGCCATGAAACATTTGACAATTTCTTCCTCACTTTCACTTAAGGAATTTTCATCGGAATCACTTTCAACCCATTTTCTCTTGCTTTCCTCAGCATATAAAGCCTTTTGTTCCTTCTTATTCTTGAAAGATCTACGATCCTCCTTATACTTCCTCTCGAATGGCTTCTTGTCATTCCTTCTGGATTTCCTGTAGTCAGCTTTGAAGTGACCTGGCTAGTCACTGTTAAAACATTTTAAATTAGCATTAGACTCATTTTATAATTATTTCTGTTAAGATTAGAGTTAGAATGATTCTTCCTCGTGAATTTGACAAACTTTTTGACAAATAATGATATCGCGTCGTTGTTGATATGTTCAGTAGACTTGGAAAATGTTGAAGTAGGTGGTTCTTCAGCAATCACTAATGATTGTGTTGTGATGGAGGTGGACTCCTCCTCCTCATTCCTTGTGTTTATCTCAAACTCATAGGCCTTCAGATCGGTAAAAAGATCATGCAACTCGACCTTGTTGAGGTTATTAGATTCCCTCATAGCCATCGTTTTGATATCTCATTCTTTGGGCAAACCTATCATAGTTTTGATAACAACTTCCCTGTTGCGATATACCTTTCCCAAGGTTGAGAGTTCGATGACTATGTTACTGAATCTTTCGTCGAACTTAGTCATAGTCTCACCCGGACGCATTCTGATGCTATCGAACTTTTGTGTGGAAACCATCAATTTGTTTTCTTTTGTTTGATTGTTGCCTTCACAAAGTTGAGTCAGCTTCTCCCATATCTCTTTGGTAGTGGAACATGATTTGATCTTGTTGAACATGTTCTTATCCAAAGTTTTGTAGAGAATGTATTTGGCCACGTTGTCGAGTTTGGCCTTCCTCTTGTCTTTAGTAGTCCACTCGTATCTTGGATTCTCCTTCATCTCAAGAGCACCCTCAATTTTATTTGTGGTTGTAGTTACTTTTAGTATCTTCATGGGACCATCTATGATGACATACCACATACCATCATCTTGTGTCACCAAATGTGCTTGCATTCTGATCTTCCAGTCATCATAGTCTTCCTTTAAGAACATTGGAATCTTGTTTATGTAAGACATGATTCAGATATCTGTAGTAACTTAAGAATATAAAATCTTGTTCTTTTACCACTTTTTAGGATCGAAGGGGGGTTTAATATTGTTGTTCTATTTTTCACTTAAATGCGATTTTAATCATGTTAAGGACAATAAATTTGTTTATATTCTTGGAAAAATCGTAACAAACTCTTGAACGGTTTTAAATGCGGAAAATGATTGCGGGATTTGAATCGACAAATATGATAATGAATGAAGAAATGAAAAGAAAACACAAGATTTTATGAATTTTCGGAGATAAAACTCCTACGTCACCCCTTCTTCTGTTTCTAGAAGGATTCCACTAGAAGACTTTAATTTGTATAGCCTCTACACAAACCCACTTAGATCACAGGTCTTAACACTTTCTTGTTTGAACGCATAGCTCTCACACTATCTTATTGAACAGACGACTCTCTGTTCAACCTACACAATGATAAGTTATGATCGAGTAATACAAGAAATTATCGCTCAACGTATATCGTCTCGTGTATGCATAATATAGTCTTGCAAAAGAACCGTAGAATTCTTGAGTCGATTAGAAAAAAACCAGATGATTCTCCGTTGTTCTTTGATGCCTTTTTATATTTTCTGCATGGCAACGATCGAATCTAGTTTGTTCAAACGTGGCAACAATACGTTCATCATACGTTTGGCGTACGGGGTAGTGCGCAGATGAATGAAATATTCGTTTGTGTGTGGAGTACGGGATTGTAGTGCATAATAGAGTGGAATATTCGTTTATTATTTTTTCTATCAAAGTAGAGAGCTGGTTATATATTTTGACGTATTCAGCTGATGTAGAACTCAACTGATAGCGAGCTCTATTGATGAGCTACTATGCTGATAATGGACTCAGCTATTGATTAGCTCATTTGTTGGTTACTCTGCTGATAGCAAACTCAGTTGTTGATCAACTCTGCTGTTAGCGCATCTCTACTGATGGCAACTCACCTGTTAGCGCAACTATGTTGATGGGCTACTCAGCTGTTAACACAACTCTGTTGATGGGCTACTCAGCTGATGGCAACTCAGTTGATGGCAATATAACTAATGAGTTACTTAGATGATGGAAACTCTTCTGCCAGCTTCTTTAACTTTGCTGATGGCAACTCTACTATCAGCGCTTCTTCAACTCTGCTGATGGTAACTCTGATGTTAGCGCTCTTCAGTTATGTTGATGGCAACTCTGCTTCCAGCGCTTCTTCAGCTCTATTGATGGAAACTCTCTTACCAGCGCTTCTTCAGCTCTTTGAGTAAGTCTGCTGCCAGCGAGTCTTTACCTACGCATTAAAACATTGTTGAACTTAATTTTATTCATTTATCAAAACATCATCAAAATTATGTGTTCATTTTAATTATCTTAAGTTCATTTTAATCAATTAAAGCGTTTTTCATAATTAACATAATTTAATGATTTCCCCTTTAATCTTAATTTAACAATTTTTCTTTTTTCCTTCTTTAACTTAATTTAACAAACTACTTTACTGATTATCATGTAAGGCATTGATTCCACCATTAGGGTAGAGGTTTGAACATTCCTACTTGGATTGTAAGCTCTTCAACTTTGCAAATTTTGTTAATATATAATTTTATTTGTGAGGATGATCTTCTTTGACATTTATTTAAGTATGAGATTATATTAGTGGATCAACTTAGGGTCAAAAAATTTATATAGCCTTCTCCATAACAACCATGCATTATACTAATGCATTGACACCAATCTTGGTTAATTTAGTGGTTAGAGACCTTAATACCTTATATGTGAAAATTTATTTAATTGAAAAGATCATATTCACGTGTAGGTCATGGTGATTGGTTTTTTTTATCTCCTCCTGGTTATTAGTAAGGTGTGCAAAACTTTGACTACACTAATGTCTATATGAATCTTGAATTTTTAGTTTCTAGAAAAGCTTTTATTAGTATTTTCATTTATGAGAAACTATCATCTTCTCTTATTCTATAATGGGAAATGATAGGATCGGCTTTATCGATAGAGACGGGGGTATAGCTATAGATGAAGGTTTATGAAAAATGGGTTGAAAGAAATCCTGTTAGAGATTTAGTTCGTTTTCTATTCTACGCAAACACTTGTAAACACTTGAAACAGATTCAAGGCGGAATTGTTTACTTGGGTTTGAAGCTCAAGATGAAAGATGAAAAGATGACTTGGGTTTGAAGCTCAAGATGAAAGATGAAAAGATGACAGAAAAAAAAATAACACAGTCGTTTGTTTATGGATGTTCGGAGAAACTCTCCTACGTCACCCCTTCTTCCAACCACTGGAAGGATTCACAATAATATGATTAGAATCAAATACAGTTTGCACACACTTAGCTCACTATTGAACAAAACACACTCTGTTCAATTACAAGATGAAGAATATCACTCAGCTAAAGGTGTTTTTGATTCTAGCTCTCTCTTGATTCACACACAGTACAATCAGGAAAGCAGCTTCATACTATGAATATTCAAAGGCTTGATTTCTCTCTCTTGAATATCAGCAAACAAGATTGTAAAAATTGGCAGTTCGTAAGACAGATTGTCCGTTGTCCTTAAGATTTGTTAAATATTGAGCAGGAGCTAACGGTCGAATCTTTTAGAATGATACGTGACACTCTTCCATTGGAAAGCCTCCATTGTACACATCAGGTTCTGAGCACAAGGATCGTGGTCGTACATCAACTGGTAGTGTGCTGAATATTCCATCAGGGATGTACCTGCAAAACAAGTAATATGAGGAAAATTCTCTTACGTGGCATTCATTGGTTGGTTGCATATAGCTGTTGTACTGATCTTCACTAGAAAGTGGAGCAGAAGTAGGGTACAGCTATAACACGTGGGTAGGCGGGTGCTAACTTTAAGCATACTGCTTAAGCTGAGCATTAGACGTATTTCAGTTAGACGGATTGTGAAAATCAGTCTAATTAAATTCAAATATCCCCATCTAAAAACAGAGTCTATTAGACCGCCTGGTCTAATAGAATTAGACTTACGTCTAATTACAATCACTTCAGACTTGTCTGAAGGAGTTAGACTTACGTCTAACTTTTACTAATTAGACTACCCGTCTAATCATTCACTAACCATTAGACTGCACGTCTAATTCCGGTTGTACCTCAGACTTGTCTGAAGGAGTTAGACTCACGTCTAACTTTCACAATGCATTAGACTACTCGTCTAATCATTCACTAACCATTAGACTATACGTCTAATTCCGGTTCTATCTTAGACTTGTTTGAAGGAGTTAGACTCACGTCTAACTTTCACAATCTATTAGACTGCACGTCTAACTCCACTGAGTTAGACTGCACGTCTAATTCCGCACAAATATTAGACTGCACGTCTAACTCCGTTGAGTTAGACTGCACGTCTAATTCCGCAAATATATTAGACTACACGTCTAATTCCGAATATATTAGACTGTTCGTCTAATTCCATATACAATAGACTATCCGTCTAATTGCAAATATATTAGACTGCACGTCTAACTCCGCTGAGTTAGACTACACGTCTAATTCCGTAGATATATTAGACTGCACGTCTAACTCCGTTGAGTTAGACTGCACGTCTAATTCAGAATATCTATTAGACTGCACGTCTAATTTGAGAATTCATTAGACTGCACGTCTAACACCTGAGTTGGACTGCACGTCTAATTCTATGCATTCATTAGACTGCACGTCTAACTCCGTTGAGTTAGACTACACGTCTAATTCAATGCATTCATTAGACTGCACGTCTAATTCTATGCATCTAATGCCAAAATTGGTCTAATGAGTCTCATTAGAACCAAGTCTTATGAAATATGATTTTGATACACCTGCATCAAAACGCATAAGTCATTTAATCATCAAAATTCCAATGGTTAAATTATTTCAACACTTAGTCAAAATAATTTGACCCAACAATTTCCCCCTTTTTGATGAAGAAATTGAAAATCTGCATATATATACCAAGATATGCATTCATCATACTGATAAAACAATCATTTACATGCAAATGCAGCTTACAAAAATATCATATTCATATTTAACCATTCGTGAGTGTTTTTCCGAAGAAACATACAAAAACTTGTTCTCAAAAATAACCAAAATAAGTTAACATCAAAGTATTGCTAACAGATTTTTCAAAAACTTTCATCTTAAATGAAAATAATTTCCATTATAATCTTCTTCTTCTTCTTCCTAGTCTTTACTCTAGAAAGGATAGACTTCAACCTAAGAGATCTCTAAGACCACGGTTAGAGGGGAATTGGAGTCTTCTCTTTTCCTTTTCTTGGACTTGAGCGTCTCCACCCTTTGAACATAATCGACAACCTTTTGGTTGTTCAGGATTTTAAAGGAAGGTGAAAACTCTTACCGGGTTCATTTAGAAGGAAACAAAGAAGAGAGCTAAGAGAACTATCAAAACTGAAAATAGTCTTCCGAGCAACAACCATTCTGACAAGATTTCCAAAGAGATAGCTTGTCAATTTCACAGGAACACCCCTGACGATAGCCACCATTATCTGAAATACTTTCGTACAATACTTGTAAGAGGACTCTTTAGAGAGAAGAGATTTTGAGACGATATCGTTTAGAAGAGCAAACTCAATCTTTAGGAGGTTTTTCTTTCCATGAATGTCCATTTGAGGAGAATCAGAAAAGACTTTCATCATTGTAATCATTATATCAGACGGAGTGGTTGAGAACTCATCAATACCTACGTTTGGAAGCTGGAAAAACATACCGAAAGACTATTCGGTGATGCAGATCATCTGGCCCATCACAACCCCATCAACGACTTTATCCTGATAAAAGCTCGTTGTTTCGAAAAGTTCACGGACCAACTATTCGTGATAGAGATGATGAGGGGAGAGAAACTTTCTCAGCCCAGAGGCTTTCAGAGATTCAAACATTTTGATCATGCCCGGAAATTTTAGAGTGGATACGGATTTGAAATCCACCTGAATCGATTTTGGACGGAAAGACGACATTTCGATTTGATGAACAAGGGTTTGGACGAATAGAATTCTAGAAAGAGAAAGATGGATTTCGAAGAACTTCTATCTTTTAGAGTCAATAACCATATAATTATCAATATCTAACGTGTAGGAATTTTTTAATGATTACGCTTACTGTCAAGAACCCAAGAGTCTATTCCCAATAAACGGATCATTTAATGTTATCATAAAAATGAACAGTTTGTACTAAATTTGCAAGCAAAAGTTGTCAGAAATATTAGTCATTCCTTGTGTACTGAGAGACACGAGTCTTCAATTATTTTGAGGAATGATTGATTTTATTTTCGGCGGGAAAATGAACTTGAGCAGAAACATAAGCAAGGGACAGCTGTCCAACTAGGAAGAGGATGAAGAGTCTAATTACACCACTTGTTAGACGTTTATACTCCTTTTCACATTTTCAACTTCCTTTTGGAAATCAGTCTATTAGATGCAATAGCATCACATGCAACACGTGTGCCTAGTTACACGTGAGCATCCACTTGCTCATGACGTAAAAACGTCTAACGTCTATTAGACGTATCCGTCTATTAGACGTGTTCGTCTAAACATGCAAGTTAGTATAACCAAGACAATGATTCCGAAGAAGATTAAACTGCTAAAGTAGACGTACGTCTAAGTAGCTGTGTTTCTTAAACCCTTAATCCTTAGGACAAATTAAGATCTCTATCTTTCATGTCTGTTCAGTTGTGTTTTGAACAATGCGTTCCCCTTGATTTATGCACATAATCATATTAAACAAGATCAACAAGACCTAACATGTTTCTAAAATGAGAAAACTTAGCTTCCGGTAGGGGTTTCGTGAAGATGTTTGCGGTTTGTTGATCTGTAGGAACATGTTCAAGACGAATTTGCTTCTAGTTGACGTGTTCTCGGATGAAGTGATACCTGATTCCAATATGCTTTGTTCGAGAATGCAGAACTGGATTGTAGGTGATTGCGATAGCACTCGTGTTATCGCAGAAAATTGGAGATTCATCAGCCTCAATCTCATAATCCCTGAGTTGTTGTTGAATCCACAGAACTTGGGAGCAACAGCTGCTAGCTGCAAGATACTTTGCTTCAGCTGTAGACGTGGCAATTGACGTCTGCTTCTTGTTGAACCATGAGATTAGACGATCACCAAGGAACTGGCAAGTTCTACTTGTGATTTTTCTATCAATTTTGCACCCTGCATAATCTACATCTGAGAAACTAGTTAAATTGAAACTGGAATCCTTCGGATACCATAGTCCCACATTTTGAGTTCCCTTTAAGTATTTAAGAATACGTTTAGCAGCAGTAAAGTGAGAGAGTTTAGGATCAGTATGAAATCTTCCACAAACACCAACAACAAATTGAATGTCTGGCCTGCTAGCAGTTACATACAACAAGGATCCGATGAGTCCTCTATATGCTATTACATCGACACTTTGGCCACCTTCATCTTTATCCAATTTATTAGAAGAGCTCATTGGAGTAGTTGCTGCAGAACAGTTCTTTAAACCAAACTTCTTTAGCAGTTCTTTGGTGTATTTGGCCTGGTTGATAAGGGTTTCATTTTCTAGTTGACGGACCTGAAGCCCAAGGAAAAATGTCAATTCTCCCATCATGCTCATTTCAAACATGTCCTGCATCAGCTTAGAAAACTTCTCACACAATTTGGGGTTAGTTGAACCAAAAATAATGTCATCAACATATATTTGAACAAGTAGAATGTGAGAATCTTTAGTAAATCTAAACAAGGTTTTATCCACAGTTCCAACAACAAAGTCATGATCAAACAAGAATTTGGTTAATGTGTCGTACCAAGCTCTAGGATCTTGTTTCAGACCATACAATGCTTTATCAAGCCTATAAACATAATTTGGCAAAACATGATCTACAAATCCAGGGGGTTGCTCAACATATACTTCTTCACTTAATTTGCCATTTAAAAATGCATTTTTCACATCCATTTGAAAAACTTTAAAATTCTTAAATGATGCATATGCTAGGAAGATCCTAATTGCGTCTAGTCTTGCAACTGGTGCAAAAGACTCATCAAAATCGATACCTTCCTCTCGTCTGTATCCTTGAGCAACTAAACGAGCTTTATTTCTAATGACTAAACCATCTTCACTAAGCTTGTTTCTAAAGACCCATCTCATTCCTATAACTGACTTGTCAGTTGGTCTAGGAGTAAGATACCACACTATTTCTCGCGAATTGGTTTAACTCCTCCTACATAGCATTGATCCAATCTGGATCAACTATAGCTTCACCAATTTTCTTGGGTTCAATCTGAGAAATAAATGTAGAGTTGGCCATTTCATCCATCAGTTGACGTCTTGTCCTTCGAGAAAAGAAAGGATTTTCGATGATCAATTATGGTGGGTGATTTCTATTCCATCTGAAGTTGGATCCAAGGGGATTGGTCATCTGAACAGGTGACTCCACGACGTATAAACTTTCAACTTCTTGTTGAACAGGAGTTTGTAAGTCTGGTTGAACTTCAAACGGATCAGCCACTGGATCAGACAGAGCATCCGCTTATCCAAGGTTTCTTCTTCTTCACTTACAGACTCAAGACTAGTCGATTTTAGTCTGTCAGCAAGATCAATGGGTTCATTAGATTTGCTCTCAACAGGCTCATCAAACACTATATGGAGGGATTCTTCAACAGTCTGTGTTCTTTTGTTGTATACTCTATAAGCCTTGCTTACTGATGAGTATCCCAACATGAATCCCTCATCTCCTTTAGCATCAAAAGCGGTCAAATAAACCTTTCCATTGTTATGGATAAAACATTTACACCCAAATATCTTGAAATAAGAAACTGTGGGAATTCTCCCATAATACAGTTCATAGGGAGTTTTATCAAAACGTTTGTTAATTTTTGACCGGTTTTGTGTATAGCAGGCAATACTAATGGCTTCCGCCTAGAACCTCCAAGGTACATCTGATTCTGCAAGCATAGATCTCGCTACTTCATTTAGAGTTCTCACTCTTCTCTCAGCAATGCCGTTTTGCTGTGGAGTTTTGGCACTAGACAACTTGTGCCTAATTCCAGTCTCCTCGAGATAAGATGATAGGTATCTGTTAGTGAACTCAGTTCCCTGATCACTTCTAATGCACGTAATATTTAAAGATTTCTGATTCTGAATTCCTTTAAATATTCTAATCAAGTTTTCAGCAGTTTTATCTTTTGATGGTAAAAATGCAACCCATGTAAATCGAGAAAAATCATCAATAATAATTAGGGCAAATCTCATTCCTCCTATACTCTTTACAGGAATTGGACCAAACAGATCCATATGTAAAAGTTTTAGGATATGGCTGGATTGTGATTTCCCTTTACTTTTTAACGATGACCTGCCTTGTTTGGCTAACTGGCAAGCAATGCATATCTTGTCCTTCGAAAACTGAAGTTTAGGCAAACCAATAACTAAATTGTTTGAATAGATGTTGTTGATTGTCTTAAAATTTAAATGGTTCAAACGTTTATGCCATAACCATTTCTGGTCATTCTTGGCAATCATGCACATAGGATCAGAAGACTCTTTTTGCCAATTCATTTTTTATGAGTTTCCTACTCTACTTCTAGTCAATAAAATGTTTCCATCTTGATCTTTAACCAGACATGCATGAGTTTGAAAATCTACTGACAAACCATTATCACATAATTGACTAATGCTGATCAAATTATAGCACATATTGTCAACAAGCAGCGCACCATTTATAGTTAGATTACCATGGATAATCTTACCCTTACCCATGGTCTTACCTTTCTTGTTGTCACCAAACGTGATCTTAGGTCAAAGCTATCTGATATATCAGTGAGAAGCCTTCTGTTTCCTATCATATGCCTGGACATTCGTTATCAAGATACCATACAGATTCCTCTAGTCCTTCGTTTATTTGTACCTACATAAATAAATTTTTATAATCTTTTGGTACCCACTTTCAATTGAGTCCTCGGTTAATCAGTCCCTTAGGAATCCATATTTGAGTTATTCTGATGGATTTCCCATTTTGTGCTGTAATTAATGCGTATGTTTTTGACTTAGCAGACGACTTTCTGCTAGCCACTGATCTTTTAACTTTCGAAGAAGATTTTCTTTTAAAACTCTTTGACTTAGAGTCAGGTTTTAACTTGCCAGACTTATTAGCTGCTTCTAGCTTATTCTTAAGCAAACTAACAGTAGGCGGAACATAAACTATTTCATTTTTGAAAGCAACTTCTTCATGGATAGAATCTAATTCAATGTTAGTCATACTCCCTTTGACAAAACTTATTGGCTTAAACTTGTTAGATGAGTTGGACTTATTGCATGACAGGTTATGGTCATTTCTGTCAAATCCCAATCCGGATCTAGATCCAGCAGGTTTCAATATGCTGATCTGATGTTTGACAGCATCTCCTGATCTTGTCCATGCATTAAATACATAGTTTAATCTCTTATTTTTAGATGAAAGAATTTGAATCTGTTCTTTGAGCATCTCATTCTAAGATGAAATCTCTGTTAAGTTTTCATCAAAAATGTTTGATTCAGATTCTTTGTTAGAGGAAAGAACAGTTGATTCATATTTAACTTTCATTTCATAAAAAGAGTTAGTTAACTTCTTGTACTCAATAGCCATTTCATTGAGTGAATTAGTTAACTCCTCGTTTGTAAATTCTGGTGCAGAGATATTATTTACCTTGGATTGGTCATCTGCCATCAGCCATGTGACAGCTTCATTCTCTTTTTCTGCAGGAGATTCCTCTGAATCACTATCGGCCCATCTGGATTTGTTTTTATTGCATATGAACGCTTTCTGGTCCTTCTTTGCTTGAATACCTCTACCGTAGATCTGATTCAGCTTATCCCATATCTCTTTAGCAGAGGAACATGACTTGATTTCATAGAACACATTCATGTTGATCGACTGGTACAAAATATTCTTAGCAACATTATACAGGTTGTTGGTCATCTTATCTTCAGAGGTCCACTCACTTCTTGGCTTCGAAATCTTTATGGGGCCATCAGTAATAACGCTCAACATATCATAGTCAAGAGAAGCCAAGTGAGCTTGCATTCTCATCATCCAATATTCGTAGTTGTCTTTTGACAGAATAAGAATTTCATTGATGATAGACATGCTTCAGGTTCTTGATGCTTGAGAATATAAACAAGGCTCTGATACCAATTGATAGGATCAGCTTTATCGATAGAGATGGGGGTCTAGCTATGGATGAAGGCTTATGAAAAATGGGTTGAAAGAAATCCTGTTAGAGATTTAGTTCGTTTTCTATTCTACGCAAACACTTGAAACAGATTTAAGGCGGAATTATTTACTTGGGTTTGAAGCTCAAGATGAAAGATGAAAAGATGACAGAAAAGAAATAACATAGTTGTTTGTTTATGGATGTTCAGAGAAACTCTCCTACGTCACCCCTTCTTCCAACCACCGGAAGGATTCACTATAATATGATTAGAATCAAATACAGTTTGCACACACTTAGCTCACTATTGAACAGAACACACTCTATTCAATTACAAGATGAAGAATATCACTCAGCTAAAGGTGTTTTTGATTCTAGTTCTCTCTTGATTCACACACAATACAATCAGGAAAGCAACTTCACAGTATGAATATTCAAAGGCTTGATTTCTCTCTCTTGAATATCAGCAAACAAGATTGTAAAAATTGGCAGTTCGTAAGCCAGATTGTCCGTTGTCCTTAAGATTTGTTAAATATTGAGCAGGAGCTAACGGTCGAATCTTTTAGAATGATACGTGGCACTCTTCCATTGGAATGCCTCCATTGTACATAGCAGGTTCTGAACACAAGGATCGTGGCCATACAGCAACTGGTAGTGCGACGAATATTCCATCAGAGATGTACCTGCAAAATAAGTAATATGAGGAAAATTCTCTTACGTGGCATTCGTTGGTTGGTTGCATATAGTTTTTGTACTGATATTCACTAAAATGGAACAGGAGTAGGGTACAGCTATAGTACGTGGGTAGACGGGTGCTAGCTTCAAGCATACTGCTTAAGCTGAGCATTAAACGTATTTCAGTTAGACAGATTGTGAAAATTAGTCTAATGAAATTCAAATATCCCCGTCTAAAAACAGAGTGTATTAGACCACCTGGTCTAATAGAATTAGACTTATGTCTAATTACAATCACTTCAGACTTGTCTAAAGGAGTTAGACTTACGTCTAACTTTCACTAATTAGACTACCCGTCTAATTATCCAATAACCATTAGACTGCACGTCTAACTCCACTGAGTTAGACTGCATGTCTAATTCCGGTTCTACCTCAGACTTGTCTGAAGGAAATAGACTCACGTCTAACTTTCACAATGCATTAGACTACCCGTTTAATTATTCACTAACCATTAGACTGCACGTCTAATTCCGATTCTACCTTAGACTTGTTTGAAGGAGTTAGACTCACGTCTAACTTTCACAATCTATTAGACTGCACCTCTAACTCCACTAAGTTAGACTGCACGTCTAATTCCGCACAAATATTAGACTACACGTCTAACTCCGCTGAGTTAGACTGCATGTCTAATTCCGCAAATATATTAGACTACACGTCTAATTTCGAATAAATTAGACTGTCCGTCTAATTCCGAATATATTAGACTGTCCGTCTAATTCCATATAAATTAGACTATCCGTCTAATTGCAAATATATTAGACTGCACGTCTAACTCCGCTGAGTTTGACTGCACGTCTAATTCCGTAGATATATTAGACTGCACGTCTAATTCCACTGAGTTAGAATGCACGTCTAATTCCGGTTCTACCTCAGACTTGTCTGAAGGAAATAGACTCACGTCTAACTTTCATAATGCATTAAACTATCCGTCTAATTATTCACTAACCATTAGACTGCACGTCTAATTCCGGTTCTACCTCAGACTTGTTTGAAGGAGTTAGACTCACGTCTAACTTTCACAATCTATTAGACTGCACCTCTAACTCCACTGAGTTAGACTACACGTCTAATTCCGCACAAATATTAGACTGCACGTCTAACTCCGTTGAGTTAGACTGCACGTCTAATTCCGCAAATATATTAGACTACACGTCTAATTTCGAATATATTACACTGTCCGTCTAATTCCATATAAGTTAGACTATCTGTCTAATTGCAAATATATTAGACTACACGTCTAACTCCGCTGAGTTAGACTGCACGTCTAATTCCGTAGATATATTAGACTGCACGTCTAACTCCGCTGAGTTAGAATGCACGTCTAATTCCGAATGTCTATTAGACTGCACGTCTAATTCGAGAATTCATTAGACTGCACGTCTAACTCTGCTGAGTTGGACTGCACGTCTAATTCTATGCATTTATTAGACTGCACGTCTAACTCCGTTGAGTTAGACTGCACACGTCTAATTCTATGCATTCATTAGACTTCACGTCTAACTCCGTTGAGTTAGACTGCGCATCTAATTCTATGCATTCATTAGACTGCACGTCTAACTCCATTGAGTTAGACTGTACGTCTAATTCTATGCATCTAATGCCAAAATCGGTATAATGAGCCTCATTAGAACCAAGTCTTATGAAATATAATTTCGATACACCTGCATCAAAACGCATAAGTCATTTCATCATCAAAATTCTAATGGTTAAATTATTTCAACACTTAGTCAAAATAATTTGACCCAACAAAGTGCTACTCTGGTACTAGCAACCCAATTACTAACCCCTCATTCAGACGCAAACATGAGAATTTTTCTCATTCTTCGATTTTATTTACTAATATTTTATTTTGACTTTCAAAGACATCCTAATAAAACATCAGGATTCAGGAATACACCGGGATCATCAATTTCTATAACCACTCTCCATCATAGAAAATAATTACTTTATGAGCTGCAGTTGAAAATAATTGAAAATAGTGAATGGATAATACTATACAATTCGCGTGACGCACTATACAATTCGTGTGACGCACTATACAACACACGTCAAAAACTATATAATTTGCGGCACAAACTATACAATTTGCGTCGTGCACTATACAATTCGTGTCACGAACCAATACATATATAATTGTGACGAAACAACTATAATATTCTTTACGATTCATAGTATTCAGGTCACTAACAAATATATACATGCTCGCCACAAACCAACTATAACATAAAATTCACATATAACATACCCATTGAATATGTGGTGAGTGAGGGAGAAACCGCTATTGATGTTGAACAGAAAGTTGGAGAGGGAGAATGCGAAAGAGAGATTCAGGAAGAATGCAAAAGAGATATTTAAGGATCAATGCAATGAGTGAGGGAGAAACCACTACTGATGTTGAACGAGAAGTTGACAGTCGTGGGGATGAACGTAAAACGTTACTACTGATGTTTAGGATTTAGAGAGAGGGAGAAGATGAACAGAAGAAATTTGACACCCCAAAACCCCCAAAAAGGGATATTAAGGACAAAATGGACATTTCACTGGCTTAAAATATCATTTTTTAAAACATTATTGACCTTGGTTATTTTTCAAATTTCACATCTTAATAGGGTCATTTCGTCAAATTTCATGTAAATTACCTAAATCTTTTATTTTGTTTAAATAAATAAGTTGCCTTAGAGTGGACTGCCCTAGCCCGTGGGCTTATCCCATAATTGATCCTATATAGAGTATTGGAGAAAAAAGAGAGGCTCTAAAAAAATTCGAATATGATTTCGCCATTAAATGAGCTTGTCCTAGCTAGGTTGATAGAAGATCACGTTAAACCTATTAGAAGCATTATTAATCAATTGTAAACCTCAATCTTGTTTATAATACAATTTCATATTTCATATTAATATGCATGCACAACTAGAATTTAGTATTGATCTATGTGTCATGAGGATAGTTATAATTTTTTAGAATTAAAGAAGAATTAGCATGACACACACAACCATTACCCCTACTTAAACTTAAAACGCTTCAAGATGAAATCGAATCCTTGACCTTTTAGTCTCTTATGTCGACTATTATCACTATGTTACCTTGGTGGGGCTTTGAGGATAATTATAATTAATTGTGAGAAGTACAAAAAAAATGGGTTGTTTTAATTAGAACTAGGATACATGGCAAGTCGAATTAAGACGCATCAAATACATATAAAAGGTAGGGAAAATTAAATGAGCCTACAATTACTCTAATCGCTTACTTTAACATTTAAATTAATTTTTAAAATAAATCGTCCCTCAAAATTTTAGAAAGAGTCACAAATGGCCCTTCCGTCAATTTCTTTTATTATGTCTAACCGCTCTAGAAAATTGTCAACGCCAAGATCTTGTCTGAAGCGGAGTTCGTGTTGATTGAATGTTGCAAAAGTTAGAGAGATTTCAGACGAAATCACCCAACTTCGCGAATCGTTGGTAACCATTTTCTTGAAAAGAAAATGAAGATCTTTGCGGAAAAGAACATCCTTAATCAGAAAACTTATAAATCTTACATTGAAGAGTTGGCTAAGAAATTAAATTCCTTGAAGAACGAGTATCATCCCGAACTTTCTAAAGGCTTCAAATCACAATTTGCTCATACTCAACCCGAGATTGGATATCCGCAAGAGAAAGTTGAGAAAGTGAAAGTTGTGAATATTATGTTTGTGAAAGAGGTGACGTTGGAGCTCGACGATGCGAAGGAATTGTTTCACATCTAAATCGGGACACAAATAACTATTTCTAAAGAGGAATTCAATCGATGAGAGAGAGAGAAAATAGAGGAATGAGACAGGCTGACGGAGATGAGAGTGACGACTGTGATGGCTCAAGTGGAGGTTGTGAAAGTGAGCAGAACGAAGCGTTTTAGAAGTTAGAGGTGATAGAAAAAGAGATTAAAGAGACGAATGTATTTATTAATGAGGCCTTGAAGAAGGTGGTGGTGAAAAACAACTATTGTGTCCTTGCTCAAATTGACTATGTAACCGCAACAAGCGGTGGTTGTGGTGGCAGCACGAGGAAATAAGAAAAAGAATTTGGCGGCGATGATTTTTGTTAGAGTCGTTAAACCTAACGAAAAAATTGACAGATGAGTCATTCGTGATCCTTTTTAAAAATCTAAAGGGTGATTTGTTTTAAAAAAAGAATTTAAAGACTAGAAGTAAACAATCTAAGTAATTTGGGTCGGCCATATAATTTGCCCTAAAAATTATTAACTTATATCATTATCTATATTTTCGTTAACACGGTTCTTATTTTTTTCGTATCTCTTAAAAATATAGAAAATATAAAAATAAAATTACGAAATAGTTTAGAGCTCACGAATTTTTGAATGGCAAAATCAAAAGTTTTATGTTAAATATATGTTGACTTTTTGGCCATATTTTATTAGAGTTTATATATTATGAGCTTTAAACTTTTATTGGGCTTATAATATTAGTTTAGTCTTTTAGGTTTTTAATGTACTCCTATAAATAGACATTTTAATATAGAGTTACGTGGACCAATATTCCATGGAAATAATAGAATTGACGACTCCCCGAGGATGTAGGCATTGTTGGCCGAAACTTGTTATATATTGTGTTCTTTGTTATTATTGAACACATTTTTTTATATTTTCTTTATCGTGTGTTTATATTAAATATTTTCTCAACAATATATTAATGAGTAGAGATTATCTTCCGACAAACACTTACGGTGCACCGTTTATGCGCTTTGTTACTGTCCTCCCGTAATGTTTTGTAGACGAAGTAGTATAAGTATTCCCTAAATGTGACTGAACACTTGCCCATAATTTCTTACTTTTATATGTTTTAAGATAAGTGACGACTTTTCAAAACTGAAAAATGACTAGTATCTTAAAACATTTTATTCGGTTTGATAGAGAAGTGTGAAAAAAAGGTTACATATGTCAATTAAAGCCAACTTGAAATTATTGATATATGTAATTGTAATATTGAAATTATCTTTTATTCATTTTTTTTAACACTTTTAAGTGAAAGTCTATCGTCTTTATCGTCTTTAAATTAAAATAATTTAGCTGTTCACCCTTTTTATCTATGGGTGTAATTAATTTAATCAACTAGCTCAATAATATTGAAAAAGATAGATAATTGTTAGCAAATTTGTCTAAAATAACATGGATGTTCTCTCTTACGTTGCTAATGCAAACACACTCTAATTCCATACGAAATATTAAGTGGTGTTTATATTTTATTTACTAGGTAAAATGTGACATGTAATATATAATATAGGTCCCTTCTATTAAATACGGTAATTTTGATTGTTATGGTTAATAACAATTATATAAATATATGTCATACTTATATAAATACCTACATAAATTATTTTATTTGAAAAGAGTGTGATATTTGTTGTCTTAGAAAAAAAAAAGTTTTAAGAGGAAAAAATGGAAGAATATGAAAATGTAAATGAACACTTTGGGTATTATTTAGGATTGGAAACTTTTATTAAAAATAGTGATTAAGTGACAGAAGCTTACTCTAAAATGAGTTAATAAGTGTGAGCGCAATTTGGTAAAAGAAAAGACAATCCCATTTTTATTTATTCTTTTATAATTTTTAATTTGAATTTAAATTTGTAAGAAAGACAGTAGAGAGAGAAATGGCGGAGCGCAGCGTATATATATCGCTAGCCATGCTGATTGCTTAGACTGTTTATCAAACGAAGGTCAGGAAAATCTTCCTCTGAATTTCTTCATCTTCAACCTCATAGCCAGCTAGCTGCTTCATCCGCCGCCGCCACTGTACGTTATGTCATTTTTCATACATGTTTGCTTTCGTTGTTCAAATCGTGGTTTATGTTTAGTAAATTCTCAAATTTGAATCTCACCAGGTCTCCTCCTGATCGTCCCTTGATCGTCATTTCATTCGATTCCTCTTATTATCTTCTTCTCCATTCTTCGCCAATTCCATCGCAACTGTGTGATAGGTAGGTAATCTTTCCTATGCTTGTTCATATCTGTTAAATTTGGCTGTCCAAATCTAGGATTATAATCTCATATCTATATATACTTGTTCGTATCTGTTTGCTTTGGCTGTTGAGGATTGTAATGTAATCTAATATGATACTTTTTCCTATGCTTTTTCATATCTGTTTGTTTTGGCTGTCCAAATAGTGCTAACAAACAGGTGGAGTTAGAAACTACTTTACAAAAGGAAAAAGAACCCCACGTTGAGGGTCAGCTGCCAGAGTTTGAACAATTAGATTCTCAACCGTCTGAAGTTATTAATGAGAGTGTAGTTGAAGGTCGGTTAAGGAGGATTGGAGTTAGACCACCTCAAAGATACAGTTATAAAGATATGGTTGGTTATGCACTACAGGTTGCCGAGGAGGAAGTGAATACGTTTGTACCATCCACTTACAAAGAAGCTGTATCCGGGTTTGAAGCTGCCCAGTGGTTCACAACAATGGGAGATGAGATGGAATCACTTCACAAAAATCATACTTGGGAGTTAGTCTCTTTGCCTACAGGGAGAAAGGTTATTACCTGCAAATGGGTTTTCAAGAAAAAGGAAGGTATAACAGTTATTGAAGGAGTCAAGTTTAAGGCTCGAGTTGTTGCAAGGGGGTTCAATCAGAAGGAGGGAGTAGACTATAACGAAATTTTCTCACTAGTAGTTAAACATACTTCTATTAGGGTGTTACTAGCAATAGTGACACATCAGGATTTGGAGTTCGAACAACTTGATGTGAAAACAGTCTTTCTACATGAAGAGTTAGAGGAAGAAATATACATGACTCAGCCAAAAGGTTTCTAAGTTCCACGAAAGGAAAAATATGTTTGCAAGTTGAAGAAGTCTTTATACGGACTTAAACAGTCTCTAAGGCAGTGGTATAAGAGGTTTGACAACTTTATGATGTATTTTAACTACAAGAGGAGTGCATATGATTGTTGTGTGTATTACAACAAGTTGAAGGATGACTCATTCATCTACCTAGTCATGTATTGAGATGACATGTTGGTAGCAACAAAGAGCAAAACAGATGTTCAGAAGCTAAAGGATCTTCTAAATGCTGAGTTTGAGATGAAAGATCTAGGAACAGCTTGGAAAATTCTAGGAATGGAGATTCTTAGAGATAGAGTTCAGAAGAAACTTTTCTTATCACAAAAAGGTTACATTGAGAAGGTGTTGTCAAAGTTTGGGATGTCATCAGCTAAACCTATAGATACACCCTGTGCTGCTAATATTCATCTTACTACTTTGTTTACTCCTTAGATAGATGAAGAAAAAAATATATGACTCGAGTTCCTTATTCTAGTGCAGTAGGGAGTTTGATGTATGTTATGGTTTGTTGTACAAGACCAGATCTGACACAGGCAGTGAGTGTTGTGAGCAGATTTATGGTACAACCAGGGAAGGAGTACTGGCAAGCTGTGAAGAGGATATTCAGGTATCTACGGGGAACTTTTGATGTTGGTATCATATATGGAGGTGATACACAATGTCTGATTACTGGGTATTCAGATTCTGATTATGCTGGAGACATTGATAGTTAAAAATCTATGATTGGTTATGTATTTACTCTTGGGGGCTCAGTTGTTAGTTAGAAAGCGACTCTGCAACCTACTGTGACTATGTCTACAACAGAAGCAGAGTACATGGAATTAACAGAAGTTGCTAAAGAGGGAATATGGCTGAAAGGACTAATTAGTGATCTGGGCCTACATCAGGATCAAACAACTGTCTTCTGTGATAGTCTGAGTGTTATATGCTTAGCCAAAGATCAAGTTCATCATGAACGGTCTAAGCATATTGACGTGCGATATCATTTCCTAAGGACTGAGAAGAGGATAAAGGTGAAAAAGGTAGGAACTGCTGACAATCATTCTGATATGTTCACCAAGCCAGTTCCTCATAGCAAGTTCCAACATTGTTTGGACTTACTTAACGTCAGAAACTGTTAGTTTCCCTAGGGGAAACTTTAGAAGAGAGAGATAGAGAAGATTGAACATCTGGGCATTGACTAATGTATCTGGGCCATCTGGGCATTGACTAATGCATCTGGGCCATCTGGGCATTGACTAATGTATCTGGGTCATTTGGGCATTGACTAATGCATCTGGGCATTGACTAATGCATCTAGGCCATCTGATATTGACGAATGCATCTGGGCCATCTAGTATTGACTAATACATCTGGGCCATTTGGTACCGACGAGTGCATCTGGGCCATCCGGCACCGGCGAGTGCATCTGGGCCATCCGACACCGACGAGTGCATCTGGGCCATCCTACACCAGCGAGTGCATCTGGGCCATCCGACACCGGCGAGTGCATCTGGGCTATCTGACATTGACGAATGTATTTGGAAGATATGGGCATTGACTAATGCACTTGGGACATTTAAGAGAATTCAAGTCAAGGTAGAGATTTGTTGAATAGACTTGAATAGTTGGGCCTTCTTAATGGGCCGGCCTAATTCTCTATTTGTTAGGGTTTCTGTATTAGGGTTTCAGGGGACCGCGTGTTATACAAACTCGTGTTATAATCCTAGTTTGTCATATCATCTCTGTAAAACAACCTTCTCAATAATAATCTCTCTCTTCTAGGTGGACGTAGCCAAGTTATATTTTGGTGAACCACGTTAAATCTATGTCCTTCTTATTGTTTACGTCTGTTAGGATCGAGGACGCCCTTGGAGTACCAGGGTGTTTCCGGTTTCAGGAAGGGTGGCCGCTTACAACACACACAACACTTTGGTGATAGTCCGATTAGAGACTATGACCGTTCTCAGCACTTCACAAACTGTCACAGACTCTTGAACCGGGTTCAAGGGCGGAAATGTCTGTTTCAGTCTGAAACAACGTATGCGATTTAGATGATGTTTAGAAGGAGTAGGTTTTAGAGATATGAGTGGACCGATTTTTGATATAAGGAGTAAGATTGATTTTGGTTAGGTTAAGTGAGTAAGTAGTAAATGAAGGAAATAACACGAGACAAGATTTTTTTATGGATGTTCGGAGCAAACCCTCCTACGTCACCCCTTCTTCTCAGGTTATGAGAAGGATCTCCACTAACTTTCAAAGTTACAGTAATTACAATGTCGGTCGAGCCCAACTCGCTACTCGCCGGTTACACCAACTCACTCTTGATGTAATACAACTACAACACAAACACACACACAAATCTTCCGGTTTATGACACACCGGTTTTGGATCGTTCGTAAGATTTCTTTATCTCTATAAGATTTTCGTAAATTGTGTCGCTTGCTGGTTTTATGTGTTCGCTTGTTGTCTCTGAATGAGGTCGCTTCGTCTTCCTTTTATAGCAAGGAAGATCCCAACGGTCATATTCTTCTCTCACCGTGGGATTGGTTGATCCAGCATCACGCCGGTGGAGGGAGGTTGCTTGCACGTTTCTCCTTCCTCAACACTTGGCAAGTATGCAGACACTCCTCAGATAAAGATGACGTTGCCGGTTTGCAGATTCGGACACGTGTCAGGCATGCACCTTCCGATTGTCAACGTCGGATCAGTAAATCATCATTGCTTTCCTTGCATGATTCTGATCGGATCTTATCTTCTTTTATCCCTTCGAGACACGTCTATTTCGTCATATTACGTCACTTCTGTAGATTGTAGTTTCCGGTTTGTTTCTTACATAGTATAGTCCGGCTGGAATGTAAAACTTGTCTTTGCTAGTCGGTCTCTTGGAAGAGTAAAAACCAGTTCCTCTAATCTTGACTTGATCACTTGGAACTGGATTTCTTTGAAGTGTTCAACAGCCGGTTTATGAGGCTCTAGCCGGTTTATATAGTTCGATCTGTTCCTGCACATAAAAGTTAATAATTGTTTAGTTCCCCTGGCCGGCTCCAAAAATTAACTTTACTTAATTTTTCTATCAATTTCTCCCTTTTTGATTATTTAGAATAAATATTCAAAACTTGTAATGTATGGCCGATTTTAAAAATCTGTTTAACAATTTCTCCCTTTTTGAAGTTTTTCTGCTTAAGAAAAAAATTTTCAAAACATGTATTGATTTTTCAAAGGATATTTAAGGAGAGATAGTAACTTCAAAGTAAGATAAAAGCTGCTGAGTTATGAAACAAAAACAAACATAAATAAATTGTTCTTAAGAAAGACAGGAAACTAAGGTTTGGATGGTCCCCCTTTTCAAGTTCTTTTTCCTTCCGCCTTCTTTCTTCTTCTTCCCTTGCCTTCCATTCCTTGTCTCTTCTTTCAGCGTCAATTCGCCATCCGGCAAATACACTTGAGATGCCGGGAGTTCTTTTTCCGAATTCAAAACCGGCACAGGCTGGTTTTGGTGGTCGAGATGTTTGAGCAACAATCGGTCTTGAACTTGGGGTTGCCGGTTGAGTTCTTCGATGTCCTCTTCTTCTTATTCGTCAAGAGTTTGCACGTTCAGCCCGACTGGTTCGATCACTCTTTGACTGTTTTGTTCTGCCCGCTTCATCACCTTTGCAACCGGCTTTCGCTTGTTCTTATTCCTTGTCTTCATAGCGTGCGAGGGTTGAGCCAGTATGGGTTCCTGGAGAGCTGCCTGTTCTTCCTCATTACACTGCTTGGCAAGCGCATGATCTTTGTCTTCAAGTTCCTTCCTTAACCGTTCCCTCTCCCTTTCTTCGTCTTGCAGCTTCTTTGCGGTTTCGGCGTCAGAATTGATTTGCTCTTGAGTTTTGCTCACTTGAAGTTTAGACAACTCCCCAATTTGAACAGCCATAGCCTGCAACATATCGACTAAGGGAGCGGTTGCGGTTTGAACGGATTCTGCGATTAGTGATTTGACAGAAGTTTGCACGGCTTCATCTATCATAGACTTGATCGTTGTTTGAGCGGTGTTGGCCATTTCGGTTTGAACGGATCCCCGGATAGTGTTCGACAGGTTGGCTTCAACTGTTGAAATCTTCTCATCGGTTGCAATGCTGTAGTTCCCAAGGCAGGACTCAATTGTATCGATCACCACCTGCTTTACCTGCTCAAGTTCTGGAGCCTTTTCAGTTTGTGGAGGATTATTTCCCCAGTTTTCTGCTGTCATGGATGTCTCCCCGGCAGCAAAGAAAGGCTGGCTTTGATATAGATTGGCATGAGTTAAGTGATGTCTGTAATCGTTTCTCCATTTTGCGTCGAGTCGGTCAACGCTCTTAAGGAGCTTTTCCCGCACTGGGTGAAACCGTTGAAACATTTTTGCTTCGATTGGAGTTAAGGTTGCTCCTTCTGCCTCACTTAATGCGTCTTCTACTGCGTGTAACCGGGCGTATTCGTGAATCACCGTGGTTTTGCTGAATGCGGCTCGGATAACATTGTTATTTGCTAGTTTGAGAGCCAATTCTTCTAATTCTAAGAGTTTCTCCTAGTGTTTGTTACCGCTCATCTCCAAGATCATATCTGACAACTTTGTCTCACAACGGAGCTTTACCCATAAGTGGTATGGTGATATCAACTCACTGGCATCTTTGTCCATATCCCTAATTAGCCCCTCAAACATCTCCTCCTCTTCTTCTGCGGAAAAGGCAACCTCGGCCTCGGTTATAATCTCAGGTTGGGAGCCGGTTTGCAGAACACTTTTTCCCTTTACCGTGGAATCTTCGAATAAAACCTCTTTGCCCTTGTTAACCTGAACTGGCCCTTCAGGTATGATTGTTGAGTCTGCTGGCCCATCTTGAGCCGATTGGATCGTTGTATCGATTGGAACTGACTTGTTCCCCGCTGAACCGGATGGTTCCTTTTCTTCAGTCCCTCCTGAGCCGGAGGGGTGATGTTCACAGTTTTGGCCGTTTCTTCGACCGAGTGACTTTCACTTTGACCGGGTATCTCAACCTGATCAGCTGGCTTAAGACGACTTGACACATCGTCTTCGGTTTCCTTAGCAATATTTTGGACTACGTCCACAATGACTTCTGAGGTATTTAAACCTACATTGGCCATTACCTCATCGATGTTTTTGTTGGGGGACTTGGAGTGTTCAGAGTGAATACTAACCTCTGCTTCCTCCTTTGATGTTGACTCGGTTTCGTGGCTCCCCGAGGGTTCGGTTTGCCTTGGTGATGGAGAGTCAACATTGATGGGACGAACGGTGTTGATGGGGATGGTCTGGAAGACGTCCCCAGTTCTCTTCGGCGAATTGTCCGATGAAAGGGTTTTCTCGGAGTCAGCCGACTTGTTGGAGCTCTTCTTTGCGGACGACTTCTTCCTTCCCTTCTTCTTCTGGGAGGCTTCAACTTGAACCGCCTTCCTCTTCGGTTTTTCTTGTTTTGAACCTTCTTCAGCCAGAGTGGAAGAACTGATCCCCTTTGAAGACTTCGTTCTGGAAGACTTCGGCTTAACCGCTTTGTCAGTCTTCTTACTCATTTTCTTGGAGTTGAGAATGTTATTGGGTGAGAGCGGTTCACCTTCACCAAGTTCCACATTAAGGAACTTAAGAATTTTGACGATTTGCATTGCGAAGGCCTGAACTCGGCCATCCTTCTGTATCACCATCTCACAGAACTGTTCGAAGATAACGTCTCCCCAATCTATCTTGTCACCGCGAACAATAGCCATCATCATTTTCAGCTTAAGTTTCGTCAGGTTATCGAAGTTACCTCCTCTACCCTAAATCGAACGAGAGATGATGTTCAGCAACCATTTGAACTCCAGTTTTAGTTTGTTCTTCCGGCTTGAGTGAATCACCAGATCCTGATCGTCAGTTGATATCACTAACCAGACCGCATTAGATTCTGCAGCGGTCAGGTCAGTCTTGAAGTCCAAACCGGTGTTCGGCAAACCGAGTGCTTTAGAGAAAAGCTCCTCCGTGATGTGAATCTCTTTGCCGTTGACGGTGGCGGAGACTTTCCTTTTCGTTAAAGTCGTCGTCGCTAGAAACTCCATAACTGCCGTCGGGTGCACGACGAACGGACCAGACAAGAACGTTTCCAGTCCTGAATCCCGTAGAGATTGAAGCACAACCTTGTTTTCCTCCCCGGCGTGTTCGTCGATGTTGTTGAAATCGATCTGCAACATCCATTGAAAAGGTATTTTACCTAGAGCCATGTTTGATCTTGTGAAGGAAAAAGATGAAGAACAACGATGAACGAAAGTTAGAGAGGCTTTTAAGATTTGAGAGTTTTTAGAGAGAGAAAGCGTATGTAGAAAATAAACTGATCTGAACTTATATAGGAGGCGGTTTCGAACGGTTGGAAGACGAACCGTCACTTGATAATATTTTGGCGCCAATTTTCCCTCCAAAAGTTACTGCAGTAACTTTCGGCGGTAAATGCGGAGAAAACAATGGGCGGTAAATTTTGTGTGGTAAAACCGTGGGCGGTAAGTTTTTCAAACTTTTCATTTTTGCTTAAGATTCTGATTTACCAGAAGCTTTGTTAACCGGAAGTTTCGTTTAACATGAAGTCTTATGTTTATTGATTTCAAAACTGGAAAGAAGGATATTGAATAACCGGAGACTTTTAATAATTAGAGAATTTTATAAATAAGTCCGAAAGAGTAAATGAAGCGGTTTTCGGTCGTACAATGAAATGACCAAAAACCGGAAAGAAAAAAACAAATAACTTAGTTTAGATCGACCCAGTCCCCCTTCCACCATTCTGTCAAGCCACTTGGACACAGTGTTTTCGGATGTTCGTTTGTCAATCCTTGATATCCATATATTTAGCATGGATAGAGTCATAGTGTTGGCCGGTCGACAGGAACACCGGGCCCAAGGTTGCGGCGTTGAGCCTCCAAAAATCGAGAGATTTGTGGAGCGAAACCGACCCTTCCCCTTGAAGCGGTTATGAGCTGCTTCAGGTTTTTGAATAGATAGGAGGACCAGTTGATTGCCGATTTGCGGATGATGACTATCATGATGTCGAATTCCTCCCGGTTATAGTTTTGGTTTGGCATTCGGCCCATGATAGACCGCTGAACCAAATCATGAAAGACTTGATAGTGAGGGGCGAGTTTTTCCTTCTTCCCGTGGTCTTTGACCGGTTCGATGGAAGAGGAGAACATAAAGCCGAAGTCTTCCTTAGCCGGAAAGAATGGCATCGGAAAGTCAGAGAACCCTTCGGTTGGAAGGTGGAAGAAAGCAGAAAAATGTTCTTCGGTAATCCAAACAAATCTTCCGTCAACGATGGTCCTTATACTACCATCATCGAGAATGTGCCCATTGTTGAAGAACTCGCACACTTCCTCTACAAGGATGGTGTTTGAGCCTTCAAGGAATTTTTGAAGCCCCGATTCTATGATCGGTTGAAAGATGGTATCGTGAAACCGACCATCTTTTACTTCTTCGAAGTTGATGACGATTGTGTTTCTTAGTTCAGCAGACATTCTGGAAAAGAGAAGAAATGAGAATCGAAGGGAAGTTATTTGAGCTTTCAAGCTTTAGAGAGAGAATAGTAATGGAAGCGTGTTTGAAGATGAAGGTTTGAGCCATTTTTATAGCTTGAGCAGTTGGATGCATTAAATGAGGATATTTTGAAAAATCAGACCGTTTATGTCTTGTCATAAATGTTTTTGTAAATTTTCAAGAGGATAAAGGCATGTCTAGTCAAATCGGATCAGACATGATTCTTGAAAACGAATATTTCTGTTTCCAAGAGTGATTTGATTTGGTTTGATACGGCGCATTTAATGTTGGTCATTACTTTAGGATTTTTGATTTTTGACTAAAGTGGAAAGAAATGATCTTCATTAATTCAGGGTACCAAACCGGTAGTACAACAAAATTACCGGTTTGGGAAAGGGTAAAAGGATGAGAGATGATTTAAACATTGGATGACCCAACCGCTTGATTCCTCTTTGCCTTAGCTGCTTCCCATCGGTCGATCAGTTCTTGGACTCTCTCTCCATAGTGAGCACGTGCTTTGGATGGAGAGTGACGAAGGGTCCGGAGTGGATATCCAAGCTAGCACAAAAACCGCTTAGCTGAGGAGCGTAGCCAGTTTTGTTAGAAAGAAGCATCTTCTTCAGGTTGCTGAAGATGATCCAGGACCAATTTACCGGTGTCCCAACCACAACGGCGATCATCATCTCGAAAAGCCTTTGGGTGTAGTAATAACTTTTCTCTCTGCCCAGAATGGACTTTCCCAGAATCTCACAAAGAAGATGGTACTTGTGAGAGAGTTGGCTTTTAGCACCCCAGAGTTTAACCGGGATGTCAGAGTTGGAGAACCGATGACACATTTCTTCCATGGTCACTGGAGAGTAGGTTAAATCGGTTACCCCTTCAGTGGGCAGACTGCAGTATTCAGCGAAATCCATCTCGCTGAACAGAAAGGATTGACCGTAAACTTGTGCAACGATTATGTCTCGATGCACCTCCTTTGCGGTATGGAAGAATTCTTCGACTACTAGATAGTCGAGAATGAATCTGTTTTCAAGAAACCCTCTTAGCCCGCTTCTTTCAACGACTAAGAACATTTCTCTGACCTCATGATCTTCGTATTGGTAGATCGAGTTGAAATCAGCTAATAGAATTTTCTTTGCTAGAGAGTTGGAGTTCATGTTCTTGAGATAATTTGAGCTCAAGAAAGTTTTGTGAATAGTGAATTTTGTGAAGAGTTGTGAGGATTTGAAGGTGGTTTATATAGCCAGGGGTTCAGCTAGATCAATAGGTTAAGCATGCTTAGTGATGTCATCAATTAGTTAATAGGCTTTAACTTGTTGAAGTGTATAATGTTTATTTCCAATGCAAAAACTAATTATTACCAAGATATTCATGATGACAAAAATCTATTGACAAGATGTGAGTCTCCCTCTCTTGATGATGGACACATGTCGTCATCTCGATTGCGGTAGACTGTTTTTATTTATTACAGGCTTCATTTCTCAAGATATGCATGAAAACGCGGTTAGCTGTCTCAAATTAACCGGAAAAGTTCATTCCATCGAAACCAGAGTGCATTTGTACTGGGCGATTTTCCATGACCGGTTTCAGTTGGATATTTTGTTCCGATTGTGAAGAAATGTTGAGTCACATCAACATTTGTTCAACTTTGGATTACATATATCCACTTCTATCAAGTCATTTCAACCGTATAGTAAGTATACACATGATTTGACATCATGAAGTGATCAGGCTTAACCGGAGACTTCCTCCCGGTTAACATTCTCGAATTTTCAATGGCCTATTTGAATATGGTTTGAGAAGCGAGAGCTTCTCCCTGAATACATATCCAGGTTTTTCATTATTATGTATGTAAGCAGTATGCATGCATGATCATGATATAAGTTGCTTAACATTAGTAATTCCCAGAATATTCCTAAAGTGAGAAAACTTAGCTTCCTGTAGCGGTTTTGTATGTGATCGATATCGCGCTGGTGTTGTCACAGAATATTGGAGATTCCTTGGCTTCTACACCAAAGTCCCTTAGTTGTTGTTGAATCCAGAGGAGTTGTGCACAGCAGCTTCCGGCTGCTATATACTCTGCCTCTGCGGTTGATGTTGCAACTGAGGTTTGTTTCTTGCTGCTCCAGGTGACTAACCGATCACCTAGGAACTGGCAGGTTCCACTTGTACTTTTTCTATCGATCTTGCATCCTGCGTAATCAGCATCTGAGTAGCTTATGAGGTTGAATCTTGAGTCTTTTGGATACCAAAGTCTCACTTCTTGAGTTCCCTTCAGATATTTTAATATTCTTTTGGCCGCAGTATAATGTGATTGCTTTGGATTGGCTTAGAATCTTCCGCATACTCCAACCGCAAACAAAATGTCAGGTCGGCTGGTTGTTAGATAAAGCAATGATCCAATCATTCCTCGATATGCTGTGATGTCAACGGCTTGACCATCCTCATCTTTGTCTAACTTTACAGAAGGACTCATTGGTGTAGCCGCCTCCGCGCATGTATCCATTCCAAACTTCTTCAATAATTCGGCTGTGTACTTCGGTTGGCTTATAAAGGTTCCGGCTTCAATCTGCTTAACCTGAAGTCTTAGGAAGAAACTCAGTTCTCCCATCATACTCATTTGAAATTTGTCAGTCATCATTTTTGAAAACTTATCACATAATTTTGGATCGGTTGATCCGAAAATAATGTCATGGACATAGATTTGAACGAGTAATATGTGTTCCTTTCTCTCAAATTTGAAAAGTGTTTTGTCAACTGATCCTATTGTGAATTTGTGATAAAATAAGAATTGTGTTAATGTATCATACCAGGCTCTTGGAGCCTGTTTCAAACCGTAAAGGGCTTTGTTTAACCGGTAGACATGGTTTTCGTGTTCCGGATTTTTGAAACCTAGAGGTTGATTAACATAAACCTCTTCATTTACTTTACCGTTTAGAAAAACACTTTTAATATCCATTTGAAAAACTTTGAAGTTTTTGAAAGCTGCATATGCTAAAAATATTCTAATGGCCTCAAGTCTAGCTACAGGGGCAAATGATTCTTCAAAATCAACGCCTTCTTCCTGTTTATAGCCTTGAGCCACTAACCGGGCTTTGTTCCTCGTCACTAAACCGTCTTCATTGAGTTTATTTCTGAATACCCATCGTGTTCCTATAACCGGTTTATTTTTCGGTCTAGGGACTAGGTACCAGACTTTATTTCTCTCAAACTCGTTTAATTCTTCTTGCATTTCTAAGATCCAATCGAGATCTGACAATGCTTCATCCACCTTTTTCGGCTCAATTTGTGATATGAAAGCTGAGTTTTCAGTGTTCCAAATTTTGTTGCCTAGTTCGGACGGGTGAGGATATGTTACCTATTACTAGTTCAAGAGGATGATTTTTATTCCTTCTGAGGTTTATCTGAGACTTTTCTATCAAGATTTCGGTTGGCTGATCAAGGTTAGACTGATCGGTAGGTTGAACAGAGTCAGACCGACCGATTTCTTCAGTCGAAACTGAAGAGTCAACTTTCTACGGTAAGGCAGCTTGAGCAGACTGAGGTTCAGCATCAACCGCTTGGTCATTGACAAATAGTCTAAAAGCCGGAACCTCGTCTTCATCATCAGAATAGATATTGAAATTTGCCATTCTGTTGTGAAGGTCGAAGGGTAATGCCGTGTTTCGTTCAACTGATTCATCAAAAATAACGTGGGCTGTTTCTTCAACTGTTAAAGTCCTAGTATTGTATATCCCGTAGGCTTTACTTACAGCTGAATATCCCAACATTATTCCCTCATCGGATTTAGCATCAAAAGCGGCCAAGTAATTCTTGCCGTTGTTGTGAACAAAACATTTGCTACCAAAAATTCGAAAATACCGTATGTTTGGAATTCGATCATAGTATATTTCAAAAGGAGTTTTGGAAAAACGTTTAGTTACTAAAGATCGGTTTTGAGTATAGCATGCGGTATTGATAGCCTCAGCCCAAAACTTTTGAGCAATGCTCGAATCAGCTATCATTGACCTTGCGGCTTCCTTGAGAGTTCGGTTTCTTCTCTTAGCCAGTCCGGTTTCTTCTCGTGTCTAATACCGGAATCATCAAGAAAAGTTGTTAAATTGCTGTTTATAAACTCAGTTCCTCTATCACTTCTGATTTTGTTTACTCGAATAGATTTTTCATTTTGTATTCTCAAAATCAATTTGACCAGGTTTGGAGTTGCTTGATTTTTAGAAGCTAGAAATGTCACCCAGGTAAATTTAGAATAGTCATCAATAACTACCATAGTATAATGCATGCCTCCTAGACTGGTTACTTTAACCGGACCAAACAAATCCATATGCAAAAGTTCTAAACACCGTTCAGATTGATAGTTTCCTTTACTTTTGAAAGATGACTTTATTTGTTTGCCCATTTGACATGCAGCACATACTTTGTCTTTTGAAAACTTAACATTTGGAAAACCGTGAACTAGTTCTTTGGAACATATGAAGTTAATTGTTTTGAAGTTCAAATGGTTTAGCCGTTTATGCCAAAGCCAGTTTGGATCATTTCCGGCTATCATGCACACAGGTTTTTCAAAATCAGTTTTCCAATTAACTTTGTAAATATTTCCCATTCGGTTACCGGTTAAAAGAATGTCATTTTGCTGATTCTTAACTAAACATGCATTTTTATGAAATTCACTTTGTAACCTACATCACATATTTGACTTATACTCAACAGATTAAAACGCAGTTCTTCTACCAGTAATACATTATTTATGGATAGGTTACCATGGACAATCTTACCCTTGCCCACGGTTTTACCTTTCGAGCTGTCACCGAATGTTATGACTGCTCCGGTTTCATACTTGATGTCGATTAGTAGCTCATCGTTGCCGGTCATTTGTCTTGAACATCCGCTGTCCAAATACCATTCCGAGTTCTTTAGCCGGTTGCTTCTCCTAACCTGCAAAAGAAAATTATTTACACCTTTTTGGGACCCACATTCAGTTGGGTCCATGGTTGATTAGTCACTTTGGGATCCAGACTTGAATAAGTCGGGTCACTTTTCCGGTATCTGTTATTTATAGTGTTTGGCTTAACTTCTTGACCATTGCTCAAGAATGCCTTATGTTGTGGTGATGAGTTTCTTTGAGACCGAGATCTGTTTGTTTTATTTTGTTTCCGGTTGGCTTTTCTTCTCTCAGGATGAAGCTAGTTTTCTGATTCGGTTGGACTTACATATTTTAGTTCTTCTTCCGGTTTTAAATCATTTTCGGTTGTTGAACTCTTGACAAATCTTATGAATGGAAGATTGTCTTTCGTGAGTTTTATCCCGTTAGGTTGTTTTGTTTCGTTTTGTTTGTTTGGTTCGTAACCGATACCAAATCTACATTTAGGATGCCTTTTATAATTACACATCTGTTTTACGGCTTGACGAGATCTCTCCCACGCAACCGTAACATACAATGTTCGTTCATCGGTTTCAGTTACCGGTTGAACTATCTCCTCATTATCTAAGAATAGTTCATCTAGTTCATACATTGCGGTTTCACATGTTTTAACAGCGATACTACTTGACTCTACGGTTTTATGTTCTACCGGAGTCGGTATGTATGCAGATATGTTTCTGAACTCAGCGACCATTTCGTTGAGTGCAGAAATCAAATATTCTTTAGTAAACTCATCAGAAGAGAAATCAAATACCTCTTCGTCGTTTGCCATGAAACATGTTACCCTTTCTTCATTGTCTTCATTGTCGGAATACGCCCATTCGCTTCCACCGTCGGATGCAATGAGTGCTTTCTGAATCTCATTCCCTTCGTCAGCATGCTGGTCATCGTTTCTTCGGTAGTCGTTCCGTTGATTATCATTTTCTTCGGTAGTTGTTCCCTTGGTAGTTGTTACCCTGGTACCGGTTGCCTTGGTAGTTGTTGCCTTGATAGTTACCTTCCGGTTTTCTGTCGTCTCTCCTCGGTTTTCTGCATTCTGACCTGAAATCTCCAAAACCGTCACAGTTATAACATCTTTTATTTGATTTATCTACATAATTATAATTAAAGTCGTTGTTAGATGGAGGCTGATTCTTCTTCATGAATCTCCCAAATTTCTGAGCTAGCATCGCCATCACATCTTCACTGATTTGATCAGCGTTTTTGACTGGAGCCGGAACGGTTGATACTTGGACCGCCGGTTCCACCGATGTAACCAAAGCTCTGGTTGCGGTTGATGTGGATGCTTCATCTTCGATCCGAGACTTAATCTCGAACTCGTAGGCTTTTAGATCCTCAAACACATCATGCAACTTCATCTGCCCAAGGGTGCTTGATTCCCTCATCACCATGGTCTTGATATCCCAAGTACTCGGCAGTGATCTTAAGGCTTTAATGATTACTTCTCGGTTGTCGTACTTCTTTCCGAGTGTTTGAAGCTCGTTGACCACACTAGTGAACCGGTTACTGAATTCTTTCATGTTTTCCCCTGGTTTCTTCCTGATGTTTTCATATTTCTGTGTAGCCACCAATATTTTGTTCTCCTTTGTTCTTTCGTTTCCTTCATGGATCTGAATGATCGTTTCCCAGACTTCCTTTGCATTATCGCAGTCTGAGATCTTGTTCAAGGTGTTATCATCTATAGCCTTATAGATGTGCCTCATGCAATGGTTGTCCAGGTTACTCCGTCTTCGATCTTCATTTGTCCATTAGTCTAACTCCTTGTTGATCTTGATCGGTCCCTCTTTTAGGACTCAGCTCATCTCATCATCTAACGTGATCAGATGTAGATACATCTGTTTCTTCCAACTGCTAAACGCTTCACTGTTTAGCATTGGCGGCTTGTCGCTGTGGGTCATGCTTCCCATCTTCTTCGGTTGCTTGAGTGCTAAGAACCTCGCTTTGATACCACTTGTTAGGATCGGGGACGCCCTTGGAGGACCGGGGTGTTTCCGGTTTCAGGAAGGGTGGCCGCTTACAACACACACAACACTTTGGTGATAGTCCGGTTAGACACTATGACCGTTCTCAGCACTTCGCAAACTGTCACAGACTCTTGAATCGGGTTCAAGGGCGGAAATGTCTGTTTCAGTCTGAAGCAACGTATGCGACTTAGATGATGTTTAGAAGGAGTAGGTTTTAGAGATATGAGTGGACCGGTTTTTAATATAAGGAGTAAGATTGATTTTGGTTAGGTTAAGTGAGTAAGCAGTAAATGAAGGAAATAACACGAGACAAGATTTTTTATGGATGTTCGGAGCAAACCCTCCTACGTCACCCCTTCTTCTCAAGTTATGAGAAGGATCTCCACTAACTTTCAAAGTTACAGTAATTACAATGCCGGTCGAGCCCAACTCGCTACTCGCTGGTTACACCAACTCACTCTTGATGTAATACAACTACAACACAAACACACACACAAATCTTCCGGTTTATGACACACCGGTTTTGGATCGTTCGTAAGATTTCTTTATCTCTCTAAGATTTTCGTAACTTGTGTCGCTTGCTCGTTTTATGTGTTCGCTTGTTATCTCTTAATGAGGTCGCTTCGTCTTCCTTTTATAGCAAGAAATATCCCAACGGTCATATTCTTCTCTCACCGTGGGATTGGTTGATCCAGCATCACGCCGGTGTAGGGAGGTTGCTTGCACGTTTCTCCTTCCTCAACACTTGGCAAGCATGCAGACACTCCTCAGGTAAAGATGACGTTGCCGGTTTGCAAATTCGGACACGTGTCAGGCATGCACCTTCCGATTGTCAACGTCGGATCAGTAAATCATCATTGCTTTCCTCGCATGCTTCTAATCGGATCTTATCTTCTTTTATCCATTTGAGACACGTCTATTTCGTCATATTACGTCACTTCTGCAGATTGTAGTTTCCGGTTTGTTTCTTACATAGTATAGTCCGGCTGGAATGTAAAACTTGTCTTTGCTAGCCGGTCTCTTGGAAGAGTAAAAACCGGTTCCTCTGATCTTGACTTGATCACTTGGAACTGGATTTCTTTGAAGTGTTCAACAGCCGGTTTATGAGGCTCCAGCCGGTTTATACAGTTCGATCTGTTCCTGCACATAAAAGTTAATAATTGTTTAGTTCCCCTAGCCGGCTCCAAAAATTAACTTTACTTAATTTTTCTATCAATTTATCCCTTTTCTCCCTTTTTGATTATTTAGAATAAATATTCAAAACTTGTAATGTATGGCCGGTTTTAAAAATTAACTTACTTAATTATTCTAGGTGGACATAGCAAGGTTCTATTTTGGTGAACCACGTTAAATCTTTGTCCTTCTTATTGTTTACGTCATTCTCACGCGTTCTGTTATAACATAGAGATTATCTTCCAACAAACGCTTACGGTGCACCGTTTACGCGCTTTGTAACTATCATCCCGTAATGTTTTGTAGACGAAGTAGTATAAGTATTCCCTGAATGTGACTGAACACTTGTCTATAATTTCTTACTTTTCTTTGTTTTAAGATAGGTGACGACTTTTTAAAACTGAAAAATGACTATTATCTTAAAATATTTTATTCCGTTTGATGGAGAAATGTGCAATAAGGTTACATATGTCAATTAAAGCAAACTTGAAATTATTGATATATGTAATTGCAATATTGAACTTATCTTTTATTCCTCTTTTTTTTAACACTTTTAAGTGAAAGTTTTTATCGTCTTTATCTTCTTTAAATTAAAATAATTTATTCATCTTTTTTAAATTAAAATAATTTAGGTAAAATGTGACATGTAATATATAATATAGGTACCTTGCATTAAATACGGTAATTTTGATCGTTATGGTTAATAACAATTATATAAATATATGTCATACTTAAATACCTACATAAATTATTATATTTGAAAAGATTTTGATATTTGTTGTCTTAGAAAAATAGTTTTACGAGGAAAAAATAGAAGAATATGAAAATGTAAATGAACACTTTAGGTATTATTTAGGATTGGAAACTTTTATTAAAAATAGTGATTAAGTGACAAAAGCTTACACTAAAATGAGTTAATAAGTGTGAGCGCAATTTGGTAAAAGAAAAGACAATCCCATTTTTATTTATTCTTTTATAATTTTTAATTTGAATTTAAATTTGTAAGGATTGGAATTTTTTATTAAAAATAGTGATTAAGTGACGAAAGCTAATTAGACAAAAATGAGTTAATAAATGTGATCACTTTGGGTATTATTTAGGATTGGAAATTTTTATTAAAAATAGTGATTAAGTGACGAAAGCTAATTAGACAAAAATGAGTTAATAAATGTGAGTGCAATTTGGTTTAGACCCTTTGTTTTATATTTTTTAATTTGAATTTAAAATTTGAAGAAAGACAGTAGAGAGAGAAATGGCGGAGCGTAGCGTATATATCGCTAGCCATGCTGATTGCTTAGACTGTTTATCAAACGAAGGTCAGGAAAATCATCCTCTGAATTTCTTCATCTTCAACCTCATAGCCAGCTAGCTGCTTCATCCGCCGCCGCCACTGTACGTTATGTCATTTTTCATACATGTTTGCTTTCGTTGTTCAAATCGTGGTTTATGTTTAGTAAATTCTCAAATTTGAATCTCACCAGGTCTCCTCCTGATCGTCCCTTGATCGTCATTTCATTCGATTCCTCTTATTATCTTCTTCTCCATTCTTCGCCGATTCCATCGCCACTGTGTGATAGGTAGGTAATCTTTCCTATGCTTGTTCATATCTGTTAAATTTGGCTGTCCAAATCTAGGATTATAATCTCATATCTATATATACTTGTTCGTATCTGTTTGCTTTGGCTGTTGAGGATTGTAATGTAATCTAATATGATACTTTTTCCTATGCTTGTTCATATCTGTTTGCTTTGGCTGTCCAAATAGTTGTTTTTAATCTTATAATCTCCATACTTTTACCTATGCTTGTTCAATCCACAAATTTTAATTTCATCTCCAACATTTCATACTAACTAGGTTTCATGATGTCCCTTTTCACTGATTATCGCTGCTCGTCATTTATATCTCTTTGATGGATAATTTATGATAAATCGATCTTGCATCCGGTAAGATATGATAGGGTTTAGAAAGCCAACATGTTTGGGTTATTCAATAAAACTCGGAAATCTAATTCTGGTTGGATATTGAGTAGAGTAAATCTTATGAGTTTCCAATTCTCCAAGTATGTATTTGAAAAGACCTGCACTGGCTTATGAGAGTAAAATAGTAATCAAAAGCCTTTTCAGTTTTCAAACTCATAATAATATTAATAAAAATCTCTTCTTCTAGCCTAGCGACAACAATAGATAGATATCCTCTGCCTCCTTGAGAGGTCATATATTCGAATCTGTCAAACAGCAAGTTCTGCGCCTAGTTATTTGCGTGATATATATATGCTTAACCCTCTTGTGGCCACATTTTTTTTAACTCCACCAAGATAGACCAATGGTAAGAGTCGACTTAAGATAACAAAATGTCACGGGTTCGATTTTATCTGAAAATGTTTTGAGTTTAAAACACCCCCACAACTATGCCTCCCTCCCCGCTTAAACTTAAAACGCTTCCAGATGGAATCGATCCCGTGACCTTTTGGTCTCTTAAGCCGACTCTTACCACTGGTTTTCCTTGGTGGGTTCTAAAAAGTGGTCACATACAAACTAACAATTAATATTTTTATGTTTGCATTACTTTAACAAACAAAGTTGGTTTGGATGAGCATTTTTCAAAGCCTTGTTCTATGAAGTAAGCTTCAATTCTGATGAACCAAGTCCTTGGAGCTTGTTTTAATCCATACAAATCTTTTTCCTAGTTTATCAACTTTGTCCTCCTCCCCCTTTTTCTCAAATCCCTTGGGCTGGTCAATAAATACTTCCTCAAGTAGTTTTGCATGAAGAAATGCACTGTTCACGTAAATTTGATAGAGATTCCACCTTTATTGAGTCGTTATTGCAATGATCAAACAAATAGTATCCCAGCGAGCTAAATGAGCAAATATTTCGTTATAGTCAATGCACTGTTTTTTAGCGTACCCTTTAACAACTAGTCTGTTCTTATGTTTATCAACTTCTTCATGCTCATTGAATTTAGTTTTAAAAACCCACTTCACTCCTATCTTTTTTGCTCCAATTGGAAACTTCACTAACTTTCATGTATTATTTCAATATTTTTGGTTCATTATTTTTTTACCACTTGCCATTGAGTGCAACTTCTTCATACTTGACTGGATCAAGGGTAACAAGTAAAGCCACATCACTCTATCCCTCTTCCTCTGATAAGTCTTCATCAAATACATAGTCTTTGTGTCATTTAGGGGCCCTTCTAATTCTTCCCGAATGGACAATAAGTTTAGTAGGTCTGATTACTATTGTTCCTTGAGAGGAGTTAAAAATAGTAGGTTGGTTTGTTGTTATTTCTTCATAAGATGAGCTGGAAAACTCAGCTCTTCTTCATTTTCTACCACATATTTTTCTTCTAATTCACTTTCTTTTTTAATCACACCACTTTTCTAAACTCCTTCATTATAAACTTCAGGCATTTCTTTATTCTAATTCCACCATTTTCTTTCTTTGATTATCACATATTTGCTCACAATAACCTTTCTTAATATAGGATCATAGAGTTTATATGCCTTAGATTCTCTACTAATGCCAAGAAATATGCAAATATGACTCTTGTCATCAAGTTTATGTCTTTTTTGTATAGTACCTAATATGTGAGCTATGTACACAAAAACTTTAAAATGACTTACAGATGATTTATGTTGCTTCATACTTCTTCCGTAGTTAGTTTCTGTACAGCAGAAGTGTTACTTCTGTTCATTAAGTATATACACCTGTCAGTTGCTTCAGCCTAAAACTCTTTAAACATTTCTCTACAAGCCAACATGGTCCTTATAGAGTTAATGATAGTCCTATTTTTTCTTTCTGCAACTCCATTTTGCTAAGGAGTGAATTTTGCAATCAATTGCCTCTTCATTCCTCTCTCCTCACGAAACTGGTTAAACTCCTTGGAGGTAAATTTCCCATCTTTATCGGTACGAATGCAAGTTAGTGGTAATACACACTCATTTTCAACCATTAGCTTGAAGTTCTTAAATTTCTACTATATTAAAATATGCCCATATTTTTCTACTATAATCATCAATAAAAGTTAGTAAGTACATTTCTCTCGATTAGAGACTGCAGTGATAGGACTATAAAGGTCTGAGTGAATTAATTGCAGCTTCCTTGTGGCTCTCCAATTACTTTTCTTTAATTGTTTCTTTTTTTTGTTGCTTTCCAATGAGGTAGTGTATGCAAGTGTCTTCAAGATTAGTGATTAAGAGTAGTCCTTCTACCATCTTTTGAGAATACATCTTTTATAAACTCTGATAATTAAAATGTCCCATGATACAGCATCATAACAGAAATTCCTCATCAGAAACAACTTGAACAACTTGAAGACATGTAGGTGTCGATGTTGTTTTTTCTATTCTTTTGGTTTATCTTCGATTGTCATCTACTTAGTATTGATCTTAAAGAGTCTATTTGAGCTCATATTTGTGGTCATTATTAATCCCCTTCTGGGATGATAGATTTTGCATTCATCGTCTAACATAAGAACCCTATACATTTTTGTTATAGCTCACCCATACTTAAGATGTTACATTTCAGTTCTAGAGCATAGTAAACATCTTCAATTTGTTTAACGCCATCTACTTTAATTTGAATGCTTCCTTTTCCGAATACAACAATTTTTATGTCATTTTCCCATTTTAACAAATGATTGAACTTGGTATCTAAATGTGTGAACCAATGTAGTCTTCCACACATGTGATTTGAGCAGCTTGAGACTAGAAACCATTAATTACTCTTGAACTTTGCTTGTACTTTTGATGGAGCTGCGGTTGTAACCTCTGATTCAACATTAACCATATGTAGGACTTCTTATTCTTCATCCTCTGCAACATAATTGGCTTTGTCCCACTCGGATATTCAATTTGAAAATGTCCCAACTTTTTGCATTTGAAATATTCAATACATGACTTGTCAAATTCCCTTCCTCTTCCTCTATTCATCCCTCTGTCTCCGCCTCTTTCTCGTCCATTAACAGAAACAGACATTCTCAAGGCTTGATCTTCTTCCTTTTCGATGGGCTTGAATTTATGCCTGTGTACAACCAATGAGCTTTGTAGTTCATTGACTGACATGGTTTTGACATCCCTAGCCTCTTTTATTGCAACCACAACGTAAGTAAATTTTTCAGTCAATGTTCTCAAGATTTTTTTCTATGATAATGGTGTCCGACATTTTTCTGATTTGCTACAACTGTAATCCTCGCGAAATACTACTTGATCGTTTCACTCTTTTCATCTTCAGGATTTCAAATTCACGTCTTAGAGTGTTGAGCAGAGATCTCTTGAACCTCTCGTAGCCCCCAAATTTTCTTTTAAGAGACTCTCAAACAATCTTAGTTCAACTGCGGTTTAAGATTTATTCAAAAGTAACTTTGTCGATTGCTAGGTAGAGGAAGTATTTCACTCTACAATCTGTGTTCTTTAGTTCTTTAATTTGAGTTTTGCTAAGACGGGCTGTCTTTGCTTGTACTTCAACATTTTGTAGATTAGATGCCACATCCCTTTTGCCTTAAGCAAATTTTCCATCAATTCATTCCAGTAAAAAATATTAGTAATCGTTTTTCTCGTCCATCTTGCGAGATTGCTATCGTTTTTCTCGTCCATCTTTGTGAATCGAATGCGTCTTACTTCTCAAACTCTCGATTGATTATAATTTAATCTGGCTCTGATACCAATCGTAAATAGTAATCAAAAGTCTTTTCAAACTCATAATAATATTAGTAAAAAATGTAGGTCTTAAATAGTACAACAAATAACTATTGTCCTACAAAATAGCAAACACTAACTAATAAGAAAACTATTAAACACTAATGCTAACTCACCACTAAATAAACTACTAAACACTAATCCACTATTAAATAAACTTTCAATTACTAACCCACTGTTTAGAACAAGTTAAAAGTAGCATCAACTTAATTTAACCAACTAATTAAAATAACAACCAACATTTTATTAAACAAATTTTAATGATGATGGTTGATGATTGTTATATAGGTGTTATTCAACAACTAAAGACATGGATATATTGGAACATTATCTATTTGGTTTTAATTTGAAAAGATCTGCACTGTCAAGATGAAAGGAAAGATCCCTTAATAAGTGATTCCAAACCCATTATTTTGGTTGGTGCAAAATGGAAGCATCCAGAGTGTAATTTTTTTATCCTAATATCTAGTCTTAATCATATATCGATCGTGTTCTTTTTTGAAAACATAATTTAGGTTATTTGTTTATCATATTCTTTTCCTAGTTGCTCCAATAGTATTATAATGTTAGATATGTTTGTTTAGGGTAAAATTAGAACTATAATTAAGTGGTTCAATTTCAGTTCTCATATTTGTTTAAATAAAAAAATTAGAATTATAAATCTCATAAAATTAAAATCATATGCTATTTTTTGAAGTTGAATCATATATTTTTTTACATTATCAAATTTTGACTCCTTTTATCTTTTAAAATATTGTAGGTCAATGATGATGATCAATAATTAAGCTTCATGTCGAAGAGTATTAACTTGAAAATGATGGAATCCGATGAAACTTCTCACAGTGGAAATAAGTTTACCTTGTGTTCCTCTATTGAAATGTCACCTAAGATATGGGGAAAATTTCCGGAAGAGCTCTTTGAAGTGGTTGGGGCGAGACTCCCAGTGGCTACCTTCTTTCGTTTTCTTTCGGTTAATAGAAAGTGGAATTCCATATTGACTTCCCATACCTTTCGAGACCGATATGATAAAATTCCCATCACCCAACCATGGGTATACGCTGTCACCCACAAAAACGCAGCCATGTACGATCCCTGTTCAAATAAATGGTACCATTTAAAAAATCATTATTTCCAAGAGAAGATGGATATCGTCCCTGTTGCTTCTGTTGGCGGTATTGTTTGTTTTGTCAATCTTCTTCAAACACGTTTCTTCGTGGGTAACCCGCTTACTCAGACACTCAAGGAGCTTCCTGCTAGGTCAAAAATTAATTGGCCTATAGCAGTCGTTGGAATGTGGATGTATGGAAAATCTATAGTCGAGGGCTACAAGATCATTTGCATCAATGGGGAGTTGGGCCAATACATAATTTTTGACTCTATCAAGAATACATGGTATGAATCAGGAGTCATGCCGGCGATTAGAATGTTGCCGTTGTATTTGAGCTTTCTCCCGCAGGCTATCTCTATAGACGATTGTCTTTACTTCACGTGTTCGAATCCAGAAGGTATAATCTCCTACAATATGTTGTCGGGAGTTTGGAATCATTTTTTAGTCCCGAATCCTCGTGTTTTGATTGCTAACCGATTTCTCGTGGAATGTGGGGGTCGGATCATGCTCGTTGGTTCGGTGGAAAGTGAAATAGAATCATGTGTTTCTGTTCGCATTTGGGAGTTACAAAAAATGACGTTACTATGGAAAGAGTTCGACAGGATGCCAAGTGAGTGGTGCTTGGGATTGAACCGGAAGAACACTATCCACATGATTTGTATAGGTAACAAAGACATGATCATGTTGTCATTTGTATCTGAAAAAAGGAACAAGTTTGTTACTTATGATGTTTTGAAGAAAGAATGGTTGCAAGTTTCTATAAGGACGCGTCAGAGGTTAGAACGTGGAATCACATTTTATCCTTGCATTACAGCAACAGTTTAAATTAGTATTAATAACTTTTATTTTATTGATATTTGGATTTTTTTCTTTTTTTCTTCTCTTGCTAAACTTAATACTATTAAGAACTTTTATTTTATTGATGAATGGATTTTATTGTTTATTATTCTAAACAATATTAAATTGCCTAGAATAGAATACAGGTATATATATATAAGCAAGGGTTTTCATTACAAGTATTACAAAATTATTTTATATTTATCTAAAAATATATATATATATATAAAGTAATTTAATTTTTTAAGTACAAATATAAACAAAGTGATTTTAATAAAAAGAAAAATCAAATTTTATATTTAATATGTATAAATTATAAACAAATTTTAAATATGTTAATAATTTATTTTATGTGTTAATATAAATTTTTTTTGTTATATATTAAAAACAAAAAATTATGTAATTTTATATCTAGTTAATTTTTGTCGAAATACGAATGAGATCAAAAAGGCCATCATTGGGGCAAATCATGCAATCGCTTCTGTTAGAGCAAAGCCAAAATGACATAACCAAATAATTGTTATGCCAATGAGGGATTTCGTGCCACGGAATTAACGAATTTATTTATATTTAATAAATAAATCTACATGTATTTATAATTTAAAAATTTCTATTTATGTATTTTTATACTTTTTTCTCACATTCTTTTTCTTGATAGGGATACATAAATTTAATTTTTATTTAATTTTAAGTTTATTTAATTAAAATATATATTAATTATACTATTAAAAAGAAATGCTATAAAATTTATATTTAAATAAATAAGCATACATTAATAAATAAAATAAGAGTATTAACAATAAAATCATAACAAACATAATATTTTCAATTATTTAAAAATAAAATAAAATTATATTTAAAATAAATATGTGATAATAAAGAAAATGTCATTATTATAATTTTATTAATATTATGTGATACCAAATTTCAATTAATTAAAAAATTATTAAAATAAATAATTAATTATTTTTATTTATTAATTTCATAATAATAGAAATTGTAAAAGCTCGGAAATGGGTTGACATAGCGAGCAAGAGATGGTGGACACAATTTTATTTTTAAAATAATTAATTAAAATTAATTTTAAGTTAACCTTTCATCCATAATTATTATGAAATCTCATAATTTAGTCTTCTATTGAATCTCATAAGGAGGTGGGAAGAGATTTGATAAATGAATTCTTTATTAAATAACTTTTAAGAAATTAATTTTAAACAGTTAACCTTTTAAACTTATTATTAAATTTAAAAATCAAAAAATATTTTATTCTTTTTAGTTCGATATTTGATGTCACTTGAAGAAGTCTTACCCCCTATTTATTTCGTGCCCATTAAAAAATAGTTTTTACTTCACAAAATTTTTACTATTTAAAAATTGAATTCTTATATTTTATTTATCTAAATTACTTTTATAAATACATGCATCTAAGTTTAATATTTTAATTTTTTAAATATTAATTAAATGTCGGTATATGCGATTGATTTAGAAAATGTGGGGATGGTACTTGAACATGTCAATTAAAAAAAAGTTAAATTTAAGAAATAAATCCAAAAGAGACAATAATAAAATATATATTTTAAAGGCGTTTTTTATTTTTTCAATTTTTTTAAAAATAGCTTAAAGACTTTAAATTTTGAAAGACATTTAAAATCAAAAATTGAAGATAAATTTCCCATAGGACGGACTAGAACGACCACTAGGGGACCGTCGGTTAAAAGAGTGTGGTTTGGGGCGCTTTGGACACGGCATGGACTATGGTCAAATGGTTTGGTCGTTGATCAACACGGAGTGAGAGGTGCACGGGTGGACTAGGGGCGCGGATGACTCGGAAGTTGAGTCCGGGTTTTGGCTGAGTTAACCCACGATTTTACCTTTCGAGTTATCACCAAAAGTGATATTTGGTCTAGTACACTTTGATATGTATGTTAGTAGCCGACTGTTGTCTGTCATATGCCTAGATCAGCCGCTGTCCAGATACCATACTGAATCTTTCAAGTTGTTGTCCTGTTTTATTTGCACATAAACATTGACACCTTTGATACCCATTTTTATTTGGGTCCATGGTTAATTATTCTCTTGGAGATCCATACTTGAGTTATTTTTATGGATCTCCCATTTTGTGTTTTTAATAATGTGTGTATGTTTTAGACTTGGCAGATTTTTTTCATTCTACTAATGATCCGTTAATTTTAGAAAAATGATTTTTGATAAAACATTCATGACTTTCTATCAGGTTTGTAATTAAGTTTTCCTTTTACTAGGGTCAAATTGTTGCAGGACTTAGTTGGATTTCCCCCAACAAATCCCAGACCGGATTTGCATCCGGCAGACCTTTGATAAATTTTGTCCATGATCAAACCACATAATTTAATCTTTAATTTTTCAACAGATAAACTATGAACAATTTCATTGAGCTTCTCATTCTCAACTGATAGCTCATTCATTTTTTTTCCAAAACTTTTGGTTCATTATTTATAGTTAAGAAACATGTGTTGTTAGATTAGTTTTTCAAATTTATTTCGTTAAAAAGATCTAACAGTTTCTTGTACTCAATGACCATGTCATTGAGTGAGTGCAATAATTAGATCATTTCTTGTGAATTCATCAAAGGTGAAATCAAATACCTCGTTGTCATTTGCCATGAAACATTTGACAATTTCTTTCTCACTTTCAGTTGAGGAACTTTCATCGGAATCACTTTCAGCCCATTTTCTCTTGCTTTCCTCAACAAATAGAGCCTTTGTTCCTTCTTATTCTTGGAAGATCTGTGATCCTCCTTGTACTTCCTCTCGAATGGCTTCTTGTCATCCCTTCCAAATTTCCTGTAGTTAGCTTTGAAGTGACATGATCTGTCATAGTTAAAACATTTTAAATTAGTATTATACTCATTTTTATAATTATTTCTGTGAGTTAGAATGATTCTTCCTCATGAATTTGCCAAACTTTTTGACAAATAATGATATCGCGTCGTTGTTGATGTGTTCAGTAGACTTGGCAGATATTGAAGTAGGTGGCTCTTCAGCAATCACCAATGTTTGTGTTGTGATGGAGGTGGACTCCTCCTCCTCCTCATTCCTTGAGTTTATCTCAAACTCATAGGCCTTCATATCGACAAAGAGATCACGCAACTCGACCTTGTTGAGGTCATTAGATTCCCTCATAGCCATCGTTTTGATATATCATTCTCTAGGCAAAGCTATCATAGCTTTGATAACAATTTCCCTATTGATATATACCTTTCCCAAAGTTGAGAGTTCGATGACTATGTTACTAAATCTTTTGTCGAACTCAGTCATAGTCTCACCCGGACGCATTCTGATGCTGTCAAACTTTTATGTGGCAACCATCAACTTGTTTTCTTTTGTTTGGTTGTTGCCTTCACAAAGTTGAGTCAGCTTCTCCCATATCTCTTTGGCAGTGGAACATGATTTGATCTTGTTGAAGATGTTCTTGTCCAAAGTTTTGTAGAGAATGTTTTTGGTCACGTTGTCGAGGTTGGATTTCCTCTTTACATCATCAGCAGTCCACTAGTATCTAGGATTCTCCTTCATCTCAAGAGCACCCTCCATTGTATTTATGGTTGTGGTTACCTTTAGTATCTTCATAGGACCATATATGATGACATACCACATATCATCATCTTGTGTAACCAAATATGCTTGCATTCTGATCTTTTAGTCATCATAGTCTTTCTTTGAGAACATTAGAATTTTGTTTATATAAGACATGATTCAGATATCTGCAGTAAATTAAGAATATAAAATCTTGCTCTAATATCAATTTTAGGATCGAAGACAACAGTAGAAGGGGGGTTGAATATTGTTGTTCTATTTTTCACTTAAATGCGATTTTAATCATGTTAAGGATTAAAAATCTGTTTCTATTTTTGGAAAAATTGTAGCAAGCTCTTGAACGGTTTTAAGTGCGGAAAATGATTGCGGGATTTGAATCGACAAATATGATAATGAATGAAGAAATGAAAAGACAACACAAGATTTTATAGATTTTCGGAGATAAAACTCCCACGTCACCCCTTCTTCTGTTTCTAGAAGGATTCCACTAGAAGACTTTGATTTGTATAGCCTCTACATAAACTCACTTAGATCACATGTCTTAACACTTGCTTGTTTGAACTCCTAGATCTCACACTATCTTATTAAATAGACGACTATCTGTTCAACCTACACAATGATAAATTTTTATCGAGTAATACAAGAGATTATCGCTCTACGTATATCGTCTCGTGTATGCGTAATATAGTCTTGCAAAAGAACCGGAGAATTCTTGAGTCGATTGGAGAAAAACCAAATGATTCTCCATTGTTCTTTGATGCCTTTTTATATTTTCGGCATGGCAACGATCGAATCTAATTTGTTGATACGTGGCAACGGTAAGTTCATCATACGTTTGGAGTACGGGGTAGTGCGCAGACGAATGAAATATTTGTTTGTGTGTGGAGTAGGGATTGTAGTGCATAATAGAGTGGAATATTCGTTTATCGTTTTTCCTATCAAAGTAGAGAGTTGGTTATATATTTTAACGTATTCAGCTGATGTGGAACTCAGCTGATAGCGAGCTCTATTGATGAGCTACTATGCTGATAACGGACTCAGCTATTGATTAGCTCATCTGTTGGCTACTCTACTAATAGCGAACTCAGTTGTTGATCATCTCTGCTGTTAGCGCATCTCTACTGATGGTAACTCACCTGTTAGCGCAACTATGTTGATGGGCTACTCAGCTGTTAGCACAACTCTGTTGATGGGCTACTTAGCTGATGGCAACTCAGTTGATGGCAACAGAACTAATGAGTTACTTAGCTGATGGAAACTCTTCTGCCAGCTTCTTCAACTTTGTTGATGGCAACTCTACTATCAGTGCTTCTTCAACTCTGCTGATGGTAACTCTGATGTTAGCGCTTCTTTAGTTATGTTGATGGCAACTGTGCTTCAAGCGCTTCTTCAGCTCTATTGATGGCAACTCTCTTGCCAACGTTTCTTCAGCTCTTTGAGTAAGTCAGCTGCCAGCGAGTCTTTACCTATGCATTAAAACATTGTTGAACTTAATTTTATTCATTTATCAAAACATCATCAAAACTATGTGTTCATTTTAATTATCTTAAGTTCATTTTAATCAATTAAAGCGTTTTTCATAATTAACATAATTTAATGATTTCCCCTTTAATCTTAATTTAACAATTTTTCTTTTTTCCTTCTTTAACTTAATTTAACAAACTAATTTACTGATTATCATGTAAGACATTGATTCTACCATTAGGGTAGAGGTTTGATCATTCCTACTTGGATTGTAAGCTCTTCAACTTTGCAAATTCTGTTAATATATAATTTTATTTGTGAGGATGATCTTCTTCGACATTTATTTAAGTATGAGATTATATTAGTGGATCAACTTAGGGTCAAAAAATTTATATAGCCTTCTCCATAACAACCATGCATTATACTAATGTATTGACACCAATCTTGGTTAATTTAGTGGTTAGAGACCTTAATACCTTATATGTGAAAATTTATTTAATTGAAAAGATCATATTCACGTGGAGGTCATGGTGATTGGTTTTTTTTATCTCCTTCAGGTTATTAGTGAGGTGTGCAAAACTTTGACTACACTAGTGTCTATATGAATCTTGAATTTTAGTTTCTATAAAAGCTTTTATTAGTATTTTCATTTATGAGAAACTGTCATCTTCTTTTATTTTGTAATGGGAAATGATATGATCGGCTTTATCGATAGAGACAGGGGTCTGGCTATGGATGAAGGTTTATGAAAAATGGGTTGAAAGAAATTCTGTTAGAGATTTAGTTCGTTTCCTATTCTACGCAAACACTTGAAACAGATTCAAGGCGGAATTGTTTATTTGGGTTTGAAGCTCAAGATGAAAGATGAAAAGATGACAGAAAAGAAATAACACAGCCATTTGTTTATGGATGTTCGGAGAAACTCTCCTACGTCACCCCTTCTTCCAACCACCGAAGGATTCACTATAATATGATTAGAATTAAATACATTTTGCACACACTTAGCTCACTATTGAACAAAACACACTCTGTTCAATTACAAGATGAAGAATATCACTCAGCTAAAGGTGTTTTTGATTCTAGCTCTCTCTTGATTCACACACAGTACAATCAGGAAAGCAACTTCATAGTATGAATATTCAAAGGCTTGATTTCTCTCTCTTGAATATCAGCAAACAAGATTGTAAAAATTGGCAGTTCGTAAGACAGATTGTCCATTGTCCTTATGATTTGTTAAATACTGAACAGGAGCTAACGGTCGAATCTTTTAGAATGATACGTGACACTCTTCCATTGGAAGCCTCCATTGTACACAACAGGTTCTGAGCGCAAGGATCGTGGTCGTACAACAACTGGTAGTGCGCCGAATATTCTATCAGGGATGTACTTGCAAAACAAGTAATATGAGGAAAATTCTCTTACGTGGCATTCGTTGGTTGGTTGCATATAGCTGTTGTACTGATCTTCACTAGAAAGTGGAGCAGGAGTAGGGTACAACTATAGCACGTGGGTATGCGGGTGCTAGTTTCAAGCATACCGCTTAAGCTGAGCATTAGACGTATTTCAGTTAGACGGATTGTGAAAATCAGTCTAATTAAATTCAAATATCCCCGTCTAAAAACATAGTCTATTAGACCGCCTAGTCTAATAGAATTAGACTTACGTCTAATTACAATCACTTCAGACTTGTCTGAAGGAGTTAGACTTACGTTTAACTTTCACTAATTAGACTACCCGTCTAATTATCCAATAATCATTAGACTGCACACACGTCTAACTCCACTGAGTGAGACTGCACGTCTAATTCCGGTTTTACCTCAGACTTGTCTGAAGGAGTTAGACTCACGTCTAACTTTTACAATGCATTAGACTACCCGTCTAATCATTCACTAACCATTAGACTGCACGTCTAATTCCGGTTCTACCTCAGACTTGTCTGAAGGAGTTAGACTCACGTCTAACTTTCACAATCCATTAGACTGCACGTCTAACTCCACTGAGTTAGACTACACGTCTAATTCCGCACAAATATTAGACTGTACGTCTAATTCCGCAAATATATTAGACTGCACGTCTAATTCCGAATATATTAGACTGTACGTCTAATTCTATATACATTAGACTATCCGTCTAATTGCAAATATATTAGACTGCACGTCTAACTCCGCTGAGTTAGACTGCACGTCTAATTCCGTATATATATTAGACTGCACGTCTAACTCTGCTGAGTTAGACTGCACGTATAATTCCGAATATCTATTAGACTGCACGTCTAATTCGAGAATTCATTAGACTGCACGTCTAACTCCGCTGAGTTGGACTGCACGTCTAATTCTATGCATTCATTAGATTGCACGTCTAACTCCATTGAGTTAGACTGCACATCTAATTTTATGCATTCATTAGATTGCACGTCTAACTCTGTTGAGTTAAACTGCACGTCTAATTCTATGCATTCATTAGACTGCACGTCTAATTTTATGCATCTAATGCCAAAATCGGTCTAATGAGCCTCATTAGAACCAAGTCTTATGAAATATGATTTCGATACACCTGCATCAAAACGCATAAGTCATTTCATCATCAAAATTCCAATGGTTAAATTATTTCAACATTTAGTCAAAATAATTTGACCCAACAATTTCCCCTTTTTGATGAAGAAATTGAAAACCTACATATATATATCAAGGTATGCATTCATCATATTGATAAAACAATCATTTACATGCAAAAGCAGCATACAAAAATATCTTATTCATATTTAACCAAACGTGAGTGTTTTTCAGAAGAAACATACAAAAACTTGTTCTAAAAAATAACCAAAATAAGTTAACATCAAAGTATTGCTAACAGATTTTTCAAAAGTTTTCATCTTAAATGAAAATAATTTCCATTATAATCTTCTTCTTCTTCCTAGTCTGTACTCTAAAAAGGATAGACTTCAACCTAAGAGATCTCTAAGACTGTGGTTAGAGGGGAGTTAGAGTCTTCTCTTTTCCTTTTCTTGGACTTGAGCGTCTCCACCCTTTGAACATAATCGACAACCTTTTGTTGTTCAGGATTTTAGAAGGAATGTGAAAACTCTTACCGGGTTCATTCAGAAGGAAACAAAGAAAAGAGCTAAGAGGACCATCAAAACCGAAAATAGTCTTTCGAGCAACAACCATTCTGACAAGATTTCCGAAGAGAAAGCTTGTCCAGTTGACAGGAACACCCCTGGTGATAGCCACCATTATCTGAAAAACCTTCGTACAATACTTGTAAGAGGACTCTTTAGAGAGAAGAGAATTCGAGACGATATCGCTTAGAAGAGCAAACTCAACCTTTATGAGGTTTTTCTTTCCATGAATGCCCACTTGAGGAGAATCAGAAAAGACTTTCATCATTGTAATCATTATATCAGACGGAGTGGTTGAGAACTCATCAATACCTACGTTTAGAAGCTGGAAAAACATACCGAAAGACTCTTCGGTGATGCAGATCATCTGGCCCATCACAACCCCAACAACGAATTTATCCTGATAAAAGCTCACTGTTTCGAAAAATTTACGGACCAACTGTTCGTGATAGAGATGATGTGGGGAAAGAAACTTTCTCAGCCCGAAAGCTTTCAGAGATTCAAACATTTTGATCATGCCCGGAAATTTCAGAGTGGATACGGATTTGAAATCCACCTGAATCGATTTTGGACGGAAAGACGACATTTCGATTTGATGAACAAGGGTTTGGATGATTCGAATTCAGAAAGAGAAAGATGGATTTCGAAGAACTTTGTCTTTCATGTCTGTTCAGTTGCATTTTGAACAATGCGTTCCCCCTCGATTTATGCACATAATCATATCAATCAAGATCAACAAGACCTAACATTTTTCTAAAATGAGAAAACTTAGCTAGTGGTAGGGGTTTTGTGAAGATGTTTGCGGTTTGTTGATCTGCAGGAACATGTTTAAGACGAATTTGCTTCTGGTTGACGTGTTCTCGGATGAAGTGATGCCTGATTTCAATATGCTTTGTTCGACAATGCAAAACTGGATTGTAGGTGATTACGATAACACTCGTGTTGTCGTAGAAAATTGGAGATTCATCAGCCTCAATCCATTAATCCCTGAGCTGTTGTTGAATCCACAGAACTTAGAAGCAACAGCTGCCAGCTGCAAGATGCTCTACTTCAACTGTAGACGTGGCAACTGACGTCTGCTTCTTGATGAACCATGAGATTAGACGATCACCAAGGAACTGACAAGTTCCACTTGTGCTTTTTCTATCAATTTTGCACCCTGCATAATCTGCATCTGAGAAACTAGTTAAATTGAAACTGGAATCCTTCGGATACCACAGTCCCATATTTTGAGTTCTCTTTAAGTATTTAAGAATACGTTTAGCAGCAGTAAAGTGAGAGAGTTTAGGATCAGCCTAATATCTGCCACAAACACCAACAGCAAATTGAATGTCTGACCTGCTAGCAGTTACATACAGCAAGGATCCGATGAGTCCTCTATATGCTGTTACATCAACACTTTGGCCACCTTTATCTTTATCCAATTTACTAGAAGAGCTCATTGGAGTAGCTGCTGCAGAACAGTTCTCTAAACCAAACTTCTTTAGCAGTTCTTTGGTGTATTTGTCCTGGTTGATAAGGGTTTCATTTTCTAGTTGACGGACTTGAAGCCCAAGGAAGAATATCAATTATCCCATCATGCTCATTTCAAACCTATCCTGCATCAGCTTAGCAAACTTCTCAAACAATTTGGGGTTAGTTGAACCAAAAATAATGTCATCAACATATATTTGAACAAGTAGAATGTGAGAATCTTTAGTAAATCTAAACAAGATTTTATCCACAGTTCCAACAACAAAGTCATGTTCAAACAAGAATTTGGTTAATGTGTCGTACCAAACTCTAGGAGCTTGTTTCAGACCATACAATGCTTTGTCAAGCCTATAAACATAATTTGGTAAAACATGATCTACAAATCCAGGGAGTTGCTCAGAATATTCTTCTTCACTTAATTTTCCATTTAAAAATGCATTTTTCACATCCATTTGAAAAACTTTAAAATTCTTAAATGATGCATATGCTAGGAAGATCCTAATTGCCTCTAGTCTTGCAACTAGTGCAAAAGACTCATCAAAATCGATACCTTCCTCTTGTCTGTATCCTTGAGCAACTAAACGAGCTTTGTTTCTAATGACTAAACCATCTTCACTAAGCTTGTTTCTAAAGACCCATCTCGTTCCTATAACTAACTTGTCAGTTGGTCTAGGAGTAAGATACCACACTTTATTTCTCGCGAATTGGTTTAACTCTTCCTGCATAGCATTGATCCAATCTGGATAAACTATAGCTTCACCAATTTTCTTGGGTTCAATCTGAGAAATAAATGCAGAGTTGGCAATTTCATCCATTAGTTGACGTCTTGTCCTTCGAGGAGAGAAATAATTTCCGATGATCACTTCTAGTGGGTGATTTCTGTTCCATCTGAAGTTGGATCCAAGGGGATTGGTCATATGAACAGGTGACTCCACGACGTATAAACTTTCAACTTCTTGTTGAACAGAAGTTTGTACGTCTGATTGAACTTCAATTGGATCAACCACTAGATATGACAGAGCCATCCGCTTATCCAAGGTTTCTTCTTCTTCACTTACAGACTCAAGACTACTCGCTTTTAGTCTATCAGCAAGATCAATGGGTTCATTAGATTTGCTCTCAACAGGCTCATCAAACACTACATGGTGGGATTCTTCAACAGTCTGTGTTCTTTTGTTGTATACTATGTAAGCCTTTCTTACTGATGAGTATCCCAACATGAATCCCTCATCTACTTTAGCATAAAAAGCGGTCAAATAAACCGTTCCATTCTTATGGATAAAACATTTATACCTAAATATCTTGAAATAAGAAACTGTGGGAATTCTACATAATACAGTTCATAGGGAGTTTTATCAAAACGCTTGTTAATTATTGACCGGTTTGGTGTATAATAGGCAGTACTAATGGCTTCCGCCAAGAACCTCTGAGGTACATCTGATTCAGCAAGCATAGATCTCGCTGCTTCCTTCAGAGTTCTCACTCTTCTCTCAGCAATGCCGTTTTTCTGTGGAGTTCTGGCACTAGACAACTCGTGCCTAATTCTAGTCTCCTCGAGATAAGATGATAGGTATCTGTTAGTGAACTCAGTTCCCTAATCACTTCTAATGCACGTAATATTTAAAGATTTCTAATTCTAAATTTCTTTAAATCATCTAATCAAGTTTTCAACAGTTTTATCTTTTGATGGTAAAAATGCAACCCATTTAAATCGAGAGAAATCATCAATAACAATTAGGGCAAATCTCATTCCTCCTGTACTCTTTACAGGAATTGGACCAAACAGATCCATATGTAAAAGTTCTAGGATACGGCTGAATTGTGATTTCCCTTTACTTTTGAACGATGACCTGCCTTGTTTGCCTAACTGAAAATCAGTGCATATCTTGTCCTTCAAAAATTGAAGTTTGGGCAAACCAATAACTAAATTGTTTGAACAGATGTTGTTGATTGTCTTAAAATTTAAATGGTTCAAACGTTTATGCCATAACCATTTCTAGTCATTCTTGGCAATCATGCACATAGGATCAGAGCCAATTCATTTTGTATGAGTTTCCTACTATACTTCCAGTCAATAAAATGTTTCCATCTTGATCTTTAACCAGACATGCATGAGTTTAAAAATCTACTGACAAACCATTATCACATAATTGACTAATGCTGATCAAATTATAGCACAGATTGTCAACAAGCAGCACGTCATTTATAGTTAGATTACCATGGATAATCTTACCCTTACCCATGGTCTTACCTTTCTTGTTGTCACCAAACGTGATCTTAGGTCCAGAGCAATCTGATATATCAGTGAGAAGCCTTCTGTTTCTTGTCATATGCCTGGAAAATCCGCTATCAAGATACCATACAGATTCCTCTAGTCCTTCGTTTATTTGTACCTACATAAATAAATATCTACAATCTTTTGGTACCCACTTTAAATTGGGTTCTCGTTTAATCAGTTCCTTAGGAATCCATATTTGAGTTATTATGATGAATTTCCCATTTTGTGCTGTAATTAATGCGTATGTTTTTGACTTAGCAGACGACTTTCTGCTAGCCACTGATCCTTTAACTCTCGAAGAAGATTTTCTTTTAAAACTCCTTGACTTAGAGTCAGGTTTTAACTTGCCAGACTTATTAGCTGCATCTAGCTTATTCTTAAGCTAGCTAACAGTAGGCGGAACATAAACTATTTCATTTTTGAAAGCAACTTCTTCATGGATAGGATCTAATTCAATGTTAGTCATACTCCCTTTGACAAAACTTATTGGCTTAAACTTGTCAGATTAGTTGGACTTTTTGCATGACAAGTTAGGGTCATTGCTGTCAAATCCCAATCCGGATCTGGATCCATCAGGTTTCAATATGCTGATCTGATGTTTGACAGCATCTTCTGATCTTGTCCATGCACTAACTACATAGTTTAATCTCTTGTTTTCAGATGAAAGAATTTGAATATGTTCTTTAAGCATCTCATTCTCAGATGAAATCTCTATTAAGTTTTCATAAAAAACGTTTGATTCAGATTCTTTGTTGGAGGGAAGAACAATTGATTCATATTTAACTTTCATTTCATAAAAAGAGTCCGTTAACTTCTTGTACTCAATAGCCATTTCATTGAATGCATTAGTTAACTCCTCGTTTGTAAATTCTGGTGCAGAGATATTATTTACCTTGGATTGGTCATCTGCCATCAGACATGTGGTAACTTCATTCTCTTTTTCTGCAGGAGATTCCTCTGAATCATTATCGGCCCATCTGGATTTGTTTTCATTGCATATGAACAATTTCTAGTCCTTCTTTGCTTGAATACCTCTACCGTAGGTCTGATTCAGCTTATCCAATATCTCTTTAGCAGAGGAACATGACTTGATTTCATAGAACACATTCATGTTGATCGACTAGTACAAAATATTCTTAACAACATTATCCAGGTTGTTGGTCATCTTATCTTCAGAGGTCCACTCACTTCTTGGCTTCAAAATCTTTATGGGGCCATCAGTAATAACGCTCAACATATCATAGTCAAGAGCAACCAAGTGAGCTTGCATTCTCATCATCCAATATTCGCAGTTGTCCTTTGACAGAATAGGAATTTCATTGATGATAGACATGCTTCAGGTTCTTGATGCTTGAGAATAGAAACAAGGCTCTGATACCATATGATAAGATCATCTTTATCGATAGAGACGGGGGTCTAGCTATGGATAAAGGCTTATGAAAAACGGGTTGAAAGAAATCCTGTTAGAGATTTAGTTCGTTTTCTATTCTACGCAAACACTTGTAAATACTTGAAACAGATTCAAGGCGGAATTGTTTACTTGGGTTTGACGCTCAAGATGAAAGATGAAAAGATGACAGAAAAAAAAATAACACAGCTGCTTGTTTATGGATGTTCGGAGAAACTCTTCTACGTCACCCCCCTTTTTCCAACCACCGGATGGATTTACCAGTTTGCACACATTTAGCTCACTATTGAACAGAACACACTCTGTTCAATTACAAGATGAAGAATATCACTCAGCTAAAAGTGTTTTTGATTCCAGCTCTCTCTTGATTCACACACAGTACAATCAGGAAAGCAACTTCATAGTATGAATATTCAAAGGCTTAATTTCTCTCTCTTGAATATCAGCAAACAAGAATGTAAAAATTGGCAGTTCGTAAGACAGATTGTCCGATGTCCTTAAGATTTGTTAAATACTGAGCAGGAGCTAACGGTCGAATCTTTTAGAATGATACGTAGCACTCTTCCATTGGAAAGCCTCCATTGTACACAGCAGGTTCTGAACACAAGGATCGTGGCCGTACAACAACTGGTAGTGCGCCGAATATTCCATCAGGAATGTACCTGCAAAACAAGTAATATGAGGAAAATTCTCTTATGTGGCATTCGTTGGTTGGTTGCATATAGTTGTTGTACTAATCTTCACTAGAAAGTGGAGCAGGAGTAGGGTACAGCTATAGCACGTGGGTAGGCGGGTGCTAGCTTCAAGCATACTGCTTAAGCTGAGCATTAGACGTATTTCAGTTAGACGGATTGTGAAAATCAGTCTAATGAAATTCAAATATTCCCGTCTAAAAACAGAGTCTATTAGACCGTCTGTCTGGTCTAATAGAATTAGACTTACGTCTAATTACAATCACTTCAGACTTGTCTGAAGGAGTTAGACTTACGTCTAACTTTCACTAATTAGACTACCCATCTAATTATCCAATAATCATTAGACTACATGTCTAACTCCACTGAGTTAGACTACACGTCTAATTCCGGTTCTAACTCAGACTTGTCTGAATACATTAGACTCACGTCTAACTTTCACAATGCATTAGACTACCCGTCTAATCATTCACTAACCATTAACCTGCACGTTTAATTCCGGTTCTAGCTCAGACTTGTCTGAAGGAGTTAGACTCACGTCTAACTTTCACAATCTATTAGATTGCACGTCTAACTCCACTGAGTTAGACTGCACGTCTAATTCCGCACAAATATTAAACTGCACGTCTAACTCCGCTGAGTTAGACTGCACGTCTAATTCCGCAAATATATTAGACTGTTCGTCTAATTCCATATACATTAGACTATCCGTCTAATTGCAAATATATTAGACTGCACGTCTAACTCCGCTGAGTTAGACTGCACGTCTAATTCCGTATATATATTAGACTGCACGTCTTCTCCGCTGAGTTAGAATGCACGTCTAATTCCAAATATCTATTAGACTACACATCTAATTCGATAATTTATTAGACTGCACGTCTAACTCTGCTGAAAATTGGATTGCACGTCTAATTCTATGCATTCATTAGACTGCACGTCTAACTCCGTTGAGTTAGACTACACGTCTAATTCTATGCATTCATTAGACTGCACGTCTAACTCCGTTGAGTTAGACTGCACGTCTAATTCTATGCATTCATTAGACTGCACGTCTAACTCCGTTGAGTTAGACTGCACGTCTAATTCTATGCATCTAATGCCAAAATCGGTCTAATGAGCCTCATTAGAACATAGTCTTATGAAATATGATTTCGATACACCTGCATCAAAACGCATAAGTCATTTCATCATCAAAATTCCAATGGTTAAATTATTTCAACACTTAGTCAAAATAATTTGACCCAACAAAGTGCTACTCCGGTACTAGCAACCCAATTACTAACCCCTCATTCAGACGCAAACATGAGAATTTTTCTCATTCTTCTATTTTATTTACTAATATATCATTTTGACTTTCAAAGACATTCTACTAAAACATCAGGATTCAGGAATACACCAGGATCATCAATTTCTATAACCACTCTCCATCATAGAAAATAATTACTTTATGAGCTGCAGTTGAAAATAATTGAAAATAGTGAATGGATAATATTACACAATTCGCGGGACAAACTATACAATTTGCGTCGTGCACTATATAATTTGTGTCACGAACCAATACATATATAATTGTGACGAAACAACTATAATATTCTTTACGATCCATAGTATTCATGTCACTAACAAATACATACATGATCGCCACAAACCAATTATAACATAAAATTCACATTTAACATACCCATTGAAAATGTAGTGAGTGAGGGAGAAACCGCTATTGATGTTGAACAGGAAGTTGGAGAGGGAGAATGCGAAAGAGAGATTCAGGAAGAATGCAAAAGAGATATTTAAGGATCAATGCAATGAGTGAGGGAGAAACCACTACTGATGTTGAACGAGAAGTTTGACAGTCGTGGGGATGAACGTAAAACGTTACTACTGATGTTTAGGATTTAGAGAGAGGGAGAAGATGAACAGAAGAAATTTGACACCCCAAAACTCCCAAAAAGGGATATTAAAGACAATATGGACATTTCACTGGCTTAAAATATCATTTTTTTAAACATTATTGACCTTGGTTATTTTTCAAATTTCACATCTTAATAGGGTCATTTCGTCAAATTTCCTGTAAATTACCTAAATCTTTTATTTTGTTTAAATAAATGAGTTGCCTTAGAGTGGACTGTCCTAGCCCGTGGGCTTATCCCATAATCGATCATGTATAGAGTATTGGAGAAAAAATAGAGGCTCTAAAAAAATTAGAATATGATTTCGCCATTAAGTGAGCTTGTCCTAGCTAGGTTGATAGAAGATCACGTTAAACCTATTAGAAGCATTATTAATCAATTGTAAACATCAATCTTGTTTATAATACAATTTCATATTTCATATTAATATGCATGCACGTCTAGAAATTAGTATTGATCTATGTGTCATGAGGATAGTTATAATTTTTTTGGAATTAAAGAAGAATTAGCATGACACACAACCATTACCCCTACTTAAACTTAAAACGCTTCAAGATGAAATCGAATCCTTGACCTTCTAGTCTCTTAAGTCGACTCTTTTCACTATGTTACCTTGGTGGGGCTATGAGGATAATTATAATTAATTGTGAGAAGTAAAAAAAAACGGTTTGTTTTAATTAGAACTAGGATACATGGCGAGTCGAATTAAGACGCATCAAATACATATAAAAGATAGGGAAAATTAAATGAGCCTACAATTAATCTAATCGCTTACTTTAACCTTTAAATTAATTTTTAAAATAAATCGTCCCTCAAATTTTAAAAAGAGTCACAAATGGCCCTTTTGTCAATTTCTTTTATTATGTCTAACCCCTCTAGAAAATTGTCAACGCCAAGATCTTGTCTGAAGCGGAGTTCGTGTTGATTGAATGTTGCAAAAGCTAGAGATATTTCAGACGAAATCACCGAACTTCGCGAATCGTTGGTAACCATTTGCTTGAAGTGAAAGTGAAGATCTTTGCGGAAAAGAACATCCTTAATCAGAAAACTTATAAATCTTACATCGAAGAGTCTGCTAAGAAATTAAATTCCTTGAAGAGCGAGTATCATCCCGAACTTGCTAAAGGCTTCAAATCACAAACTCAACCCGAGATTGGATATCCGCAAGAGAAAATTGAGAAAGTGAAAGTTGTGAATATTATGTCTGTGAAAGAGGTGACGTTGGAGCTCGACGATGCGAATGAATTGTTTCACATCTAAATCGGGACACAAATAACTATTTCTAAAGAGGAATTCAATCGATGAGAGAGAGAGAAAATTGAGGAATGAGACAGGCTGACGGAGATGAGAGTGACGACTGTGATGGCTCAAGTGGAGGTTGTGAAAGTGAGCAGAACGAAACGTTTTAGAAGTTAGAGGTGATAGCAAAAGAGATTAAAAGAGACGAATGTATTGATTAATGAGGCCTTGAAAAAGGTGGTGGTGGAAAACAATTATTATGTCCTTGCTCAAATTGACTATGTAACCGCAACAAGCGGTGGTTGTGGTGGCAGCATGAGGAAATAAGAAAAAGAAATTGGCAGCGATGATTTTTGTTAGAGCCGTTAAACCTAACGTAAAAATTGACAGATGAGTCATTCGTGATCCTTTTTAAAAATCTAAAGGGTGATTTTTTTAAAAATCTAAAGGGTTATTTGTTTTAAAAAAAAAAAAAATTTAAAGACTAGAAGTAAACAATCTAATTTGGGTCGGCCATATAATTTGCCCTAAAAATTATTAACTTATATCATTATCTATATTTCGTTAACACGGTTCTTATTTTTTTCGTATCTCTCAAAAATATAGAAAATATAAAAATAAAATTACGAAATAGTTTAGAGCTCACAAATTTTTGAATGGCAAAATCAAAAATTTGATGTTAAATATATGTTGGCTTTGACTCATATTTTATTAGAGTTTATATATTATGAGCTTTAAACTTTTATTGGACTTATAATAGTAGTTTAGTCTTTTAGGTTTTTAATGTACTCCTATAAATAGACATTTTAATATAGAGTTACTTGGACCAATATTCCATGGAAATAATAGAATTGACGACTCCCCGATGATGTAGGCATTGTTGGCCGAAGCCTGTTATATATTGTGTTCTTTGTTATTATTGACCACATTTTTTTTATATTTTCTTTTATCGTGTGTTTATATTAAATATTTTCTCAACAATATATTAATGAGTAGAGATTATCTTCCGACAAACACTTACGGTGCACCGTTTATGCGCTTTGTTACTGTCCTCCCCGTAATGTTTTGTAGACGAAGTAGTATAAGTATTCCCTAAATGTGACTGAACACTTGCCCATAATTTCTTACTTTTCTTTGTTTTAAGATAAGTGACGACTTTTCAAAACTGAAAAATGACTAGTATCTTAAAACATTTTATTCGGTTTGATAGAGAAGTTTGCAAAAAAAAGGTTACATATGTCAATTAAAGCGAACTTGAAATTATTGATATATGTAATTGTAATATTGAACTTATCTTTTATTCCTCTTTTTTTTAAACACTTTTAAGTAAAAGTCTATTGTCTTTATCGTCTTTAAATTAAAATAATTTAGCTGTTCACCCTTTTTGTCTATGGGTATAATTAATTTAATCAACTAGCTCAATAATATTGAAAAAGATAGATAATTGTTAGCAAATTTGTCTAAAATAACATCGATGTTCTCTCTTACGTTGTTAATGCAAACACACTCTAATTCAATATGAAATATTAAGTGGTGTTTATATTTTGTTTACTAGGTAAAATGTGACATGTAATATATAATATAGGTACCTTCTATTAAATACGGTAATTTTGATTGTTATGGTTAATAACAATTATATAAATATATGTCATACTTATATAAATACCTACATAAATTATTTTATTTGAAAAGATTGTGATATTTGTTGTCTTAGAAAAAAAGTTTTACGAGGAAAAAATGGAAGAATATGAAAATGTAAATGAACACTTTGGGTATTATTTAGGATTGGAAACTTTTATTAAAAATAGTGATTAAGTGACAAAAGCTTACACTAAAATGAGTTAATAAGTGTGAGCGCAATTTGGTAAAAGAAAAGACAATCCCATTTTTATTTATTCTTTTATAATTTTTAATTTGAATTTAAATTTGTAAGAAAGACAGTAGAGAGAGAAATGGCTGAGCGCAGCGTATGTATATCGCTAGCCATGCTGATTGCTTAGACTGTTTATCAAACGAAGGTCAGGAAAATCTTCCTCTGAATTTCTTCATCTTCAACCTCATAGCCAGCTAGCTGCTTCATTCGCCGCCCTAAACCCTAAACCCTAAACCCACTGTACGTTATTTCATTTTTCATATATGTTTGATTTCGTTGTCCAAATCGTGGTTTATATCTCTTTGATGATATATATCTCTTTTCATGATGTCCCTTTTCACTGATTATCGTTGCTCTTCATTTATATCTCTTTGATGGATAATTTATGATAAATCGATCTTGCATCCGGTAAGATATGATAGGGTTTAGAAAGCCAACATGTTTGGGTTATTCAATAAAACTCGGAAATCTAATTCTGGTTGGATATTGAGTAGAGTAAATCTTATGTGTTTCCAATTCTCCAAGTATGTATTTGAAAAGACCTACACTAGCTTATGAGAGTAAAATAGTAATCAAAAGCCTTTTCAATTTTCAAACTCATAATAATATTAATAAAAATCTCTTCTTCTAGCCTAGCGACAACAATAGATGTATATCCCCTGCCTCCTTAAGAGGTCATATATTCGAGTCCGTCAAACGGCAAGTTCTGCGCCTAGTTATTTGCGGGATATATATGCTTAACCCACTTGTGGCCACATTTTTTAACTCCACCAAGATAGCCCAATGGTAAGAGTCGAATTAAGATAACAAAATGTCACGGGTTCGATTTTATCTGAAAAAGTTTTGAGTTTAAAACACCCCCACAACTATGCCTCCCTCCCCGTTTAAACTTAAAACGCTTCCATATGGAATCGAACCCGTGACCTTTTGGTCTCTTAAGCCGACTCTTACCACTGGTTTTCCTTGGTGGGTTCTAAAAAGTGGTCACATACAAACTAACAATTAATATTTTTATGTTTGCATTACTTTAACAAACAAAGTTGGTTTGGATGAGCATTTTTCAAATCCTTGTTCTATGAAGTAAGCTTCAATTCTGATGAACCATGTCCTTGGAGCTTGTTTTAATCCATACAAATCTTTTTCCTAGTTTATCAACTTTGTCCTCCTCCCCCTTTTTCTCAAATCCCTTGGGCTGGTCAATAAATACTTCCTCAAGTTGTTTTGCAGGAAGAAATGCACTGTTCACGTAAATTTGATAGAAATTCCACATTTATTGAGCCGTTATTGCAATGATCATACAAATAGTATCCCAGCGAGCTAAATGAGCAAATATTTCGTTATAGTCAATGCCCTGTTTTTTAGCGTACCCTTTAACAACTAGTCTGTTCTTATGTTTATCAATTTCTTCATGCTCATTGAGTTTAGTTTTAAAAACCCACTTCACTCCTATCTTTTTTGATCCAATTGGAAAATTCACTAACTTTCATGTATTATTTCAATATTTTTGATTCATTGTTTTTTTACCACTTGCCATTGATTGCAACTTCTTCATACTTGACTGGATCAAGGGTAACAAGTAAAGCCACATCACTCTATCCCTCTTCCTCTGATAAGTCTTCATCAAATACATAGTCTTTGTGTCATTTAGGGGCCCTTCTAATTCTTCCCGAATGGACTATAAGTTTAATAGGTCTGATTACTATTGTTCCTTGAGAGGAGTTAAAAATAGTAGGTGGGTTTGTTGTTATTTCTTCATAAGATGAGCTGGAAAACTCAGCTCCTCTTCATCTTCTACCACATATTTTTCTTCTAATTCACTTTCTTTTTTAATCACACCACTTTTCTAAACTCCTCCATTATAAACTTCAGGCATTTCTTTATTCCAATTCCACCATTTTCTTTCTTCGAATATCACATATTTGCTCACAATAACCTTTCTTAATATTGGATCATAGAGTTTATATGCCTTAGATTCTCTACTAATGACAAGAAATATGCATATATGACTCTTGTCATCAAGTTTATGTCTTTTTTGTATAGTACCTAATATGTGAGCTATGCACACAAAAACTTTCAAATGACTTACATATGATTTTAAGTTGCTTCATACTTCTTCCGTAGTTAGTTTATGTACAGCAGAAGTGTTACTTCTGTTCATTAGGTATATACACCTGTCAGTTGCTTCAACCTAAAACTCTTTAAACATTTCTCTACTAGCCAACATGGTCCTTATAGAGTTAATGATAGTCCTGTTTTTTCTTTCTGTAACTCCATTTCGCTAAGGAGTGAATTTTGCAGTCAATTGCCTCTTCATTCCTCTCTCCTCACGAAACTGGTTAAACTCCTTGGAGGTAAATTTCCCATCTTTATCGGTACGAATGCAAGTTAGTGGTAATACACACTTATTTTCAACCATTAGCTTGAAGTTCTTAAATTTCTCTAACACATCAGATTTTTCACATATTAAAATATGCCCATATTTTTCTACTATAATCATCAATAAAAGTTAGTAAGTACATTTCTCTCGATTAGAGACTGTAGTGATAGGACCACAAAGGTCTGAGTGGATTAATTGCAGCTTCCTTGTGGCTCTCCAATTACTTTTCTTTAATTGTTTCTTTTTTAGTTGCTTTCCAATCAGGTAATGTATGCAAGTGTCTTCAAGATTAGTGATTAAGAGTAGTCCTTCTACCATCTTTTGAGAATACATCTTTTATAAACTCTGATAATTAAGATGTCCCATTATACAGCGTCATAACAGATATTCCTCATCAGAAACAACTTGAACAACTTGAAGACATGTAGGTGTGGAGGTTGTTTTTTCTATTCTTTTGGTTTATTTTCGATTGTCATCTTCTCAGTATTGATTTTAAAGAGTCTATTTGAGCTCATATTTGTTTTCATTATTAATCCCCTTCTCGGATGATAGATTTTGCATTCATCGTCTAACATAAGAACGCTATACATTTTTGTTATAGCTCACCCATACTTAAGAGGTTACATTTCAGTTCTAGAGCATAGTAAACATCTTCAATTTGTTTAACGCCATCTACATTAATTTGAATGCTTCCTTTTCCGAATACAACAATTTTTATGTCATTTTCCCATTTTAACAAATGATTGAACTTGGTATCCAAATGTGTGAACCAATGTAGTCCTCCACACATGTGATTTAAGCAGCCTGAGACTAGAAACCATTAATTACTTTTGAACTTTTCTTGTACTTTTGATGGAGCTGCGATTGTAACCACCGATTCAACATTAACCATATGTAGGACTTCTTATTCTTCATCCTCTGCAACATAATTGGCTTTGTCCCACTCGGATATTCAATTTGAAAATGTCCTAACTTTTTTCATTTGAAACATTCAATACATGACTTGTCAAATTCCCTTCCTCTTCCTCTATTCATCCCTCTGTCTCCGCCTCTTCCTCGTCCATTAACAAAAACAGACATTCTCAAGGCTTGATCTTCTTCTTTTTCGATGGGCTTGAATTTATGCATGTGTACAGCCAATGAGTTTTGTAGTTCATTGACTAACATAGTTTTGACATCCCTAGCCTCTTTTATTGCAACCACAACGTAAGTAAACTTTTCAGTCAATGTTCTCAAGATTTATTTCTATGATAATGGTGTCCGACATTTTTCTGGTTTGCTACAACTGTAATCCTCGTGAAATACTACTTGATCGTTTCACTCTTTTCATCTTCATGATTTCAAATTCACGTCTTAGAGTGTTGAGCAGAGATCTCTTGAACCTCTCGTTGCCCCCAAATTTTATTTTAAGAGACTCTCAAACAATCTTAGTTAAACTGCGGTTTAAGATTTATTCAAAAGTAACTTTGTCGATTGCTAGGTAGAGGAAGTATTTCACTTTGCAATTTGTGTTCTTTAGTTCTTTAATTTGAGTTTTGCTAAAACGGACTGCCTTTGCTTTTCTTCAACATTTTTTAGATTAGATGCCACATCCCTTTTGCCCTAAGCAAATTTTTCATCCATTCAATCCAGTGGTCATAGTGCTAATCAGTGAAGGTGGGTAACCTTGCGAGGTTGCTATTGTTTTTCTCGTCAATCTTTGTGAATCGAATGCGTCTTACTTCTCAAACTCTCGGTTGATTATAATTGAATCTGGCTCTGATACCAATTGTAAATAATAATCAAATGTCTTTTCAAACTCATAATAATATTAGTAAAAAATGTAGGTCTTAAATAGTACAACAAATAACTATTGTCCTACAAAATAATAAACACTAACTAATAAGAAAACTATTAAACACTAACGCTAACTCACTACTAAATAAACTACTAAACACTAATCCACTATTAAATAAACTTTCAATTACTAACCCACTGTTTAGAACAAGTTAAAAGTAGCATCAACTTAGTCTAACCAACTAATTATAAAAACAACCAACATTTTATTAAACAAATTTTAATGATGATTGTTGATGATTGTTATATAGGTGTTATTCAACTACTAAAGACATGGATATATTGGAACATTATCTATTTGGTATTAATTTGCAAAGATCTGCACTGTCATGATGAAAGGAAAGATCCTTTAATAAGTGATTCCAAACCCATTATTTTGGTTGATGCAAAATGGAAGCAATTCTTTTATCATAATAATTAGTCTTAATCATATATCGATCGTGTTCTTATTTGAAAACATAATTTAGGTTATTTGTTTATCATATTCTTTTCCTAGTTGCTCCAATAGTATTGTAATTTTAGATATGTTTTGTTTAGGTTAAAATTAGAACTAGAATTAAGTGGTTCAATTTCAGTTCTCATATTTGTTTATATAAAGAAATTAGAATTATAAATCTCATAAAATTAAAATCATATGTTATTTTTTGAGGTTGAATCATATATTTTTTTTTACATTATCAAAATTTGATTCCTTTTATCTTTTAAAATATTGTAGGCATTAAGCTTCACGTCAAAGAGTATTAACCTGAAAATGATTGAATCCGATGAAATTTCTCATAGTAGAAATAAGTTTACTTTGTGTTCGTCTATTGAAATGTCACCTAAGATTTGGGGAAAATTCCCAGAAGACCTCTTTGAAGTGGTTGGGGCGAGACTCCCAGTGGCTACCTTCTTTCGTTTTCTTTCGGTTAATAGAAAATGAAACTCCATATTGACTTCCCATACCTTTCAAGACCGATATGATAAAATTCCCATCACCCAACCATGGGTATACGCTGTCACCCACAAAAACGCAGCCATGTACGATCTCTCTTCAAATAAATGGTACAATTTAAAAAATCATTATTTCCAAGAGAAGATGGATATATATAAGCAAGGGTTTTCATTACAAGTATTACAAAATTATTATATATTTATCTAAAATATATATATATAAAAAGTAATTTAATTTTTTTTTAAGTAAAAATATAAACAAGTGATTTTAATAAAAGGATAAAATAAATTTTATATTTAATATGTATAAATTATAAACAAATTTTAAATATGTTATTAATTTATTTTATGTGTTAATATAAATAAAATTTGTTATATATTGAAAACAAAAAATTATGTAATTTTATATCTAGTTAATTATATAAAAAAGTAAATTTTTTATTAATGAATTTATTTATATTTAATAAATAAGTCTACATGTATTTATAATTTAAAATTTTCTATTTATGCATTTTTATACTTTTTCTCACATTCTTTCTTGATAGGGATACATAAATTTAATTTTATTTAATTTTAAGTTTTATATAATTAAAATATATATTAATTATACTATTAAAAAGAAATGCTATAAAATTTATATTTAAATTAATAAATTTAAATTAATAAATAAAATAAGAGTATTAACAATAAAATCATAACAAACATAATATTTTCAATTATTTAAAAATAAAATAAAATTATATTTAAAATAAATATGTGATAATAAAGAAAATATCATTATTATAATGTTATTAATATTATGTGATACAAAATTTCAATTAATTAAAAAATTGTTATAATAATTAATTAATTATTTTTATTTACTAATTTCATAATAATAGAAATTGAAAAAGCTCGGAAATGGGTTGACATAGCGTGCAAGAGATGGTGGACACAATTTTATTTTTAAAATAATTAATTAAAATTAATTTTAAGTTAACCTTTCATCCATAATTGAAATCTCATAATTTAGTCTTCTATTGAATCCTATAAGGATGTGGGGATTGAGATTTGATCAATGAATTCTATTTTAAATAATTTTAAGAAATTAATTTTAAACGGTTGATCTCTATAACTCGCTACTAAATTTAAAAATCAAATATTTTACTGTATAAACTTAATTTCAAGTATTCTTTTTTAGTTCAATATTTGGTGTCAATCGAAAAAGTCTTACACGCTATTTATTTCGTGCCCATTAAAAAATAGTTTTTACTTCACAAAATTTTTACTATTTAAAAATTGAATTCTTAAATTTTATTTACCTAAATTATTTTTAGGTATACATACGTTTAAGTTTAATATTTTAATTTTTTAAATATTAATTAAATGTTGATTTATGCAATTGATTTAGAAAATGTGGGGATGATACTTGAAAATGTCAATTAAAAAAAGTTAAATTTAAGAAATAAATTCAAAAGAGACAATAATAAAATTTATATTTTAAAGGCGTTTTTTATTTTTTTAATTTTTTTAAAATAACTTAGAGCCTTTAAATATTGAAGGACATTTAAAATCAAAAATTGAAGATAAATTTGCCATAGGACGACTAGAACGACCACTAGGGAACAATCGGTTAAAAGAGCGTGGTTTGGGGCGCTTTGGACACGGCATGGACTGGGGTCAAATGGTTTGGTCGTTGATCAACACTGAGCGAGAGGTGCACAGGTGGACTAGGGGCGCGGATGACTCGGACGTTGAGTCCGGGTTTTGGCTGAGTTGACTCACGATTTTACCTTTCGAGTTATCACCAAAAGTGATATTTGGTCTAGTACACTTTGATATGCATGTTAGTAGTCGACTGTTGTCTGTCATATGTCTAGAGCTGCCGCTGTCCAGATACCATACTGAATCTTTCAAGTTGTTGTCCTGTATTATCTTCACATAAACATTGACACCTTTGGTACCCATTTTTATTTGGGTCCATGGTTAATTATTCCCTTAGGGATCCATACTTGAGTTATTTTTATGATCTTCCATTTTGTGTTTATAATAATGTGTGTATGTTTTAGACTTGACAGATATTTTTCTTCCTACTGATGATCCGTTAATTTTAGAAAATGATTTTTGATGAAACATTCATGGCTTTCTGTCAGGTTTGTGCTTACCAGACCAAGTGGCTGCCCTATTTTTGGGCTTAAGCCAACTTGACTTTTGATTAGTTGGCTTAACATATTTAATTTCATCTTTAAGAGTCAAATTGTTACAGTTTTGATTAGTTCGAATGTCAATTAAATTTCTATTGACGAAACTTATGAAATTAAGTTTGTCTTTTATTGGGTTCAACTTGTTGCAGGACTTAGTTGGATTTCCCCCAACAAATCATAGACCGGATTTGCATCTAGAAGGCCTTTGTTGTTCATGCAATTGCTTGAGAGCATTTCCAGATTTTGTCCATGAACAAACTACATAGTTTAATCTTTAATTTTCAACAGATTAACTATGAACTATTTCATTGAACTTCTCATTCTCAGCTGATAGCTCATTCATTTTGTTTTTCAAAATTTTTGGTTCATTATTTTGAGATAAGAAACTTGTATTGTTAGATTTGTTTTATAAATTTATTTTGTTAAAAAGATCTAACAGTTTCTTGTACTCAATTACCATGTCATTGTGTGCTGTAATTAGATAATTTCTTGTGAATTCATCAAAGGTGAAATCAAATACCTCGTTGTCATCTGCCATGAAACATTTGACAATTTCTTCCTCACTTTCACTTAAGGAATTTTCATCGGAATCACTTTCAACCCATTTTCTCTTGCTTTCCTCAGCATATAAAGCCTTTTGTTCCTTCTTATTCTTGAAAGATCTACGATCCTCCTTATACTTCCTCTCGAATGGCTTCTTGTCATCCCTTCTGGATTTCCTGTAGTCAGCTTTGAAGTGACCTGGCTAGTCACTGTTAAAACATTTTAAATTAGCATTAGACTCATTTTATAATTATTTCTGTTAAGATTAGAGTTAGAATGATTCTTCCTCGTGAATTTGACAAACTTTTTGACAAATAATGATATCGCGTCGTTGTTGATATGTTCAGTAGACTTGGAAAATGTTGAAGTAGGTGGTTCTTCAGCAATCACTAATGATTGTGTTGTGATGGAGGTGGACTCCTCCTCCTCATTCCTTGTGTTTATCTCAAACTCATAGGCCTTCAGATCGGTAAAGAGATCATGCAACTCGACCTTGTTGAGGTTATTGGATTTCCTCATAGCCATCGTTTTGATATCTCATTCTTTGGGCAAACCTATCATAGTTTTGATAACAACTTCCCTGTTGCGATATACCTTTCCCAAGGTTGAGAGTTCGATGACTATGTTACTGAATCTTTCGTCGAACTTAGTTATAGTCTCACCCGGACGCATTCTGATGCTATCGAACTTTTTTGTGGAAACCATCAATTTGTTTTCTTTAGTTTGATTGTTGCCTTCACAAAGTTGAGTCAGCTTCTCCCATATCTCTTTGGTAGTGGAACATGATTTGATCTTGTTGAACATGTTCTTATCCAAAGTTTTGTAGAGAATGTATTTGGCCACGTTGTCGAGTTTGGCCTTCCTCTTGTCTTTAGTAGTCCACTCGTATCTTGGATTCTCCTTCATCTCAAGAGCACCCTCAATTTTATTTGTGGTTGTGGTTACTTTTAGTATCTTCATGGGACCATCTATGATGACATACCACATACCATCATCTTGTGTCACCAAATGTGCTTGCATTCTGATCTTCCAGTCATCATAGTCTTCCTTTAAGAACATTGGAATCTTGTTTATGTAAGACATGATTCAGATATCTGTAGTAACTTAAGAATATAAAATCTTGTTCTTTTACCACTTTTTAGGATCGAAGGGGGGTTTAATATTGTTGTTCTATTTTTCACTTAAATGCGATTTTAATCATGTTAAGGACAACAAATTTGTTTATATTCTTGGAAAAATCGTAACAAACTCTTGAACGGTTTTAAATGCGGAAAATGATTGCGGGATTTGAATCGACAAATATGATAATGAATGAAGAAATGAAAAGAAAACACAAGATTTTATGAATTTTCGGAGATAAAACTCCTACATCACCCCTTCTTCTGTTTCTAGAAGGATACCACTAGAAGACTTTAATTTGTATAGCCTCTACACAAACCCACTTAGATCACAGGTCTTAACACTTTCTTGTTTGAACGCATAGCTCTCACACTATCTTATTGAACAGACGACTCTCTGTTCAACCTACACAATGATAAGTTATGATCGAGTAATACAAGAAATTATCGCTCAACGTATATCGTCTCGTGTATGCATAATATAGTCTTGCAAAAGAACCGGAGAATTCTTGAGTCGATTAGAAAAAAACCAGATGATTCTCCGTTGTTCTTTGATGCCTTTTTATATTTTCTGCATGGCAACGATCAAATCTAGTTTGTTGAAACGTGGCAACAATACGTTCATCATACGTTTGGCGTACGGGGTAGTGCGCAGATGAATGAAATATTCGTTTGTGTGTGGAGTACGGGATTGTAGTGCATAATAGAGTGGAATATTCGTTTATTATTTTTTCTATCAAAGTAGAGAGCTGGTTATATATTTTGACGTATTCAGCTGATGTAGAACTCAACTGATAGCGAGCTCTATTGATGAGCTACTATGCTGATAACGGACTCAGCTATTGATTAGCTCATCTGTTGGTTACTCTGCTGATAGCGAACTCAGTTGTTGATCAACTCTGCTGTTAGCGCATCTCTACTGATGGCAACTCACCTGTTAGCGCAACTATGTTGATGGGCTACTCAGCTGTTAACACAACTCTGTTGATGGGCTACTCAGCTGATGACAACTCAGTTGATGGCAATAGAACTAATGAGTTACTTAGATGATGGAAACTCTTCTGCCAGCTTCTTTAACTTTGCTGATGGCAACTCTACTATCAGCGCTTCTTCAACTCTGCTGATGGTAACTCTGATGTTAGCGCTCTTCAGTTATGTTGATGGCAACTCTGCTTCCAGCGCTTCTTCAGCTCTATTGATGGAAACTATCTTACCAGCGCTTCTTCAGCTCTTTAAGTAAGTCTGCTGCCAGCGAGTCTTTACCTACGCATTAAAACATTGTTGAACTTAATTTTATTCATTTATCAAAACATCATCAAAATTATGTGTTCATTTTAATTATCTTAAGTTCATTTTAATCAATTAAAGCGTTTTTCATAATTAACATAATTTAATGATTTCCCCTTTAATCTTAATTTAACAATTTTTCTTTTTTCCTTCTTTAACTTAATTTAACAAACTACTTTACTGATTATCATGTAAGGCATTGATTCCACCATTAGGGTAGAGGTTTGATCATTCCTACTTGGATTGTAAGCTCTTCAACTTTGCAAATTTTGTTAATATATAATTTTATCTGTGAGGATGATCTTCTTTGACATTTATTTAAGTATGAGATTATATTAGTGGATCAACTTAGGGTCAAAAAATTTATATAGCCTTCTCCATAACAACCATGCATTATACTAATGCATTGACACCAATCTTGGTTAATTTAGTGGTTAGAGACCTTAATACCTTATATGTGAAAATTTATTTAATTGAAAAGATCATATTCACGTGTAGGTCATGGTGATTGGTTTTTTTTATCTCCTCCTGGTTATTAGTAAGGTGTGCAAAACTTTGACTACACTAATGTCTATATGAATCTTGATTTTTTAGTTTCTAGAAAAGCTTTTATTAGTATTTTCATTTATGAGAAACTATCATCTTCTCTTATTCTATAATGGGAAATGATAGGATCGGCTTTATCGATAGAGACGGGGGTATAGCTATAGATGAAGGTTTATGAAAAATGGGTTGAAAGAAATCCTGTTAGAGATTTAGTTCGTTTTCTATTCCACGCAAACACTTGTAAACACTTGAAACAGATTCAAGGCGGAATTGTTTACTTGGGTTTGAAGCTCAAGATGAAAGATGAAAAGATGACAAAAAAAAATAACAGTCGTTTGTTTATGGATGTTCGGAGAAACTCTCCTACGTCACCCCTTCTTCCAACCACTGGAAGGATTCACAATAATATGATTAGAATCAAATACAGTTTGCACACACTTAGCTCACTATTGAACAAAACACACTCTGTTCAATTACAAGATGAAGAATATCACTCAGCTAAAGGTGTTTTTGATTTTAGCTCTCTCTTGATTCACACACAGTACAATCAGGAAAGCAACTTCATACTATGAATATTCAAAGGCTTGATTTATCTCTCTTGAATATCAGCAAACAAGATTGTAAAAATTGGCAGTTCGTAAGACAGATTGTCCGTTGTCCTTAAGATTTGTTAAATATTGAGCAGGAGCTAACGGTCGAATCTTTTAGAATGATACGTGACACTCTTCCATTGGAAAGCCTCCATTGTACACATCAGGTTCTGAGCACAAGGATCGTGGTCGTACATCAACTAGTAGTGTGCTGAATATTCCATCAGGGATGTACCTGCAAAACAAGTAATATGAGGAAAATTCTCTTACGTGGCATTCATTGGTTGGTTGCATATAGCTGTTGTACTGATCTTCACTAGAAAGTGGAGCAGAAGTAGGGTACAGCTATAACACGTGGGTAGGCGGGTGCTAACTTTAAGCATACTCCTTAAGCTGAGCATTAGACGTATTTCAGTTAGACGGATTGTGAAAATCAGTCTAATTAAATTCAAATATCCCCGTCTAAAAACAGAGTCTATTAGACCGCCTTGTCTAATAGAATTAGACTTACGTCTAATTACAATCACTTCAGACTTGTCTGAAGGAGTTAGACTTACGTCTAACTTTTACTAATTAGACTACCCGTCTAATCATTCACTAACCATTAGACTGCACGTCTAATTCCGGTTGTACCTCAGACTTGTCTGAAGGAGTTTGACTCACGTCTAACTTTCACAATGCATTAGACTACTCGTCTAATCATTCACTAACCATTAGACTACACGTCTAATTCCGGTTCTATCTTAGACTTGTTTGAAGGAGTTAGACTCACGTCTAACTTTCACAATCTATTAGACTGCACGTCTAACTCCACTGAGTTAGACTGCACGTCTAATTCCGCACAAATATTAGACTGCACGTCTAACTCCGTTGAGTTAGACTGCACGTCTAATTCCGCAAATATATTAGACTACACGTCTAATTCCGAATATATTAGACTGTTCGTCTAATTCCATATACATTAGACTATCCGTCTAATTGCAAATATATTAGACTGCACGTCTAACTCCATTGAGTTAGACTACACGTCTAATTCCGTAGATATATTAGACTGCACGTCTAACTCCGTTGAGTTAGACTGCACGTCTAATTCAGAATATCTATTAGACTGCACGTCTAATTTGAGAATTCATTAGACTGCACGTCTAACACCTGAGTTGGACTGCACGTCTAATTCTATGCACTCATTAGACTGCACGTCTAACTCCGTTGAGTTAGACTACACGTCTAATTCAATGCATTCATTAGACTGCACGTCTAATTCTATGCATCTAATGCCAAAATTGGTCTAATGAGTCTCATTAGAACCAAGTCTTATGAAATATGATTTTGATACACCTGCATCAAAACGCATAAGTCATTTAATCATCAAAATTCCAATGGTTAAATTATTTCAACACTTAGTCAAAATAATTTGACCCAACAATTTCCCCTTTTTGATGAAGAAATTGAAAATCTGCATATATATACCAAGATATGCATTCATCATACTGATAAAACAATCATTTACATGCAAATGCAGCTTACAAAAATATCATATTCATATTTAACCATTCGTGAGTGTTTTTCCGAAGAAACATACAAAAACTTGTTCTCAAAAATAACCAAAATAAGTTAACATCAAAGTATTGCTAACAGATTTTTCAAAAACTTTCATCTTAAATGAAAATAATTTCCATTATAATCTTCTTCTTCTTCTTCCTAGTCTTTACTCTAGAAAGGATAGACTTCAACCTAAGAGATCTTTAAGACTACGGTTAGAGGGGAATTGGAGTCTTCTCTTTTCCTTTTCTTGGACTTGAGCGTCTCCACCCATTTGAACATAATCGACAACCTTTTGGTTGTTCAGGATTTTAGAAGGAAGGTGAAAACTCTTACCGGGTTCATTTAGAAGGAAACAAAGAAGAGAGCTAAGAGAACCATCAAAACTGAAAATAGTCTTCCGAGCAACAACCATTCTGACAAGATTTCCAAAGAGATAGCTTGTCAATTTCACAGGAACACCCCTGACGATAGCCACCATTATCTGAAATACTTTCGTACAATACTTGTAAGAGGACTCTTTGGAGAGAAGAGATTTTGAGACGATATCGTTTAGAAGAGCAAACTCAATCTTTAGGAGGTTTTTCTTTCCATGAATGTCCATTTGAGGAGAATCAGAAAAGACTTTCATCATTGTAATCATTATATCAGACGGAGTGGTTGAGAACTCATCAATACCTACGTTTGGAAGCTGGAAAAACATACCGAAAGACTATTCGGTGATGCAGATCATCTGGCCCATCACAACCCCATCAACGACTTTATCCTGATAAAAGCTCGTTGTTTCGAAAAGTTCACGGACCAACTGTTCGTGATAGAGATGATGAGGGGAGAGAAACTTTCTCAGCCCAGAGGCTTTCAAAGATTCAAACATTTTGATCATGCCCGGAAATTTTAGAGTGGATACGGATTTGAAATCCACCTGAATCGATTTTGGACGGAAAGACGACATTTCGATTTGATGAACAAGGGTTTGGACGAATAGAATTCTAGAAAGAGAAAGATGGAATTTTAGAGTGAATAACCATATAATTATCAATATCTAACGTGTAGGAATTTTTTAATGATTACGCTTACTGTCAAGAACCCAAGAGTCTATTCCCAATAAACGGATCATTTAATGTTATCATAAAAATGAACAGTTTGTACTAAATCTGCAAGCAAAAGTTGTCAGAAATATTAGTCATTCCTTGTGTACTGAGAGACACGAGTCTTCAATTATTTTGAGGAATGATTGATTTTATTTTCGGCGGGAAAATGAACTTGAGCAGAAACATAAGCAAGGGACAGCTGTCCAACTAGGAAGAGGATGGAGAGTCTAATTACACCACTTGTTAGACGTTTATACTCCTTTTCACATTTTCAACTTCCTTTTGGAAATCAGTCTATTAGATGCAATAGCATCACGTGCAACATGTGTGTCTAGTTACACGTGAGCATCCACTTGCTCATGACGTAAAAACGTCTAACGTCTATTAGACGTATCCGTCTATTAGACGTGTTCGTCTAAACATGTAAGTTAGTATAACCAAGACAATGATTCCGAAGAAGATTAAACTGCTAAAGTAGACGTACGTCTAAGTAGCTGTGTTTCTTAAACCCTTAATCCTTAGGACAAATTAAGATCTCTATCTTTCATGTCTGTTCAGTTGCGTTTTGAACAATGTGTTCCCCTTGATTTATGCACATAATCATATTAAACAAGATCAACAAGACCTAACATGTTTCTAAAATGAGAAAACTTAGCTTCCGGTAGGGGTTTCGTGAAGATGTTTGCGGTTTGTTGATCTGTAGGAACATGTTCAAGACGAATTTGCTTCTGGTTGACGTGTTCTCGGATGAAGTGATACCTGATTCCAATATGCTTTGTTCGAGAATACAGAACTGGATTGTAGGTGATTGCGATAGCACTCGTGTTGTCGCAGAAAATTGGAGATTCATCAGCCTCAATCTCATAATCCCTGAGTTGTTGTTGAATCCACAGAACTTGGGAGCAACAGCTTCTAGCTGCAAGATACTTTGCTTCAGCTGTAGACGTGGCAACTGACGTCTGCTTCTTGTTGAACCATGAGATTAGACGATCACCAAGGAACTAGCAAGTTCTACTTGTGATTTTTCTATCAATTTTTCACCCTGCATAATCTACATCTGAGAAACTAGTTAAATTGAAACTGGAATCCTTCGGATACCATAGTCCCACATTTTGAGTTCCCTTTAAGTATTTAAGAATACGTTTAGCAGCAGTAAAGTGAGAGAGTTTAGGATCAGTATGAAATCTGCCACAAACACCAACAACAAATTGAATGTCTGGCCTGCTAGCAGTTATATACAACAAGGATCCGATGAGTCCTCTATATGCTATTACATCGACACTTTGGCCACCTTCATCTTTATCCAATTTATTAGAAGAGCTCATTGGAGTAGTTGCTGCAGAACAGTTCTTTAAACCAAACTTCTTTAGCAGTTCTTTGGTGTATTTGGCCTGGTTGATAAGGGTTTCATTTTCTAGTTGACGGACCTGAAGCCCAAGGAAGAATGTCAATTCTCCCATCATGCTCATTTCAAACATGTCCTGCATCAGCTTAGAAAACTTCTCACACAATTTGGGGTTAGTTGAACCAAAAATAATGTCATCAAAATATATTTGAACAAGTAGAATGTGAGAATCTTTAGTAAATCTAAACAAGGTTTTATCCACAGTTCCAACAACAAAGTCATGATCAAACAAGAATTTGGTTAATGTGTCGTACCAAGCTCTAGGATCTTGTTTCAGACCATACAATGCTTTATCAAGCCTATAAACATAATTTGGCAAAACATGATCTACAAATCCAGGGGGTTGCTCAACATATACTTCTTCACTTAATTTTCCATTTAAAAATGCATTTTTCACATCCATTTGAAAAACTTTAAAATTCTTAAATGATGCATATGCTAGGAAGATCCTAATTGCCTCTAGTTTTGCAACTGGTGCAAAAGACTCATCAAAATCGATACCTTCCTCTCGTCTGTATCCTTGAGCAACTAAACGAGCTTTATTTCTAATGACTAAACCATCTTCACTAAGCTTGTTTCTAAAGACCCATCTCGTTCCTATAACTGACTTGTCAGTTGGTCTAGGAGTAAGATACCACACTTTATTTCTCGCGAATTGGTTTAACTTCTCCTACATAGCATTGATCCAATCTGGATCAACTATAGCTTCACCAATTTTCTTGGGTTCAATCTGAGAAATAAATGTAGAGTTGGCCATTTCATCCATCAGTTGACGTCTTGTCCTTCGAGAAAAGAAAGGATTTCCGATGATCAATTATGGTGGGTGATTTCTATTCCATTTGATGTTGGATCCAAGGGGATTGGTCATCTGAACAGGTGACTCCACGACGTATAAACTTTCAACTTCTTGTTGAACAGGAGTTTGTAAGTCTGGTTGAACTTCAAACGGATCAGCCACTGGATCAGACAGAGCATCCGCTTATCCAAGTTTCTTCTTCTTCACTTACAGACTCAAGACTAGTCGCTTTTAGTCTGTCAGCAAGATCAATGGGTTCATTAGATTTGCTCTCAACAGGCTCATCAAACACTACATGGAGGGATTCTTCAACAGTCTGTGTTCTTTTGTTGTATACTCTGTAAGCCTTGCTTACTGATGAGTATCCCAACATGAATCCCTCATCTCCTTTAGCATCAAAAGTGGTCAAATAAACCTTTCCATTGTTATGGATAAAACATTTACACCCAAATATCTTGAAATAAGAAACTGTGGGAATTCTCCCATAATACAGTTCATAGGGAGTTTTATCAAAACGTTTGTTAATTTTTGACCGGTTTTGTGTATAGCAGGCAATACTAATGGCTTCCGCCTAGAACCTCCGAGGTACATCTGATTCTGCAAGCATAGATCTCGCTACTTCATTTAGAGTTCTCACTCTTCTCTCAGCAATGCCGTTTTGCTGTGGAGTTTTGGCACTAGACAACTTGTGCCTAATTCCAGTCTCCTCGAGATAAGATGATAGGTATCTGTTAGTGAACTCAGTTCCCTGATCACTTCTAATGCACGTAATATTTAAAGATTTCTGATTCTGAATTCCTTTAAATATTCTAATCAAATTTTCAGCAGTTTTATCTTTTGATGGTAAAAATGCAACCCATGTAAATCGAGAAAAATCATCAATAATAATTAGGGCAAATCTCATTCCTCCTATACTCTTTACAGGAATTGGACCAAACAGATCCATATGTAAAAGTTTTAGGATATGGCTGGATTGTGATTTCCCTTTACTTTTTAACGATGACCTGCCTTGTTTGACTAACTGGCAAGCAATGCATATCTTGTCCTTCGAAAACTGAAGTTTAGGCAAACAGATAACTAAATTGTTTGAATAGATGTTGTTGATTGTCTTAAAATTTAAATGGTTCAAACGTTTATGCCATAACCATTTCTGTTCATTCTTGGCAATCATGCACATAGGATCAGAAGACTCTTTTTGCCAATTCATTTTTTATGAGTTTCCTACTCTACTTCTAGTCAATAAAATGTTTCCATCTTGATCTTTAACCAGACATGCATGAGTTTGAAAATCTACTGACAAACCATTATCACATAATTGACTAATGCTGATCAAATTATAGCACAGATTGTCAACAAGCAGCGCACCATTTATAGTTAGATTACCACGGATAATCTTACCCTTACCCATGGTCTTACCTTTCTTGTTGTCACCAAACGTGATCTTAGGTCAAAGCAATCTGATATATCAGTGAGAAGCCTTCTGTTTCCTATCATATGCCTGGACATTCGTTATCAAGATACCATACAGATTCCTCTAGTCCTTCGTTTATTTGTACCTACATAAATAAATTTTTATAATCTTTTGGTACCCACTTTCAATTGAGTCCTCGGTTAATCAGTCCCTTAGGAATCCATATTTGAGTTATTCTGATGGATTTCCCATTTTGTGCTGTAATTAATGCGTATGTTTTTGACTTAGCAGACGACTTTCTGCTAGCCACTAATCTTTTAACTTTCGAAGAAGATTTTCTTTTAAAACTATTTGACTTAGAATCAGGTTTTAACTTGCCAGACTTATTAGCTGCTTCTAGCTTATTCTTAAGCCAACTAACAGTAGGCGGAACATAAACTATTTCATTTTTGAAAGCAACTTCTTCATGGATAGAATCTAATTCAATGTTAGTCATACTCCCTTTGACAAAACTTATTGGCTTAAACTTGTCAGATGAGTTGGACTTATTGCATGACAGGTTATGGTCATTTCTGTCAAATCCCAATCCGGATCTAGATCCAGCAGGTTTCAATATGCTGATCTGATGTTTGACAGCATCTCCTGATCTTGTCCATGCACTGAATACATAGTTTAATCTCTTATTTTTAGATGAAAGAATTTGAATCTATTCTTTGAGCATCTCATTCTAAGATGAAATCTCTATTAAGTTTTCATCAAAAATGTTTGATTCAGATTCTTTGTTAGAGGGAAGAACAGTTGATTCATATTTAACTTTCATTTCATAAAAAGAGTTAGTTAACTTCTTGTACTCAATAGCCATTTCATTGAGTGAATTAGTTAACTCCTCGTTTGTAAATTCTGGTGCAGAGATATTATTTACCTTGGATTGGTCATCTGCCATCAGACATGTGACAGCTTCATTCTCTTTTTCTGCAGGAGATTCCTCTGAATCACTATCGGCCCATCTGGATTTGTTTTCATTGTATATGAACGCTTTCTGGTCCTTCTTTGCTTGAATACCTCTACCGTAGATCTGATTCAGCTTATCCCATATCTCTTTAGCAGAGGAACAGGACTTGATTTCATAGAACACATTCATGTTGATCGACTGGTACAAAATATTCTTAGCAACATTATCCAGGTTGTTGGTCATCTTATCTTCAGAGGTCCACTCACTTCTTGGCTTCGAAATCTTTATGGGGCCATCAGTAATAACGCTCAACATATCATAGTCAAGAGAAGCCAAGTGAACTTGCATTCTCATCATCCAATATTCGTAGTTGTCCTTTGACAGAATAAGAATTTCATTGATGATAGACATGCTTCAGGTTCTTGATGCTTGAGAATATAAATAAGGCTCTGATACCAATTGATAGGATCAGCTTTATCGATAGAGATGGGGGTCTAGCTATGGATGAAGGCTTATGAAAAATGGGTTGAAAGAAATCCTGTTAGAGATTTAGTTCGTTTTCTATTCTACGCAAACACTTGAAACAGATTCAAGGCGGAATTATTTACTTGGGTTTGAAGCTCAAGATGAAAGATGAAAAGATGACAGAAAAGAAATAACATAGTTGTTTGTTTATGGATGTTCAGAGAAACTCTCCTACGTCACCCCTTCTTCCAACCACCGGAAGGATTCACTATAATATGATTAGAATCAAATACAGTTTGCACACACTTAGCTCACTATTGAACAGAACACACTCTATTCAATTACAAGATGAAGAATATCACTCAGCTAAAGGTGTTTTTGATTCTAGTTCTTTCTTGATTCACACACAATACAATCAGGAAAGCAGCTTCATAGTATGAATATTCAAAGGCTTGATTTCTCTCTCTTGAATATCAGCAAACAAGATTGTAAAAATTGGCAGTTCGTAAGCCAGATTGTCCATTGTCTTTAAGATTTGTTAAATATTGAGCAGGAGCTAACGGTCGAATCTTTTAGAATGATACGTGGCACTCTTCCATTGGAATGCCTCCATTGTACATAGCAGGTTCTGAACACAAGGATCGTGGCCATACAACACTGGTAGTGCGACGAATATTCCATCAGAGATGTACCTGCAAAATAAGTAATATGAGGAAAATTCTCTTACGTGGCATTCGTTAGTTGGTTGCGTATAGTTTTTGTACTGATATTCACTAAAAAGTGGAACAGGAGTAGGGTACAGCTATAGTACGTGGGTAGGCGGGTGCTAGCTTCAAGCATACTGCTTAAGCTGAGCATTAGACGTATTTCAGTTAGACAGATTGTGAAAATCAGTCTAATGAAATTCAAATATCCCCGTCTAAAAACAGAGTGTATTAGACCGCCTAGTCTAATAGAATTAGACTTATGTCTAATTACAATCACTTCAGACTTGTCTAAAGGAGTTAGACTTACGTCTAACTTTCACTAATTAGACTACCCGTCTAATTATCCAATAACCATTAGACTGCACGTCTAACTCCACTGAGTTAGACTGCATGTCTAATTCCGGTTCTACCTCAGACTTGTCTGAAGGAAATAGACTCACGTCTAACTTTCACAATGCATTAGACTACCCGTCTAATTATTCACTAACCATTAGACTGCACGTCTAATTCCGATTCTACCTTAGACTTGTTTGAAGGAGTTAGACTCACGTCTAACTTTCACAATCTATTAGACTGCACCTCTAACTCCACTTAGTTAGACTGCACGTCTAATTCCGCACAAATATTAGACTGCACGTCTAACTCCGCTGAGTTAGACTGCATGTCTAATTCCGCAAATATATTAGACTACACGTCTAATTTCGAATAAATTAGACTGTCCGTCTAATTCCGAATATATTAGACTGTCCGTCTAATTCCATATAAATTACACTATCCGTCTAATTGCAAATATATTAGACTGCACGTCTAACTCCGTTGAGTTTGACTGCACGTCTAATTCCGTAGATATATTAGACTGCACGTCTAATTCCACTGAGTTAGAATGCACGTCTAATTCCGGTTCTACCTCAGACTTGTCTGAAGGAAATAGACTCACGTCTAACTTTCATAATGCATTAGACTACCCGTCTAATTATTCACTAACCATTAGACTGCACGTCTAATTCCGGTTCTTCCTCAGACTTGTTTGAAGGAGTTAGACTCACGTCTAACTTTCACAATCTATTAGACTGCACCTCTAACTCCACTGAGTTAGACTACACGTCTAATTCCGCACAAATATTAGACTGCACGTCTAACTCCACTGAGTTAGACTGCACGTCTAATTCCGCAAATATATTAGACTACACGTCTAATTTCGAATATATTACACTGTCCGTCTAATTCCATATAAATTAGACTATCTGTCTAATTGCAAATATATTAGACTACACGTCTAACTCCGCTGAGTTAGACTGCACGTCTAATTCCGTAGATATATTAGACTGCACATCTAACTCCGCTGAGTTAGAATGCACGTCTAATTCCGAATGTCTATTAGACTGCACGTCTAATTCGAGAATTCATTAGACTGCACGTCTAACTTTGCTGAGTTGGACTGCACGTCTAATTCTATGCATTTATTAGACTGCACGTCTAACTCCGTTGAGTTAGACTGCACACGTCTAATTCTATGCATTCATTAGACTGCACGTCTAACTCCGTTGAGTTAGACTGCACATCTAATTCTATGCATTCATTAGACTGCACGTCTAACTCCATTGAGTTAGACTGTACGTCTAATTCTATGCATCTAATGCCATAATCGGTATAATGAGCCTCATTAGAACCAAGTCTTATGAAATATAATTTCGATACACCTGCATCAAAACGCATAAGTCATTTCATCATCAAAATTCTAATGGTTAAATTATTTCAACACTTAGTCAAAATAATTTGACCCAACAAAGTTCTACTCTGGTACTAGCAACCCAATTACTAACCCCTCATTCAGACGCAAACATGAGAATTTTTCTCATTCTTCGATTTTATTTACTAATATTTTATTTTGACTTTCAAAGACATCCTAATAAAACATCAGGATTCAGGAATACACCGGGATCATCAATTTCTATAACCACTCTCCATCATAGAAAATAATTACGTTATGAGCTGCAGTTGAAAATAATTGAAAATAGTGAATGGATAATACTATACAATTCGCGTGACGCACTATACAATTCGTGTGACGCACTATACAACACACGTCACAAACTATATAATTTGCGGCACAAACTATACAATTTGCGTCGTGCACTATACAATTCGTGTCACGAACCAATACATATATAATTGTGACGAAACAACTATAATATTCTTTACGATTCATAGTATTCAGGTCACTAACAAATACATACATGCTCGCCACAAACCAACTATAACATAAAATTCACATATAACATACCCATTGAATATGTAGTGAGTGAAGGAGAAACCGCTATTGATGTTGAACAGAAAGTTGGAGAGGGAGAATGCGAAAGAGAGATTCAGGAAGAATGCAAAAGAGATATTTAAGGATCAATGCAATGAGTGAGGGAGAAACCACTACTGATGTTGAACGAGAAGTTGACAGTCGTGGGGATGAACGTAAAACGTTACTACTGATGTTTAGGATTTAGAGAGAGGGAGAAGATGAACAGAAGAAATTTGACACCCCCAAACCCCCAAAAAGGGATATTAAGGACAAAATGGACATTTCACTGGCTTAAAATATCATTTTTTAAAACATTATTGACCTTGGTTATTTTTCAAATTTCACATCTTAATAGGGTCATTTCGTCAAATTTCCTGTAAATTACCTAAATCTTTTATTTTGTTTAAATAAATGAGTTGCCTTAGAGTGGACTGCCCTAGCCCGTGGGCTTATCCCATAATTGATCCTATATAGAGTATTGGAGAAAAAAGAGAGGCTCTAAAAAAATTCAAATATGATTTCGCCATTAAATGAGCTTGTCCTAGCTAGGTTGATAGAAGATCACGTTAAACCTATTAGAAGCATTATTAATCAATTGTGAACCTCAATCTTGTTTATAATACAATTTCATATTTCATATTAATATGCATGCACAACTAGAATTTAGTATTGATCTATGTGTCATGAGGATAGTTATATTTTTTTAGAATTAAAGAAGAATTAGCATGACACACACAACCATTACCCCTACTTAAACTTAAAACGCTTCAAGATGAAATCGAATCCTTGACCTTTTAGTCTCTTAAGTCGACTCTTATCACTATGTTACCTTGGTGGGGCTTTGAGGATAATTATAATTAATTGTGAGAAGTACAAAAAAATGGGTTGTTTTAATTAGAACTAGGATACATGGCGAGTCGAATTAAGACGCATCAAATACATATAAAAGGTAGGGAAAATTAAATGAGCCTACAATTACTCTAATCGCTTACTTTAACATTTAAATTATTTTTTAAAATAAATCGTCCCTCAAAATTTTAGAAAGAGTCACAAATGGCCCTTCCGTCAATTTCTTTTATTATGTCTAACCGCTCTAGAAAATTGTCAACGCCAAGATCTTGTCTGAAGCGGAGTTCGTGTTGATTGAATGTTGCAAAAGTTAGAGAGATTTCAGACGAAATCACCCAACTTCGCGAATCGTTGGTAACCATTTTCTTGAAGAGAAAATGAAGATCTTTGCGGAAAAGAACATCCTTAATCAGAAAACTTATAAATCTTACATTGAAGAGTCGGCTAAGAAATTAAATTCCTTGAAGAACGAGTATCATCCCGAACTTGCTAAAGGCTTCAAATCACAATTTGCTCATACTCAACCCGAGATTGGATATCTGCAAGAGAAAGTTGAGAAAGTGAAAGTTGTGAATATTATGTTTGTGAAAGAGGTGACGTTGGAGCTCGAGGATGCGAAGAAATTGTTTCACATCTAAATCGGGACACAAATAACTATTTCTAAAGAGGAATTCAATCGATGAGAGAGAGAGAAAATAGAGGAATGAGACAGGCTGACGGAGATGAGAGTGACGACTGTGATGGCTCAAGTGGAGGTTGTGAAAGTGAGCAGAACGAAGCGTTTTAGAAGTTAGAGGTGATAGAAAAAGAGATTAAAGAGACGAATGTATTTATTAATGAGGCCTTGAAGAAGGTGGTGGTGAAAAACAACTATTGTGTCCTTGCTCAAATTGACTATGTAACCGCAACAAGCGGTGGTTGTGGTGGCAGCACGAGGAAATAAGAAAAAGAATTTGGCGGCGATGATTTTTGTTAGAGTCGTTAAACCTAACGAAAAAATTGACAGATGAGTCATTCGTGATCCTTTTTAAAAATCTAAAGGGTGATTTGTTTTAAAAAAAGAATTTAAAGACTAGAAGTAAACAATCTAAGTAATTTGGGTCGGCCATATAATTTGCCCTAAAAATTATTAACTTATATCATTATCTATATTTTCGTTAACACGGTTCTTATTTTTTTCGTATCTCTCAAAAATATAGAAAATATAAAAATAAAATTACGAAATAGTTTAGAGCTCACGAATTTTTGAATGGCAAAATCAAAAGTTTTATGTTAAATATATGTTGACGTTTTGGCTCATATTTTATTAGAGTTTATATATTATGAGCTTTAAACTTTTATTGGGCTTATAATATTAGTTTAGTCTTTTAGGTTTTTAATGTACTCCTATAAATAGACATTTTAATATAGAGTTACGTGGACCAATATTCCATGGAAATAATAGAATTGACGACTCCACGAGGATGTAGGCATTGTTGGCCGAAACTTGTTATATATTGTGTTCTTTGTTATTATTGAACACATTTTTTTATATTTTCTTTATCGTGTGTTTATATTAAATATTTTCTCAACAATATATTAATGAGTAGAGATTATCTTCCGACAAACACTTACGGTGCACCGTTTATGCGCTTTGTTACTGTCCTCCCGTAATGTTTTGTAGACGAAGTAGTATAAGTATTCCCTAAATGTGACTGAACACTTGCCCATAATTTCTTACTTTTATTTGTTTTAAGATAAGTGACGACTTTTCAAAACTGAAAAATGACTAGTATCTTAAAACATTTTATTCGGTTTGATAGAGAAGTGTGAAAAAAAGGTTACATATGTCAATTAAAGCCAACTTGAAATTATTGATATATGTAATTGTAATATTGAAATTATCTTTTATTCATTTTTTTTAACACTTTTAAGTGAAAGTCTATCGTCTTTATCGTCTTTAAATTAAAATAATTTAGCTGTTCACCCTTTTTATCTATGGGTGTAATTAATTTAATCAACTAGCTCAATAATATTGAAAAAGATAGATAATTGTTAGCAAATTTGTCTAAAATAACATGGATGTTCTCTCTTACGTTGCTAATGCAAACACACTCTAATTCCATACGAAATATTAAGTGCTGTTTATATTTTATTTACTAGGTAAAATGTGACATGTAATATATAATATAGGTCCCTTCTATTAAATACGGTAATTTTGATTGTTATGGTTAATAACAATTATATAAATATATGTCATACTTATATAAATACCTACATAAATTATTTTATTTGAAAAGAGTGTGATATTTGTTGTCTTAGAAAAAAAAAAAAGTTTTAAGAGGAAAAAATGGAAGAATATGAAAATGTAAATGAACACTTTGGGTATTATTTAGGATTGGAAACTTTTATTAAAAATAGTGATTAAGTGACAGAAGCTTACTCTAAAATGAGTTAATAAGTGTGAGCGCAATAATTTGGTAAAAGAAAAGACAATCCCATTTTTATTTATTCTTTTATAATTTTTAATTTGAATTTAAATTTGTAAGAAAGACAGTAGAGAGAGAAATGGCGGAGCGCAGCGTATATATATCGCTAGCCATGCTGATTGCTTAGACTGTTTACCAAACGAAGGTCAGGAAAATCTTCCTCTGAATTTCTTCATCTTCAACCTCATAGCCAGGTAGCTGCTTCATCCTTCGCCGCCACTGTACGTTATGTCATTTTTCATACATGTTTGCTTTCGTTGTTCAAATCGTGGTTTATGTTTAGTAAATTCTCAAATTTGAATCTCACCAGGTCTCCTCCTGATCGTCCCTTGATCGTCATTTCATTCGATTCCTCTTATTATCTTCTTCTCCATTCTTCGCCGATTCCATCGCAACTGTGTGATAGGTAGGTAATCTTTCCTATGCTTGTTCATATCTGTTAAATTTGGCTGTCCAAATCTAGGATTATAATCTCATATCTATATATACTTGTTCGTATCTGTTTGCTTTGGCTGTTGAGGATTGTAATGTAATCTAATATGATACTTTTTCCTATGCTTTTTCATATCTGTTTATTTTGGCTGTCCAAATAGTGCTAACAAACAGGTGGAGTTAGAAACTACTTTACAAAAGGAAAAAGAACCCCACGTTGAGGGTCAGCTGCCAGAGTTTGAACAATTAGATTCTCAACCTTCTGAAGTTATTAATGAGAGTGTAGTTGAAGGTCGGTTAAGGAGGATTGGAGTTAGACCACCTCAAAGATACAGTTATGAAGATATGGTTGGTTATGCACTACAGGTTGCTGAGGAGGAAGTGAATACGTTTGTACCAACCACTTACAAAGAAGCTGTATCCGGGTTTGAAGCTGCCCAGTGGTTCACAACAATGGGAGATGAGATGGAATCACTTCACAAAAATCATACTTGGGAGTTAGTCTCTTTGCCTACAGGGAGAAAGGTTATTACCTGCAAATGGGTTTTCAAGAAAAAGGAAGGTATAACAGTTATTGAAGGAGTCAAGTTTAAGGCTCGAGTTGTTGCAAGGGGGTTCAATCAGAAGGAGGGAGTAGACTATAACGAAATTTTCTCACTAGTAGTCAAACATACTTCTATTAGGGTGTTACTAGCAATAGTGACACATCATGATTTGGAGTTCGAACAACTTGATGTGAAAACAGTCTTTCTACATGAAGAGTTAGAGGAAGAAATATACATGACTCAGCCAAAAGGTTTCTAAGTTCCAGGAAAGGAAAAATATGTTTGTAACTTGAAGAAGTCTTTATACGGACTTAAACAGTCTCTAAGGCAGTGGTATAAGAGGTTTGACAACTTTATGATGTATTTTAACTACAAGAGGAGTGCATATGATTGTTGTGTGTATTACAACAAGTTGAAGGATGACTCATTCATCTACCTAGTCATGTATTGAGATGACATGTTGGTAGCAACAAAGAGCAAAACAGATGTTCAGAAGCTAAAGAATCTTCTAAATGCTGAGTTTGAGATGAAAGATCTAGGAACAGCTTGGAAAATTCTAGGAATGGAGATTCTTAGAGATAGAGTTCAGAAGAAACTTTTCTTATCACAAAAAGGTTACATTGAGAAGGTGTTGTCAAAGTTTGGGATGTCATCAGCTAAACCTATAGATACACCCTGTGCTGCTAATATTCATCTTACTACTTTGTTTACTCCTTAGATAGATGAAGAAAAAAATATATGACTCGAGTTCCTTATTCTAGTGCAGTAGGGAGTTTGATGTATGTTATGGTTTGTTGTACAAGACCAGATCTGACACAGGCAGTGAGTGTTGTGAGCAGATTTATGGTACAACCAGGGAAGGAGTATTGGCAAGCTGTGAAGAGGATATTCAGGTATCTACGGGGAACTTTTGATGTTGGTATCATATATGGAGGTGATACACAATGTCTGATTACTGGGTATTCAGATTCTGATTATGCTAGAGACATTGATAGTAGAAGATCTATGATTGGTTATGTATTTACTCTTGGGGGCTCAGTTGTTAGTTAGAAAGCGACTCTGCAACCTACTGTGACTATGTCTACAACAGAAGCAGAGTACATGGAATTAACAGAAGCTGCTAAAGAGGGAATATGGCTGAAAGGACTAATTAGTGATCTGGGCCTACATCATGATCAAACAACTGTCTTCTGTGATAGTCTGAGTGTTATATGCTTAGCCAAAGATCAAGTTCATCATGAACGGACTAAGCATATTGACGTGCGATATCATTTCCTAAGGACTGAGAAGAGGATAAAGGTGAAAAAGGTAGGAACTGCTGACAATCATGCTGATATGTTCACCAAGCCAGTTCCTCATAGCAAGTTCCAACATTGTTTGGACTTACTTATCGTCAGAAACTGTTAGTTTCCCTAGGGGAAACTTTAGAAGAGAGAGATAGAGAAGATTGAACATCTGGGCATTGACTAATGTATCTGGGCCATCTGGGCATTGACTAATGCATCTGGGCCATCTGGGCATTGACTAATGTATCTGGGTCATTTGGGCATTGACTAATGCATCTGGGCATTGACTAATGCATCTAGGCCATCTGATATTGACGAATGCATCTGGGCCATCTAGTATTGACTAATACATCTGGGCCATTTGGTACCGACGAGTGCATCTGGGCCATCCGGCACCGGCGAGTGCATCTGGGCCATCCGGCACCGGCGAGTGCATCTGGGCCATCCGGCACCGGCGAGTGCATCTGGGCCATCCGACACCGACGAGTGCATCTGGGCTATCTGACATTGACGAATGTATTTGGAAGATCTGGGCATTGACTAATGCACTTGGGACATTTAAGAGAATTCAAGTCAAGGTGGAGATTTGTTGAATAGACTTGAATAGTTGGGCCTTCTTAATGGGCCGGCCTAATTCTCTATTTGTTAGGGTTTCTGTATTAGGGTTTCAGGGGACCGCGTGTTATACAAACTCGTGTTATAACCTTAGTTTGTCATATCATCTCTGTAAAACAACCTTCTCAATAATAATCTCTCTCTTTTAGGTGGACGTAGCCAAGTTCTATTTTGGTGAACCACGTTAAATCAATAATAATCTATTGTTTACGTCTGTTAGGATCGGGGACGCCCTTGGAGTACCGGGGTGTTTCCGGTTTCAGGAAGGGTGGCCGCTTACAACACACACAACACTTTGGTGATAGTCCGATTAGAGACTATGACCGTTCTCAGCACTTCACAAACTGTCACAGACTTTTGAACCGGGTTCAAGGGCGGAAATGTCTGTTTCAGTCTGAAACAACGTATGCGATTTAGATGATGTTTAGAAGGAGTAGGTTTTAGAGATATGAGTGGACCGATTTTTGATATAAGGAGTAAGATTGATTTTTGTTAGGTTAAGTGAGTAAGCATTAAATAACACGAGACAAGATTTTTTTATGGATGTTCGGAGCAAACCCTCCTACGTCACCCCTTCTTCTCAAGTTATGAGAAGGATCTCCACTAACTTTCAAAGTTACAGTAATTACAATGTCGGTCGAGCCCAACTCGCTACTCGCCGGTTACACCAACTCACTCTTGATGTAATACAACTACAACACAAACACACACACAAATCTTCCGGTTTATGACACACCGGTTTTGGATCGTTCGTAAGATTTCTATATCTCTCTAAGATTTTCGTAACTTGTGTCGCTTGTTCGTTTTATGTGTTCGCTTGTTATCTCTGAATGAGGTCGCTTCGTCTTCCTTTTATAGCAAGGAAGATCCCAACGGTCATATTCTTCTCTCACCGTGGGATTGGTTGATCCAGCATCACGCCTGTGCAGGGAGGTTGCTTGCACGTTTCTACTTCCTCAACACTTCGCAAGTATGCAGACACTCCTCAGATAAAGATGACGTTGCCGGTTTGTAGATTCGGACACGTGTCAGGCATGCACCTTCCGATTGTCAACGTCGGATCAGTAAATCATCATTGCTTTCCTCGCATGATTCTGATCGGATCTTATCTTCTTTTATCCCTTCGAGACACGTCTATTTCGTCATATTACGTCACTTCTGTAGATTGTAGTTTCCGGTTTGTTTCTTAGATAGTATAGTCCGGCTGGAATGTAAAACTTGTCTTTGCTAGTCGGTCTCTTGGAAGAGTAAAAACCAGTTCCTCTGATCTTGACTTGATCACTTGGAACTGGATTTCTTTGAAGTGTTCAACAGCCGGTTTATAAGGCTCCAGCCGGTTTATATAGTTCGATCTGTTCCTGCACATAAAAGTTAATAATTGTTTAGTTCCCCTGGCCGGCTCCAAAAATTAACTTTACTTAATTTTTCTATCAATTTTTCTCTTTTTGATTATTTAGAATAAATATTCAAAACTTGTAATGTATGGCCGGTTTTAAAAATCTGTTTAACAATTTCTCCCTTTTTGAAGTTTTTCTGCTTAAGAAATTTTTTTTCAAAACATGTATTGATTTTTCAAAGGATATTTAAGGAGAGATAGTAACTTCAAAGTAAGATAAAAGCTGCTGAGTTATGAAACAAAAACAAACATAAATAAATTGTTCTTAAGAAAGACAGGAAACTAAGGTTTGGATGGTCCCCCTTTTCAAGTTCTTTTTCCTTCCGCCTTCTTTCTTCTTCTTCCCTTGCCTTCCATTCCCTGTCTCTTCTTTCAGCGTCAATTCGCCATCCGGCAAATACACTTGAGATGCCGGGAGTTCTTTTTCCGAATCCAAAACCGGCACAGGCTGGTTTTGGTGGTCGAGATGTTTGAGCAATAATCGGTCTTGAACTTGGGGTTGCCGGTTGAGTTCTTCGATGTCCTCTTCTTCTTATTCGTCAAGAGGTTGCACGTTCAGCCCGACTGGTTCGATCACTCTTTGACTGTTTTGTTCTGCCCGCTTCATCACCTTTGCAACCGGCTTTCGCTTGTTCTTATTCCTTGTATTCATAGCGTGCGAGGGTTGAGCCAGTATGGGTTCCTGGAGAGATGCTTGTTCTTCCTCATTACACTGCTTGGCAAGCGCATGATCTTTGTCTTCAAGTTCCTTCCTTAACCGTTCCCTCTCCCTTTCTTCGTCTTGCAGCTTCTTTGCGGTTTCGGCGTCAGAATTGATTTGCTCTTGAGTTTAGCTCACTTGAAGTTTAGACAACTCCCCAATTTGAACAGCCATAGCCTGCAACATATCGACTAAGGGAGCGGTTGCGGTTTGAACGGATTCTGCGATTAGTGATTTGACAGAAGTTTGCACGGCTTCATCTATCATAGACCTGATCGTTGTTTGAGCGGTGTTGGCCATTTCGGTTTGAACGGATCCCCGGATAGTGTTCGACAGGTTGGCTTCAACTGTTGCAATCTTCTCATCGGTTGCAATGCTGTAGTTCCCAATGCAGGACTCAATTGTATCGATCACCACCTACTTTACCTGCTCAAGTTCTGGAGCCTTATCAGTTTGTGGAGGATTATTTCCCCAGTTTTCTGTTGTCATGGATGTCTCCCCGACAGCAAAGAAAGGCTGGCTTTGATATAGATTGGCATGAGTTAAGTGATGTCTGTAATCGTTTCTCCATTTTGCGTCGAGTCGGTCAACGCTCTTAAGGAGCTTTTCCCGCACTGGGTGAAACCGTTGAAACATTTTTGCTTCGATTGGAATTAAGGTTGCTCCTTCTGCCTCACTTAATGCGTCTTCTACTGCGTGTAACCGAGCGTATTCGTGAATCACCGTGGTTTTGCTGAATGCGGCTTGGATAACATTGTTATTTGCCAGTTTGAGAGCCAATTCTTCTAATTCTAAGAGTTTCTCCTAGTGTTTGTTACCGCTCATCTCCAGGATCATATCTGACAACTTTGTCTCACAACGGAGCTTTACCCATAAGTGGTATGGTGATATCAACTCACTGGCATCTTTGTCCATATCCCTAATTAGCCCCTCAAACATCTCCTCCTCTTCTTCTGCGGAAAAGGCGACCTCGGCCTCGGTTATAATCTCAGGTTGGGAGCCGGTTTGCAGAACACTTTTTCCCTTTACCGTGGAATCTTCGAATAAAACCTCTTTTCCCTTGTTAACCTGAACTGGCCCTTCAGGTATGATTGTTGAGTCTGCTGGCCCATCTTGAGCCGATTGGATCGTTGTATCGATTGGAACTGACTTGTTCCCCGCTGAACCGGATGGTTCCTTTTCTTCAGTATTGCCCTCCTGAGCCGGAGGGGTGATGTTCACAGTTTTGGCCGTTTCTTCGACCGAGTGACTTTCACTTTGACCGGGTATCTCAACCTGATCAGCTGGCTTAAGACGAAATGACACATCGTCTTCGGTTTCCTAAGCAATGTTTTGGACTACGTCCACAATGACTTCTGAGGTATTTAAACCTACATTGGCCATTACCTCATCGATGTTTTTGTTGGGGGACTTGGAGTGTTCAGAGTGAATACTAACCTCTGCTTCCTCCTTTGATGTTGACTCGGTTTCGTGGCTCCCCGAGGGTTCGGTTTGCCTTGGTGATGGAGAGTCAACATTGATGGGACGAACGGTGTTGATGGGGATGGGCTGGAAGACGTCCCCAGTTCTCTTCGGCGAATTGTCCGATGAAAGGGTTTTCTCGGAGTCAGCCGACTTGTTGGAGCTCTTCTTTGCGGACGACTTCTTCCTTCCCTTCTTCTTCTGGGAGGCTTCAGCTTGAACCGCCTTCCTCTTCGGTTTTTCTTGTTTTGAACCTTCTTCAGCCAGAGCGGAAGAACTGATCCCCTTTGAAGACTCCGTTCTGGAAGTCTTCGGCTTAACCGCTTTGTCAGTCTTCTTACTCATTTGCTTGGAGTTGAGAATGTTATTGGGTGAGAGCGGTTCACCTTCACCAAGTTCCACATTAAGGAACTTAAGAATTTTGACGATTTGCATTGCGAAGGCCTGAACCCGGCCATCCTTCTGTATCACCATCTCACAGAACTGTTTGAAGATAACGTCTCCCCAATCTATCTTGTCACCGCGAACAATAGCCATCATCATTTTCAGCTTAAGTTTCGTCAGGTTATCGAAGTTACCTCCTCTACCCTAAATCGAACGAGAGATGATGTTCAGCAACCATTTGAACTCCAGTTTCAGTTTGTTCTTCCGGCTTGAGTGAATCACCAGATCCTGATCGTCAGCTGATATCACTAACCGGACCGCATTAGATTCTGCAGCGGTCAGGTCAGTCTTGAAGTCCAAACCGGTGTTCGGCAAACCTAGTGCTTTAGAGAAAAGCTCCTCCGTGATGTGAATCTCTTTGCCGTTGACGGTGGCGGAGACTTTCCTTTTCGTTAAAGTCGTCGTCGCTAGAAACTCCATAACTGCCATCGGGTGCACGACGAACGGACCAAACAAGAACGTTTCCAGTCCTGAATCCCGTAGAGATTGAAGCACAACCTTGTTTTCCTCCCCGGCGTGTTCGTCGATGTTGTTGAAATCGACCTGCAACATCCATTGAAAAGGTATTTTACCTAGAGCCATGTTTGATCTTGTGAAGGAAAAAGATGAAGAACAGCGATGAACGAAAGTTAGAGAGGCTTTGAAGATTTGAGAGTTTTTAGAGAGAGAAAGCGTATGTAGAAAATGAACTGATCTGAACTTATATAGGAGCCGGTTTCGAACGATTGGAAGACGAACCGTCACTTGATAATATTTTGGCGCCAATTTTCCCTCCAAAAGTTACTGCAGTAACTTTCGGCGGTAAATGCGGAGAAAACAATGGGCGGTAAATTTTGTGTGGTAAAACTGTGGGCGGTAAGTTTTTCAAACTTTTCATTTTTGCTTAAGATTCTGATTTACCAGAAGCTTTGTTAACCGGAAGTTTCGTTTAACATGAAGTCTTATGTTTATTGATTTCAAAACTGGAAAGAAGGATATTGAATAACCGGAGACTTTTAATAATTAGAGAATTTTATAAATAAGTCCGAAAGAGTAAATGAAGCGGTTTTCGGTCGTACAATAAAATGACCAAAAACCGGAAAGAAAAAAACAAATAACTTAGTTTAGATCGACCCAGTCCCCTTCCACCATTCTGTCAAGCCACTTGGACACAGTGTTTTCGGATGTTCGTTTCTTAATCCTTGAAATCCATCTATTTAGCATGGATAGAGTCATAGTGTTGGCCGGTCCGACAGGAACACCGGGCCCAAGGTTGCGGCGTTGAGCCTCCAAAAATCGAGAGATTTGTGGAGCGAAACCGACCCTTCCCCTTGAAGCGGTTATGAGCTGCTTCAGGTTTTTGAATAGATAGGAGGACCAGTTGATTGCCGATTTGCGGATGATGGCTATCATGATGTCGAATTCCTCCCGGTTATAGTTTTGGTTTGGCATTCGGCCCATGATAGACCGCTGAACCAAATCATGAAAGACTTGATAGTGAGGGGCGAGTTTTTCCTTCTTCCCGTGGTCTTTGACCGGTTCGATGGAAGAGGAGAACATAAAGCCGAAGTCTTCCTTAGCCGGAAAGAATGGCATCGGAAAGTCAGAGAACCCTTCGGTTGGAAGGTGGAAGAAAGCAGAAAAATGTTCTTCGGTAATCCAAACAAATCTTCCGTCAACGATGGTCCTTATACTACCATCATCGAGAATGTGCCCATTGTTGAAGAACTCGCACACTTCCTCTACAAGGATGGTGTTTGAGCCTTCAAGGAATTTTTGAAGCCCCGATTCTATGATCGGTTGAAAGATGGTATCGTGAAACCGGCCATCTTTTACTTCTTCGAAGTTGATGACGATTGTGTTTCTTAGTTCAGCAGACATTCTGGAAAAGAGAAGAAATGAGAATCGAAGGGAAGTTATTTGAGCTTTCAAGCTTTAGAGAGAGAATAGTAATGGAAGCGTGTTTGAAGATGAAGGTTTGAGCCATTTTTATAGCTTGAGCGGTTGGATGCATTAAATGAGGATATTTTGAAAAATCAGACCGTTTATGTTTTGTCATAAATGTTTTTGTAAATTTTCAAGAGGATAAAGGCATGTCTAGTCAAATCGGATCAGACATGCTTCTTGAAAACGAATATTTCTGTTTCCAAGAGTGATTTGATTTGGTTTTATACGGAGCATTTAATGTTGGTCATTACTTTAGGATTTTGATTTTTGACTAAAGTGGAAAGAAATGATCTTCATTAATTCAGGGTACCAAACCGGTAGTACAACAAAATTACCGGTTTGGGAAAGGGTAAAAGGATGAGAGATGATTTAGACATTGGATGACCCAACCGCTTGATTCCTCTTTGCCTTAGCTGCTTCCCATCGGTCGATCAGCTCTTGGACTCTCTCTCCTTAGTGAGAACGTGCTTTGGATGGAGAGTGACGAAGGGTCCGGAGTGGATATCCAAGCTAGCACAAAAACCGCTTAGCTGAGGAGCGTAGCCAGTTTTGTTAGAAAGAAGCATCTTCTTCAGGTTGCTGAAGATGATCCAGGACCAATTTACCGGTGTCCCAACCATAACGGCGATCATCATCTCGAAAAGCCTTTGGGTGTAGTAATAACTTTTCTCTCTGCCCAGAATGGACTTTCCCAGAATCTCACAAAGAAGCTGGTACTTGTGAGAGAGTTGGCTTTTAGCACCCCAGAGTCTAACCGGGATGTCAGAGTTGGAGAACCGATGACACATTTCTTCCATGGTCACCGGAGAGTATGTTAAATCGGTTACCCCTTCAGTGGGCAGACTGCAGTATTCAGCGAAATCCGTCTCGCTGAACAGAAAGGATTGACCGTAAACTTGTGCAACGATTATGTCTCGATGCACCTCCTTTGCGGTCTGGAAGAATTCTTCGACTACTAGATAGTCGAGAATGAATCTGTTTTCAAGAAACCCTCTTAGCCCGCTTCTTTCAACGGCTAAGAACATTTCTCTGACCTCATGATCTTCGTATTGGTAGATCGAGTTGAAATCAGCTAATAGAATTTTCTTTGCTAGAGAGTTGGAGTTCATGTTCTTGAGATAATTTGAGCTCAAGAAAGTTTTGTGAATAGTAAATTTTGTGAAGAGTTGTGAGGTTTTGAAGGTGGTTTATATAGCCAGGGGTTCAGCTAGATCAATAGGTTAAGCATGCTTAGTGATGTCATCAATTAGTTAATAGGCTTTAACTTGTTGAAGTGTATAATGTTTATTTCCAATGCAAAAACTAATTATTACCAAGATATTCATGATGACAAAAATCTATTGACAAGATGTGAGTCTCCCTCTCTTGATGATGGACACATGTCGTCATCTCGATTGCGGTAGACTGTTTTTATTTATTACAGGCTTCATTTCTCAAGATATGCATGAAAACGCGGTTAGCTGTCTCAAATTAACCGGAAAAGTTCATTCCATCGAAACCAGAGTGCATTTGTACTGGGCGATTTTCCATGACCGGTTTCAGTTGGATATTTTGTTCCGATTGTGAAGAAATGTTGAGTCACATCAACATTTGTTCAACTTTGGATTACATATATCCACTTCTATCAAGTCATTTCAACCGTATAGTAAGTATACACATGATTTGACATCATGAAGTGATCAGGCTTAACCGGAGACTTCCTCCCGGTTAGCATTCTCGAATTTTCAATGGCCTATTTGAATATGGTTTGAGAAGCGAGAGCTTCTCCCTGAACATATATCCAGGTTTTTCATTATTATGTATGTAAGCAGTATGCATGCATGATCATGATATAAGTTGCTTAACATCAGTAATTCCCAGAATATTCCTAAAGTGAGAAAACTTAGCTTCCTGTAGCTGTTTTGTATGTGATCGATATCGTGCTGGTGTTGTCACAAAATATTGGAGATTCCTTGGCTTCTACACCAAAGTCCCTTAGTTGTTGTTGAATCCAAAGGAGTTGTGCACAGCAGCTTCCGGCTGCTATATACTCTGACTCTGCGGTTGATGTTGCAACTGAGGTTTGTTTCTTTGCTCCAGGTGACTAACCGATCACCTAGGAACTGGCAGGTTCCACTTGTACTTTTTCTATCGATCTTGCATCCTCGATATGGTTGTTAGATAAAGCAATGATCCAATCATTCCTCGATATGCTGTGATGTCAACGGCTTGACCATCCTCATCTTTGTCTAACTTTACAGAAGGACTCATTGGTGTAGCCGCCTCCGCGCATGTATCCATTCCAAACTTCTTCAATAATTCGGCTGTGTACTTCGGTTGGCTTATAAAGGTTCCAGCTTCAATCTGCTTAACCTGAAGTCCTAGGAATAAACTCAGTTCTCCCATCATACTCATTTGAAATTTGTCAGTCATCATTTTTGAAAACTTATCACATAATTTTGGATCGGTTGATCCGAAAATAATGTCATGGACATAGATTTGAACGAGTAATATGTGTTCCTTTCTCTCAAATTTGAAAAGTGTTTTGTCAATTGATCCTATTGTGAATTTGTGATCAAATAAGAATTGTGTTAATGTATCATACCAGGCTCTTGGAGCTTGTTTCAAACCGTAAAGGGCTTTGTTTAGCCGGTAGACATGGTTTTCGTGTTCCGGATTTTTGAAACCTAGAGGTTGATTAACATAAACTTCTTCATTTACTTTACCGTTTAGAAAAGCACTTTTAACATCCATTTGAAAAACTTTGAAGTTTTTGAAAGCTTGTTATGCTAAAAATATTCTAATGGCCTCAAGTCTAGCTACAGGGGCAAATGATTCTTCAAAATCAACGCATTCTTCCTGTTTATAGCCTTGAGCCACTAACCGGGCTTTGTTCCTCGTCACTAAACCGTCTTCATTGAGTTTATTTCTAAATATCCATCGTGTTCCTATAACTGGTTTATTTTTCGGTCTAGGGACTATGTACCAGACTTTATTTCTCTCAAACTCGTTTAATTCCTCTTGCATTGCTGAGATCCAATCGGGATCTGACAATGCTTCATCCACCTTTTTCGGCTCAATTTGTGATATGAAAGCTGAGTTTTCATAGTGTTCCAAATTTTGTTGCCTAGTTCGGACGGGTGAGGATATGTTACCTATTACTAGTTCAAGAGGATGATTTTTATTCCTTCTGAGGTTTATCTGAGACGTGTCTATCAAGCTTTCGGTTGGCTAATCAAGGTTAGACTGATCGGTAGGTTGAACAGAGTCAGACCGACCGATTTCTTCAGTCGAAACTGAAGAGTCAACTTTCTACGGTAAGGCAGCTTGAGCAGGCTGAGGTTCAGCATCAACCGCTTGGTCATTGACAAATAGTCTAAAAGCCGGAACCTCGTCTTCATCATCAGAATAGATATTGAAATTTGCCATTCTGTTGTGAAGGTCGAAGGGTAATGCAGTGTTTCGTTAAACTGATTCATCAAAAATAACGTGGGCTGTTTCTTCAACTGTTAAAGTCCTAGTATTGTATATCCCGTAGGCTTTACTTACAACTGAATATCCCAACATTATTCCCTCATCGGATTTAGCATCAAAAGCGGTCAAGTAATTCTTACCGTTGTTGTGAACAAAACATTTGCTACCAAAAATTCAAAAATACCGTATGTTTGGAATTCTATCATAGTATATTTCAAAAGGAGTTTTGGAAAAACGTTTAGTTACTAAAGATCGGTTTTGAGTATAGCATGCGGTATTGATAGCCTCAGCCCAAAACTTTTGAGCAATGCCCGAATCAGCTATCATTGACCTTGCGGCTTCCTTGAGAGTTCAGTTTCTTCTCTTAGCCAGTCCAGTTTCTTCTCGTGTCTAATACCGGAATCATCAAGAAAAGTTGTTAAATTGCTGTTTATAAACTCAGTTCCTCTATCACTTCTGATTTTGTTTACTCGAATAGATTTTTCATTTTTTATTCTCAAAATCAATTTGATCAAGTTTGGAGTTGCTTGATTTTTAGAAGCTAGAAATGTCACCCAGGTAAATTTAGAATAGTCATCAATAACTACCATAATATAATGCATGCCTCCTTGACTGGTTACTTTAACCGGACCAAACAAATCCATATGCAAAAGTTCTAAACACCGTTCAGATTGATAGTTTCCTTTACTTTTGAAAGATGACTTTATTTGTTTGCCCATTTGAAATGCAGCACATACTTTGTCTTTTGAAAACATAACATTTGGAAAACCGTGAACTAGTTCTTTGGAACATATGAAGTTAATTGTTTTGAAGTTCAAATGGTTTAGCCGTTTATGCCAAAGCCAGTTTGGATCATTTCCGGCTATCATGCACACGGGTTTTTCAAAATCAGTTTTCCAATTAACTTTGTAAATATTTCCCATTCGGTTACCGGTTAAAAGGATATCATTTTGCTGATTCTTAACTAAACATGCATTTTTATGAAATTCACTTTGTAACCTACATCACATATTTGACTTATACTCAACAGATTAAAACGCAGGTTACCCTTTCTTCATTGTCTTCATTGTCGGAATACGCCTATTCGCTTCCACCGTCGGATGCAATGAGTGCTTTCTGAATCTCCTTCCCTTCGTCAGCATGCTGGTCATCGTTTCTTCGGTAGTCGTTCCGTTGATTATCATTTCTTCGGTAGTTGTTCCCTTGGTAGTTGTTACCCTAGTACCGGTTGCCTTGGTAGTTGTTGCCTTGATAGTTACCTTCCGGTTTTCTGTCGTCTCTCCTCGGTTTTCTGCATTCTGACCTGAAATCTCCAAAACCGTCACAGTTATAACATCTTTTATTTGATTTATCTACATAATTATAATTAAAGTCGTTGTTAGATGGAGGCTGATTCTTCTTCATGAATCTCCCAAATTTCTGAGTTAGCATCGCCATCACATCTTCACTGATTTGAACATCGTTTTTGACTGGAGCCGGAACGGTTGATACTTGGACCGCCGGTTCCACCGATGTAACCAAAGCTCTGGTTGCGGTTGATGTGGATGCTTCATCTTCGATCCGAGACTTAATCTCGAACTCGTAGGCTTTTAGATCCTCAAACACATCATGCAACTTCATCTGCCCAAGGGTGCTTGATTCCCTCATCACCATGGTCATATATCCCAAGTGCTCGGCAGTGATCTTAAGGCTTTAATGATTACTTCTCGGTTGTCGTACTTCTTTCCGAGTGTTTGAAGCTCGTTGACCACATTAGTGAACCGGTTACTGAATTCTTTCATGTTTTCCCCTGGTTTCTTCCTGATGTTTTCATATTTCTGTGTAGCCACCAATATTTTGTTCTCCTTTGTTCTTTCGTTTCCTTCATGGATCTGAATGATCGTTTCCCAGACTTCCTTTGCATTATCGCAGTCTGAGATCTTGTTCAAGGTGTTATCATCTATAGCCTTATAGATGTGCCTCATGCAATGGTTGTCCAGGTTACTCCGTCTTCGATCTTCATTTGTCCATTGGTCTAACTCCTTGTTGATCTTGATCGGTCCCTCTTTCAGGACTCAGCTCATCTCATCATCTAACGTGATCAGATGTAGATACATCTGTTTCTTCCAACTGCTAAACGCTTCACTGTTTAGCATTGGCGGCTTGTCGCTGTGGGTCATGCTTCCCATCTTCTTCAGTTGCTTGAGTGCTAAGAACCTCGCTTTGATACCACTTGTTAGTATCGGGGACGCCCTTGGAGGACCGGGGTGTTTCCGGTTTCAGGAAGGGTGGCCGCTTACAACACACACAACACTTTGGTGATAGTCCGGTTAGACACTATGACCGTTCTCAGCACTTCGCAAACTGTCACAGACTCTTGAACCGGGTTCAAGGGCGGAAATGTCTGTTTCAGTCTGAAGCAACGTATGCGACTTAGATGATGTTTAGAAGGAGTAGGTTTTAGAGATATGAGTGGACCGGTTTTTGATATAAGGAGTAAGATTGATTTTGGTTAGGTTAAGTGAGTAAGCAGTAAATGAAGGAAATAACACGAGACAAGATTTTTTATGGATGTTCGGAGCAAACCCTCCTACGTCACCCTTCTTCTCAAGTTATGAGAAGGATCTCCACTAACTTTCAAAGTTACAGTAATTACAATGCCGGTCGAGCCCAACTCGCTACTCGCTGGTTACACCAACTCACTCTTGATGTAATACAACTACAACACAAACACACACACAAATCTTCCGGTTTATGACACACCGGTTTTGGATCGTTCGTAAGATTTCTTTATCTCTCTAAGATTTTCGTAACTTGTGTCGCTTGCTCGTTTTATGTGTTCGCTTGTTATCTCTTAATGAGGTCGCTTCGTCTTCCTTTTATAGCAAGAAAGATCTCAACGGTCATATTCTTCTCTCACCGTGGGATTGGTTGATCCAACATCACGCCGGTGTAGGGAGGTTGCTTGCATGTTTCTCCTTCCTCAACACTTGGCAAGCATGCAGACACTCCTCAGGTAAAGATGACGTTGCAGGTTTGCAGATTCGGACACGTGTCAGGCATGCACATTCCGGTTGTCAACGTCGGATCAGTAAATCATCATTGCTTTCCTCGCATGCTTCTAATCGGATCTTATCTTCTTTTATCCCTTCGAGACACGTCTATTTCGTCATATTACGTCACTTCTGCAGATTGTAGTTTCCGGTTTGTTTCTTACATAGTATAGTCCGGCTGGAATGTAAAACTTGTCTTTGCTAGCCGGTCTCTTGGAAGAGTAAAAACCGGTTCCTCTGATCTTGACTTGATCACTTGGAACTGGATTTCTTTGAAGTGTTCAACAGCCGGTTTATGAGGCTCCAGCCGGTTTATACAGTTCGATCTGTTCCTGCACATAAAAGTTAATAATTGTTTAGTTCCCCTAGCCGGCTCCAAAAATTAACTTTACTTAATTTTTCTATCAATTTCTCCTTTTTTGATTATTTAGAATAAATATTCAAAACTTGTAATGTATGGCCGGTTTTAAAAATTAACTTACTTAATTATTCTAGGTGGACATAGCAAGGTTCTATTTTGGTGAACCACGTTAAATCTTTGTCCTTCTTATTGTTTACGTCATTCTCACGCGTTCTGTTATAACATAGAGATTATCTTCCAACAAACGCTTACGGTGCACCGTTTACGCGCTTTGTAACTATCATCCCGTAATGTTTTGTAGACGAAGTAGTATAAGTATTCCCTGAATGTGACTGAACACTTGTCTATAATTTCTTACTTTTCTTTGTTTTAAGATAGGTGACGACTTTTTAAAACTGAAAAATGACTATTATCTTAAAATATTTTATTCCGTTTGATGGAGAAATGTGCAATAAGGTTACATATGTCAATTAAAGCAAACTTGAAATTATTGATATATGTAATTGCAATATTGAACTTATCTTTTATTCCTCTTTTTTTTAACACTTTTAAGTGAAAGTTTTTATCGTCTTTATCTTCTTTAAATTAAAATAATTTATTCATCTTCTTTAAATTAAAATAATTTAGGTAAAATGTGACATGTAATATATAATATAGGTACCTTGCATTAAATACGGTAATTTTGATCGTTATGGTTAATAACAATTATATAAATATATGTCATACTTAAATACCTACATAAATTATTATATTTGAAAAGATTTTGATATTTGTTGTCTTAGAAAAATAGTTTTACGAGGAAAAAATAGAAGAATATGAAAATGTAAATGAACACTTTAGGTATTATTTAGGATTGGAAACTTTTATTAAAAATAGTGATTAAGTGACAAAAGCTTACACTAAAATGAGTTAATAAGTGTGAGCGCAATTTGGTAAAAGAAAAGACAATCCCATTTTTATTTATTCTTTTATAATTTTTAATTTGAATTTAAATTTGTAAGGATTGGAAATTTTTATTAAAAATAGTGATTAAGTGACGAAAGCTAATTAGACAAAAATGAGTTAATAAATGTGATCACTTTGGGTATTATTTAGGATTGGAAATTTTTATTAAAAATAGTGATTAAGTGACGAAAGCTAATTAGACAAAAATGAGTTAATAAATGTGAGTGCAATTAGGTTTAGACCCTTTGTTTTATATTTTTTAATTTGAATTTAAAATTTGAAGAAAGACAGTAGAGAGAGAAATGGCGGAGCGTAGCGTATATATATCGCTAGCCATGCTGATTGCTTAGACTGTTTATCAAACGAAGGTCAGGAAAATCATCCTCTGAATTTCTTCATCTTCAACCTCATAGCCAGCTAGCTGCTTCATCCGCCGCCGCCACTGTACGTTATGTCATTTTTCATACATGTTTGCTTTCGTTGTTCAAATCGTGGTTTATGTTTAGTAAATTCTCAAATTTGAATCTCACCAGGTCTCCTCCTGATCGTCCCTTGATCGTCATTTCATTCGATTCCTCTTATTATCTTCTTCTCCATTCTTCGCCGATTCCATCGCCACTGTGTGATAGGTAGGTAATCTTTCCTATGCTTGTTCATATCTGTTAAATTTGGCTGTCCAAATCTAGGATTATAATCTCATATCTATATATACTTGTTCGTATCTGTTTGCTTTGGCTGTTGAGGATTGTAATGTAATCTAATATGATACTTTTTCCTATGCTTGTTCATATCTGTTTGCTTTGGCTGTCCAAATAGTTGGTTTTAATCTTATAATCTCCATACTTTTACCTATGCTTGTTCAATCCACAAATTTTAATTTCATCTCCAACATTTCATACTAACTAGGTTTCATGATGTCCCTTTTCACTGATTATCGCTGCTCGTCATTTATATCTCTTTGATGGATAATTTATGATAAATCGATCTTGCATCCGGTAAGATATGATAGGGTTTAGAAAGCCAACATGTTTGGGTTATTCAATAAAACTCGGAAATCTAATTCTGGTTGGATATTGAGTAGAGTAAATCATATGAGTTTCCAATTCTCCAAGTATGTATTTGAAAAGACCTGCACTGGCTTATGAGAGTAAAATAGTAATCAGAAGCCTTTTCAGTTTTCAAACTCATGATAATATTAATAAAAATCTCCTCTTCTAGCCTAGCGACAACAATAGATGGATATCCCCTGCCTCCTTGAGAGGTCATATATTCGAGTCCGTCAAACGGCAAGTTCTGCGCCTAGTTATTTGCGGTTATATATGCTTAACCCACTTGTGACCACATTTTTTTAACTCCACCAAGATAGCCCAATGGTAAGAGTCGACTTAAGATAACAAAATGTCACAGGTTCGATTTTATCTGAAAAAGTTTTGAATTTAAAACACCCCTACAACTATGCCTCCCTCCCCGCTTAAACTTAAAACGCTTCCAGATGGAATCGAACCCGTGACCTTTTGGTCTCTTAAGCCGACTCTTACCACTGGTTTTCCTTGGTGAGTTCTAAAAAGTGGTCACATACAGACTAACAATTAATATTTTTATGTTTGCATTATTTTAACAAACAAAGTTGGTTTGGATGAGCATTTTTCAAAGCCTTGTTCTATGAAGTAAGCTTCAATTCTGATGAACCAAGTCCTTGAAGCTTGTTTTAATCCATACAAATCTTTTTCCTTGTTTATCAACTTTGTCCTCCTCCCCCTTTTTCTCAAATCCCTTGGGCTGGTCAATAAATACCTCCTCAAGTAGTTTTGCATGAAGAAATGCACTGTTCACATAAATTTGATAGAGATTCCACCTTTATTGAGCCGTTATTGCAATGATCATACAAATAGTATCCCAGCGAGCTAAATGAGCAAATATTTCGTTATAGTCAATGCCCTGTTTTTTAGCGTACCCTTTAACAACTAGTTTGTTCTTATGTTTATCAACTTCTTGTTTATCTAGCTTCAGCCCAAAACTCTTTAAATATTTCTCTACTAGACAACATGGTCCTTATAGAGTTAATGATAGTCCTGTTTTTTTCTTTCTGCAACTCCATTTCGCTGAGGAGTGAATGTTGCAGTCAATTGCCTCTTCATTCCTCTCTCCTCACGAAATTGGTTAAACTCCTTGGAGGTAAATTTCCCATCTTTATCGGTACGAATGCAAGTTAGTGGTAATACACTCAAATTTTCAACCATTAGCTTGAAGTTCTTAAATTTCTCTAACACATCAGATTTTTCACATATTAAAATATGCCCATATTTTTCTACTATAATCATCAATAAAAGTTTAGTTTTTATGTTTATCAACTTCTTCAATCTGTTCTTATGTTTATCAACTTCTTCATGCTCATTGAGTTTAGTTTTAAAAACTCACTTCACTCCTATCTTTTTTGCTCCAATTGGAAAATTCACTAACTTTCATGTATTATTTCAATATTTTTGGTTCATTATTTTTTTACCACTTGCCATTGAGTGCAACTTCTTCATACTTGACAGGATCAAGGGTAACACGTAAAGCCACATCACTCTATCCCTCTTCCTCTGATAAGTCTTCATCAAATACATAGTCTTTGTGTCATTTAGGGGCCCTTCTAATTCTTCCCGAATGGACAATAAGTTTAGTAGGTCTGATTACTATTGTTCCTTGAGAGGAGTTAAAAATAGTAGGTTGGTTTGTTGTTATTTCTTCATAAGATGAGCTGGAAAACTCAGCTCTTCTTCATTTTCTACCACATATTTTTCTTCTAATTCACTTTCTTTTTTAATCACACCACTTTTCTAAACTCCTTCATTATAAACTTCAGGCATTTCTTTATTCCAATTCCACCATTTTCTTTCTTCGATTATCACATATTTGCTCATAATAACCTTTCTTAATATAGGATCATAGAGTTTATATGCCTTAGATTCTCTACTAATGCCAAGAAATATGCAAATATGACTCTTGTCATCAAGTTTATGTCTTTTTTGTATAGTACCTAATATGTGAGATATGTACACAAAAACTTTAAAATGACTTACAGATGATTTATGTTGCTTCATACTTCTTCCGTAGTTAGTTTCTGTACAGCAGAAGTGTTACTTCTGTTCATTAGGTATATACACCTGTCAGTTGCTTCAGCCTAAAACTCTTTAAACATTTCTCTACAAGCCAACATGGTCCTTATAGAGTTAATGATAGTCCTGTTTTTTCTTTCTGCAACTCCATTTTGCTAAGGAGTGAATTTTGCAATCAATTGCCTCTTCATTCCTCTCTCCTCACGAAACTGGTTAAACTCCTTGGAGGTAAATTTCCCATCTTTATCGGTACGAATGCAAGTTAGTGGTAATACACACTCATTTTCAACCATTAGCTTGAAGTTCTTAAATTTCTACTATATTAAAATATGCCCATATTTTTCTACTATAATCATCAATAAAAGTTAGTAAGTACATTTCTCTCGATTAGAGACTACAGTGATAGGACTATAAAGGTCTGAGTGAATTAATTGCAGCTTCCTTGTGGCTCTCCAATTACTTTTCTTTAATTGTTTCTTTTTTTGTTGCTTTCCAATGAGGTAGTGTATGCAAGTGTCTTCAAGATTAGTGATTAAGAGTAGTCCTTCTACCATCTTTTGAGAATACATCTTTTATAAACTCTGATAATTAAAATGTCCCATTATACAGCATCATAACAGAAATTCCTCATCAGAAACAACTTGAACAACTTGAAGACATGTAGGTGTCAATGTTGTTTTTTCTATTCTTTTGGTTTATCTTCGATTGTCATCTACTTAGTATTGATCTTAAAGAGTCTATTTGAGCTCATATTTGTGGTCATTATTATTCCCCTTCTCGGATGATAGATTTTGCATTCATCGTCTAGCATAAGAACCCTATACATTTTTGTTATAGCTCACCCATACTTAAGAGGTTACATTTCAGTTCTAGAGCATAGTAAACATCTTCAATTTGTTTAACGCCATCTACTTTAATTTGAATGCTTTCTTTTCCGAATACAACAATTTTTATGTCATTTTCCCATTTTAACAAATGATTGAACTTGGTATCTAAATGTGTGAACCAATGTAGTCTTCCACACATGTGATTTGAGCAGCCTGAGACTAGAAACCATTAATTACTCTTGAACTTTGCTTGTACTTTTGATGGAGCTGCGGTTCTAACCTCTGATTCAACATTAACCATATGTAGGACTTCTTATTCTTCATCCTCTGCAACATAATTGACTTTGTCCCACTCGGATATTCAATTTGAAAATGTCCCAACTTTTTGCATTTGAAATATTCAATACATGACTTGTCAAATTCCCTTCCTCTTCCTCTATTCATCCCTCTATCTCCGCCTCTTTCTCGTCCATTAACAGAAACAGACATTCTCAAGGCTTGATCTTCTTCCTTTTCGATGGGCTTGAATTTATGCCTGTGTACAGCCAATGAGCTTTGTAGTTCATTGACTGACATGGTTTTGACATCCCTAGCCTCTTTTATTGCAACCACAACATAAGTAAATTTTTCAGTCAATGTTCTCAAGATTTTTTTCTATGATAATGGTGTCCGACATTTTTCTGGTTTGCTACAACTGTAATCCTCGCGAAATACTACTTGATCGTTTCACTCTTTTCATCTTCAGGATTTCAAATTCACGTCTTAGAGTGTTGAGCAGAGATCTCTTGAACCTCTCGTAGCCCCCAAATTTTCTTTTAAGAGACTCTCAAACAATCTTAGTTCAATTGCGGTTTAAGATTTATTCAAAAGTAACTTTGTCGATTGCTAGGTAAAGGAAGTATTTCACTTTGCAATCTGTGTTCTTTAGTTCTTTAATTTGAGTTTTGCTAAGACGGACTGTCTTTGCTTGTACTTCAACATTTTGTAGATTAGATGCCACATCCCTTTTGCCTTAAGCAAATTTTCCATCAATTCATTCCAGTAAAAAATATTAGTAATCGTTTTTCTCGTCCATCTTGCGAGATTGCTATCGTTTTTCTCGTCCATCTTTGTGAATTGAATGCGTCTTACTTCTCAAACTCTCGGTTGATTATAATTTAATCTGACTCTGATACCAATCGTAAATAGTAATCAAAAGTCTTTTCAAACTCATAATAATATTAGTAAAAAATGTAGGTCTTAAATAGTACAACAAATAACTATTGTCCTACAAAATAGCAAACACTAACTAATAAGAAAACTATTAAACACTAATGGTAACTCACTACTAAATAAACTACTAAACACTAATCCACTATTAAATAAACTTTCAATTACTAACCCACTGTTTAGAACAAGTTAAAAGTAGCATCAACTTAATTTAACCAACTAATTAAAATAACAACCAACATTTTATTAAACAAATTTTAATGATGATGGTTGATGATTGTTATATAGGTGTTATTCAACGACTAAAGACATGGATATATTGGAACATTATCTATTTGGTTTTAATTTGAAAAGATCTGCACTGTCAAGATGAAAGGAAAGATCCCTTAATAAGTGATTCCAAACCCATTATTTTGGTTGGTGCAAAATGGAAGCATCCAGAGTGTAATTCTTTTATCCTAATATCTAGTCTTAATCATATATCGATCGTGTTCTTTTTTGAAAACATAATTTAGGTTATTTGTTTTATGTTTATCATATTCTTTTCCTAGTTGCTCCAATAGTATTATAATGTTAGATATGTTTGTTTAGGGTAAAATTACAGCTATAATTAAGTGGTTCAATTTCAGTTCTCATATTTGTTTAAATAAAAAAATTAGAATTATAAATCTCATAAAATTAAAATCATATGCTATTTTTTGAAGTTGAATCATATATTTTTTTACATTATCAAATTTTGACTCCTTTTATCTTTTAAAATATTGTAGGTCAATGATGATGATCAATAATTAAGCTTCACGTCGAAGAGTATTAACTTGAAAATGATGGAATCCGATGAAACTTCTCATAGTAGAAATAAGTTTACCTTGTGTTCCTCTATTGAAATGTCACCTAAGATATGGGGAAAATTTCCGGAAGAGCTCTTTGAAGTGGTTGGGGCGAGACTCCCAGTGGCTACCTTCTTTCGTTTTCTTTCGGTTAATAGAAAGTGGAATTCCATATTGACTTCCCATACCTTTCGAGACCGATATGATAAAATTCCCATCACCCAACCATGGGTATACGCTGTCACCCACAAAAACGCAGCCATGTACGATCCCTGTTCAAATAAATGGTACCATTTAAAAAATCATTATTTCCAAGAGAAGATGGATATCGTCCTGTTGCTTCTGTTGGCGGTATTGTTTGTTTTGTCAATCTTCTTCAAACACGTTTCTTCGTGGGTAACCCGCTTACTCAGACACTCAAGGAGCTTCCTGCTAGGTCAAAAATTAATTGGCCTATAGCAGTCGTTGGAATGTGGATGTATGGAAAATCTATAGTCGAGGGCTACAAGATCATTTGCATCAATGGGGAGTTGGGCCAATACATAATTTTTGACTCTATCAAGAATACATGGTATGAATCAGGAGTCATGCCGGCGATTAGAATGTTGCCGTTGTATTTGAGCTTTCTCCCGCAGGCTATCTCTATAGACGATTGTCTTTACTTCACGTGTTCGAATCCAGAAGGTATAATCTCCTACAATATGTTGTCGGGAGTTTGGAATCATTTTTTAGTCCCGAATCCTCGTGTTTTGATTGCTAACCGATTTCTCGTGGAATGTGGGGGTCGGATCATGCTCGTTGGTTCGGTGGAAAGTGAAATAGAATCATGTGTTTCTGTTCGCATTTGGGAGTTACAAAAAATGACGTTACTATGGAAAGAGTTCGACAGGATGCCAAGTGAGTGGTGCTTGGGATTGAACCGGAAGAACACTATCCACATGATTTGTATAGGTAACAAAGACATGATCATGTTGTCATTTGTATCTGAAAAAAGGAACAAGTTTGTTACTTATGATGTTTTGAAGAAAGAATGGTTGCAAGTTTCTATAAGGACGCGTCAGAGGTTAGAACGTGGAATCACATTTTATCCTTGCATTACAGCAACAGTTTAAATTAGTATTAATAACTTTTATTTTATTGATATTTGGATTTTTTTCTTTTTTTCTTCTCTTGCTAAACTTAATACTATTAAGAACTTTTATTTTATTGATGAATGGATTTTATTGTTTATTATTCTAAACAATATTAAATTGCCTAGAATAGAATACAGGTATATATATATAAGCAAGAGTTTTCATTACAAGTATTACAAAATTATTTTATATTTATCTAAAAATATATATATATATATATAAAGTAATTTAATTTTTTAAGTACAAATATAAACAAAGTGATTTTAATAAAAAGAAAAATCAAATTTTATATTTAATATGTATAAATTATAAACAAATTTTAAATATGTTATTAATTTATTTTATGTGTTAATATAAATTTTTTTTGTTATATATTAAAAACAAAAAATTATGTAATTTTATATCTAGTTAATTTTTGTCGGAATACGAATGAGATCAAAAAGGCCATCATTGGGGCAAACCATGCAATCGCTTTAGTTAAAGCAAAGCCAAAATGGCATAACCAAATAATTGTTATGCCAATGAGGGATTTGGCCACACGGAATTAATGAATTTATTTATATTTAATAAATAAATCTACATGTATTTATAATTTAAAATTTTCTATTTATGTATTTTTATACTTTTTTCTCACATTCTTTTTCTTGATAAGGATACATAAATTTAATTTTTATTTAATTTTAAGTTTATTTAATTAAAATATATATTAATTATACTATTAAAAAGAAATGCTATAAAATTTATATTTAAATAAATAAGCATACATTAATAAATAAAATAAGAGTATTAACAATAAAATCATAACAAACATAATATTTTCAATTATTTAAAAATAAAATAAAATTATATTTAAAATAAATATGTGATAATAAAGAAAATATCATTATTATAATTTTATTAATATTATGTGATACCAAATTTCAATTAATTAAAAAATTATTAAAATAAATAATTAATTATTTTTATTTATTAATTTCATAATAATAGAAATTGTAAAAGCTCGGAAATGGGTTGACATAGCGAGCAAAAGATGGTGGACACAATTTTATTTTTAAAATAATTAATTAAAATTAATTTTAAGTTAACCTTTCATCCATAATTATTATGAAATCTCATAATTTAGTCTTCTATTGAATCTCATAAGGAGGTGGGAAGAGATTTGATTAATGAATTCTTTATTAAATAACTTTTAAGAAATTAATTTTAAACAGTTAACCTTTTAAACTTATTACTAAATTTAAAAATCAAAAAATATTTTATTCTTTTTAGTTCGATATTTGATGTCACTGGAAGAAGTCTTACCCCTATTTATTTCGTGCCCATTAAAAAATAGTTTTTACTTCACAAAATTTTTACTATTTAAAAATTGAATTCTTATATTTTATTTATCTAAATTATTTTTATAAATACATGCATCTAAGTTTAATATTTTAATTTTTTAAATATTAATTAAATGTCGGTATATGCGATTGATTTAGATATGTGAGGATGGTACTTGAACATGTCAATTAAAAAAAAGTTAAATTTAAGAAATAAATCCAAAAGAGACAATAATAAAATATATATTTTAAAGGCGTTTTTTATTTTTTCAATTTTTTTAAAAATAGCTTAGAGCCTTTAAATTTTGAAAGACATTTAAAATCAAAAATTGAAGATAAATTTCCCATAGGACGGACTAGAACGACCACTAGGGGACCGTCGGTTAAAAGAGTGTGGTTTGGGGCGCTTTGGACACGGCATGGACTATGGTCAAATGGTTTGGTCGTTGATCAACACGGAGTGAGAGGTGCACGGGTGGACTAGGGGCGCGGATGACTCGGAAGTTGAGTCCGGGTTTTGGCTGAGTTAACCCACGATTTTACCTTTCGAGTTATCACCAAAAGTGATATTTGGTCTAGTACACTTTGATATGTATGTTAGTAGCCGACTGTTGTCTGTCATATGCCTAGAGCAGCCGCTGTCCAGATACCATACTGAATCTTTCAAGTTGTTGTCCTGTTTTATTTGCACATAAACATTGACACCTTTGGTACCCATTTTTATTTGGGTCCATGGTTAATTATTCTCTTGGAGATCCATACTTGAGTTATTTTTATGGATCTCCCATTTTGTGTTTTTAATAATGTGTGTATGTTTTAGACTTGGCAGATTTTTTTCATTCTACTGATGATCCGTTAATTTTAGAAAATGATTTTTGATAAAACATTCATGACTTTCTGTCAGGTTTGTAATTAAGTTTTCCTTTTACTAGGGTCAAATTGTTGCAGGACTTAGTTGGATTTCCCCCAACAAATCCCAGACCGGATTTGCATCCGGCAGACCTTTGATGCTCATGCAATTGTTTGAGAGCATTTCCAAATTTTGTCCATGATCAAACCACATAATTTAATCTTTAATTTTTCAACAGATAAACTATGAACAATTTCATTGAGCTTCTCATTCTCAACTGATAGCTCATTCATTTTTTTTCCAAAACTTTTGGTTCATTATTTATAGTTAAGAAACATGTGTTGTTAGATTAGTTTTTCAAATTTATTTCGTTAAAAAGATCTAACAGTTTCTTGTACTCAATGACCATGTCATTGAGTGAGTGCAATAATTAGATCATTTCTTGTGAATTCATCAAAGGTGAAATCAAATAACTCGTTGTCATTTGCCATAAAACATTTGACAATTTCTTCCTCACTTTCAGTTGAGGTGCTTTCATCGAAATCACTTTCAGCCCATTTTCTCTTGCTTTCCTCAACAAATAGAGCCTTTGTTCCTTCTTATTCTTGGAAGATCTGTAATCCTCCTTGTACTTCCTCTCGAATGGCTTCTTGTCATCCCTTCCGAATTTCCTGTAGTTAGCTTTGAAGTGACATGATCTGTCATAGTTAAAACATTTTAAATTAGTATTAGACTCATTTTTATAATTATTTCTATGAGTTAGAATGATTCTTCCTCATGAATTTGCCAAACTTTTTGACAAATAATGATATCGCGTCGTTGTTGATGTGTTCAGTAGACTTGGCAGATGTTGAAGTAGGTGGCTCTTCAGCAATCACCAATGTTTGTGTTGTGATGGAGGTGGACTCCTCCTCCTCCTCATTCCTTGAGTTTATCTCAAACTCATAGGCCTTCATATCGACAAAGAGATCACGCAACTCGACCTTGTTGAGGTCATTAGATTCCCTCACAGCCATCGTTTTGATATATCATTCTCTAGGAAAAGCTATCATAGCTTTGATAACAATTTCCCTATTGCTATATACCTTTCCCAAAGTTGAGAGTTCGATGACTATGCTACTAAATCTTTTGTCGAACTCAGTCATAGTCTCACCCGGACGCATTCTGATCCTGTCAAACTTTTATGTGGCAACCATCAACTTGTTTTCTTTAGTTTGGTTGTTGCCTTCACAAAGTTGAGTCAGCTTCTACCATATCTCTTTGGCAGTGGAACATGATTTGATCTTGTTGAACATGTTCTTGTCCAAAGTTTTGTAGAGAATGTTTTTGGTCACGTTGTCGAGGTTGGATTTCCTCTTTACATCATCAGCAGTCCACTAGTATCTAGGATTCTCCTTCATCTCAAGAGCACCCTCCATTGTATTTATGGTTGTGGTTACCTTTAGTATCTTCATAGGACCATCTATGATGACATACCACATATCATCATCTTGTGTAACCAAATGTGCTTGCATTCTGATCTTTTAGTCATCATAGTCTTTCTTTGAGAACATTGGAATTTTGTTTATATAAGACATGATTCAGATATCTGCAGTAACTTAAGAATATAAAATCTTGCTCTAATATCACTTTTAGGATCGAAGACAACAGTAGAAGGGGGGTTGAATATTGTTGTTCTATTTTTCACTTAAATGCGATTTTAATCATGTTAAGGATTAAAAATCTGTTTCTATTTTTGGAAAAATCGTAGCAAGCTCTTGAACGGTTTCAAGTGCGGAAAATGATTGCGGGATTTGAATTGACAAATATGATAATGAATGAAGAAATGAAAAGACAACACAAGATTTTATAGATTTTCGGAGATAAAACTCCTACGTCACCCCTTCTTCTGTTTCTAGAAGGATTCCACTAGAAGACTTTTATTTGTATAGCCTCTACATAAACTCACTTAGATCACATGTCTTAACACTTACTTGTTTGAACTCCTAGCTCTCACACTATCTTATTGAATAGACGACTATCTATTCAACCTACACAATGATAAATTTTTATCGAGTAATACAAGAGATTATCGCTCTACGTATATCGTCTCGTGTATGCGTAATGTAGTCTTGCAAAAGAACCGGAGAATTCTTGAGTCGATTGGAGAAAAACCAAATGATTCTCCATTGTTCTTTGATGCCTTTTTATATTTTCGGCATGGCAACGATCGAATCTAATTTGTTGATACGTGGCAACGGTAAGTTCATCATACGTTTGGCGTACGAGGTAGTGCGCAGACGAATGAAATATTTGTTTGTGTGTGGAGTAGGGATTGTAGTGCATAATAGAGTGGAATATTCGTTTATCGTTTTTCCTGTCAAAGTAGAGAGCTGGTTATATATTTTGACGTATTCAGCTGATGTGGAACTCAGCTGATGTGGAACTCAGCTGATAGCGAGCTCTATTGATGAGCTACTATGCTGATAACGGACTCAGCTATTAATTAGCTCATCTGTTGGCTACTCTACTAATAGCGAACTCAGTTGTTGATCAACTCTGCTGTTAGAGCATCTCTACTGATGGCAACTCACCTGTTAGCGCAACTATGTTGATGGGCTACTCAGCTGTTAGCACAACTCTGTTGATGGGATACTTAGCTGATGGCAACTCAGTTGATGACAACAGAACTAATGAGTTACTTAGCTGATGGAAACTCTTCTGCCAGCTTCTTCAACTTTGTTGATGGCAACTCTACTATCAGTGCTTCTTCAACTCTGCTGATGGTAACTCTGATGTTAGCGCTTCTTTAGTTATGTTGATGGCAACTGTGCTTCAAGCGCTTCTTCAGCTCTATTGATGGCAACTCTCTTGCCAGCGCTTCTTCATCTCTTTGAGTAAGTCTGCTGCCAGCGAGTCTTTACCTATGCATTAAAACATTGTTGAACTTAATTTTATTCATTTATCAAAACATCATCAAAACTATGTGTTCATTTTAATTATCTTAAGTTCATTTTAATCAATTAAAGCGTTTTTCATAATTAACATAATTTAATGATTTCCCCTTTAATCTTAATTTAACAATTTTTCTTTTTTCCTTCTTTAACTTAATTTAACAAACTAATTTACTGATTATCATGTAAGGCATTGATTCTACCATTAAGGTAGAGGTTTGATCATTCCTACTTGGATTGTAAGCTCTTCAACTTTGCAAATTCTGTTAATATATAATTTTATTTGTGAGGATGATCTTCTTCGACATTTATTTAAGTATGAGATTATATTAGTGGATCAACTTAGGGTCAAAAAATTTATATAGCCTTCTCCATAACAACCATGCATTATACTAATGCATTGACACCAATCTTGGTTAATTTAGTGGTTAGAGACTTTAATACCTTATATGTGAAAATTTATTTAATTGAAAATATCATATTCACGTGGAGGTCATGGTGATTGGTTTTTTTTTATCTCCTCCAAGTTATTAGTGAAGTGTGCAAAACTTTGACTACACTAGTGTCTATATGAATCTTGAATTTTAGTTTCTATAAAAGCTTTTATTAGTATTTCATTTATGAGAAACTGTCATCTTCTCTTATTTTGTAATGGGAAATGATATGATCGGCTTTATCGATAGAGACAGGGGTCTGGCTATGGATGAAGGTTTATGAAAAATGGGTTGAAAGAAATCATGTTAGAGATTTAGTTCGTTTCCTATTCTACGCAAACACTTGAAACAGATTCAAGGCGGAATTGTTTATTTGGGTTTGAAGCTCAAGATGAAAGATGAAAAGATGACAGAAAAGAAATAACACAGCCGTTTGTTTATGGATGTTCGGAGAAACTCTCCTGCGTCACCCCTTCTTCCAACCACCGGAAGGATTCACTATAATATGATTAGAATTAAATACATTTTGCACACTTAGCTCACTATTAAACAAAACACACTCTGTTCAATTACAAGATGAAGAATATCACTCAGCTAAATGTGTTTTTGATTCTAGCTCTCTCTTGATTCACACACAGTACAATCAGGAAAGCAACTTCATAGTATGAATATTCAAAGGCTTGATTTCTCTCTTTTGAATATCAGCAAACAAGATTGTAAAAATTGGCAATTCGTAAGACAGATTATCCATTGTCCTTAAGATTTGTTAAATACTGAACAGGAGCTAACGGTCGAATCTTTTAGAATGATACGTGACACTCTTCCATTGGAAGCCTCCATTGTACACAACAAGTTTTGAGCGCAAGGATCGTGGTCGTACAACAACTGGTAGTGCGCCGAATATTCTATCAGGGATGTACCTGCAAAACAAGTAATATGAGGAAAATTCTCTTACGTGGCATTCGTTGGTTGGTTGCATATAGCTGTTGTACTGATCTTCACTAGAAAGTGGAGAAGGAGTAGGGTACAGCTATAGCACGTGGGTAGGCGGGTGCCAGTTTCAAGCATACCGCTTAAGCTGAGCATTAGACGTATTTCAGTTAGACGGATTGTGAAAATCAGTCTAATTAAATTCAAATATCCACGTCTAAAAACATAGTCTATTAGACCGCCTGGTCTAATAGAATTAGACTTACGTCTAATTACAATCACCTCAGACTTGTCTGAAGGAGTTAGACTTACGTCTAACTTTCACTAATTAGACTACCCGTCTAATTATCCAATAATCATTAGACTGCACACACATCTAACTCCACTGAGTGAGACTGCACGTCTAATTCCGGTTTTACCTCAGACTTGTCTGAAGGAGTTAGACTCACGTCTAACTTTCACAATGCATTAGACTACCCGTCTAATCATTCACTAACCATTAGACTGCACGTCTAATTCTGGTTCTACCTCAGACTTGTCTGAAGGAGTTAGACTCACGTCTAACTTTCACAATCCATTAGACTGCACGTCTAACTCCACTGAGTTAGACTACACGTCTAATTCCGCACAAATATTAGACTGCACGTCTAATTCCGCAAATATATTAGATTGCACGTCTAATTCCGAATATATTAGACTGTACGTCTAATTCTATATACATTAGACTATCCGTCTAATTGCAAATATATTAGACTGCACGTCTAACTCCGCTGAGTTAGACTGCACGTCTAATTCCGTATATATATTAGACTGCACGTTTAACTCCGCTGAGTTAGACTATACGTATAATTCCGAATATCTATTAGACTGCACGTCTAATTCGAGAATTCATTAGACTGCACGTCTAACTCCGCTGAGTTGGACTGCACGTCTAATTCTATGCATTCATTAGATTGCACGTCTAACTCCATTGAGTTAGACTGCACATCTAATTTTATGCATTCATTAGACTGCACGTCTAACTCCGTTGAGTTAAACTGCACGTCTAATTCTATGCATTCATTAGACTGCACGTCTAATTTTATGCATCTAATGCCAAAATTGGTCTAATGAGCCTCATTAGAACCAAGTCTTATGAAATATGATTTCGATACACCTGCATCAAACGCATAAGTCATTTCATCATCAAAATTCCAATGGTTAAATTATTTCAACATTTAGTCAAAATAATTTGACCCAACAATTTCCCCTTTTTGATGAAGAAATTGAAAACCTGCATATATATATATCAAGATATGCATTCATCATATTGATAAAACAATCATTTACATGCAAAAGCAGCATACAAAAATATCATATTCATATGTAACCAAACGTGAGTGTTTTTCAGAAGAAACATACAAAAACTTGTTCTAAAAAATAACCAAAATAAGTTAACATCAAAGCATTGCTAACAGATTTTTCAAAAGTTTTCATCTTAAATGAAAATAATTTCCATTATAATATTCTTCTTCTTCCTAGTCTGTACTCTAAAAAGGATAAACTTCAACCTAAGAGATCTCTAAGACTGTGGTTAGAGGGGAGTTAGAGTCTTCTCTTTTCCTTTTCTTGGACTTGAGCGTCTCCACCCTTTGAACATAATCGACAACCTTTTGTTGTTCAGAATTTTAGAAGGAATGTGAAAACTCTTACCGGGTTCATTCAGAAGGAAACAAAGAAAAGAGCTAAGAGGACCATCAAAACCGAAAATAGTCTTTCGAGCAACAACATTCTGACAAGATTTCCGAAGAGAAAACTTGTCCAGTTGACAGGAACACCCCTGGTGATAGCCACCATTATCTGAAAAACCTTCTTACAATACTTGTAAGAGGACTCTTTGGAGAGAAGAGACTTCGAGACGATATCGTTTAGAAGAGCAAACTCAACCTTTATGAGGTTTTTCTTTCCATGAATGCCCACTTGAGGAGAATCAGAAAAGACTTTCATCATTGTAATCATTATATCAGACGGAGTGGTTGAGAACTCATCAATACCTACGTTTAGAAGCTGGAAAAACATACCGAAAGACTCTTCGGTGATGCAGATCATCTGGCCCATCACAACCCCAACAACGACTTTATCCTGATAAAAGCTCGCTGTTTCGAAAAATTTACGGACCAACTGTTCGTGATAGAGATGATGAGGGGAAAGAAACTTTCTCAGCCCGGAGGCTTTCAGAGTTTCAAACATTTTGATCATGCCCGGAAATTTCAGAGTGGATACGGATTTGAAATCTACCTGAATCAATTTTGGACGGAAAGACGACATTTCGATTTGATGAACAAGGGTTTGGACGATTCGAATTCTAGAAAGAGAAAGATGGATTTCGAAGAACTTCTATATTTTAGAGTGAATAACCCTATAAATATCAATGTCTAACGTGTAGGGATTTTCTAATGATTACTCTTACCGTCAAGAACCCAAGAGTCTGTTCCCAATAAACAGATCATTTAATGTTATCATAAAAATGAACAGTTTGTACTAAATGTGCAAGAAAAAGTTGTTAGAAATATTAGTCATTCTTTGTGTACTGAGAGACACATGTCTTCAATTCTTTTGAAGAATGACTGATTTTATTTTCGGCGGGAAAATGAACTTGAGCAGAAACATAAGCAAGGGACAACTGTCCAACTAGGCAGAGGATGAAGAGTCTAATTACACCAGTAGTTAGACATTTATACTCCTTTTCACATTTTCAACTTTCTTTTGGAAATCAGTCTATTAGATGCAATAACATCACGTGCAACATGTGTGTCTGGTTAGACGTGAGCATCCACTTGCTCATGACTTAAAAACGTCTAACATCTAACGTCTATTAGACGTATCCGTCTATTAGACATGTTCGTCTAACCATGCAAGTTAGTATAACCAAGACAATGATTCCAAAGAAGATTAAACTGCTAAAGTAGACGTACGTCTAAGTAACTGTGTTTCTTAAACCCTGAATTCTTAGGACAAATTAAGATCTTTGTCTTTCATGTCTGTTCAGTTGCATTTTGAACAATGCGTTCTCCCTCGATTTATGCACATAATCATATCAATCAAGATCAACAAGACCTAACATTTTTCTAAAATGAGAAAACTTAGCTTCTGGTAGGGGTTTTGTGAAGATGTTTGCGGTTTGTTGATCTGCAGGAACATGTTCAAGACGAATTTGCTTCTGGTTGACGTGTTCTCGGATGAAGTGATGCCTGATTTCAATATGCTTTGTTCGACAATGCAGAACTGGATTGTAGGTGATTACGATAGCACTCGTGTTGTCGTAGAAAATTGGAGATTCATCAGCCTCAATCCCATAATCCCTGAGCTGTTATTGAATCCACAGAACTTGGGAGCAACAGCTGCCAGCTGCAAGATGCTCTACTTCAACTGTAGACGTGGCAACTGACGTCTGCTTCTTGATGAACCATGAGATTAGACGATCACCATGGAACTGACAAGTTCCACTTGTGCTTTTTCTATCAATTTTGCACCCTGCATAATCTGCATCTGAGAAACCAGTTAAATTGAAACTGGAATCCTTTGGATACCACAGTCCCATATTTTGAGTTCTCTTTAAGTATTTAAGAATACGTTTAGCATCAGTAAAGTGAGAGAGTTTAGGATCAGACTAAAATCTGCCACAAACACCAAAAGCAAATTGAATGTCTGACCTGCTAGCAGTTACATACAGCAAGGATCCGATGAGTCCTCTATATGCTGTTACATCAACACTTTGGCCACCTTTATCTTTATCCAATTTACTAGAAGAGCTCATTGGAGTAGCTGCTGCAGAACAGTTCTCTAAACCAAACTTCTTTAGCAGTTCTTTGGTGTATTTGGCCTGGTTGATAAGGGTTTCATTTTCTAGTTGACGGACTTGAAGCCCAAGGAAGAATATCAATTATCCCATCATGCTCATTTCAAACCTATCCTGCATCAGCTTAGCAAACTTCTCACACAATTTGGGGTTAGTTGAACCAAAAATAATGTCATCAACATATATTTGAACAAGTAGAATGTGAGAATCTTTAGTAAATCTAAACAAGATTTTATCCACAGTTCCAACAACAAAGTCATGTTCAAACAAGAATTTGGTTAATGTGTCGTACCAAACTCTAGGAGCTTGTTTCAGATCATACAATGCTTTGTCAAGCCTATAAACATAATTTGGCAAAACATGATCTACAAATCCAGGGAGTTGCTCAGAATATTCTTCTTCACTTAATTTTCCATTTAAAAATGCATTTTTCACATCCATTTGAAAAACTTTAAAATTCTTAAATGATGCATATGCTAGGAAATCCTAATTGCCTCTAGTCTTGCAACTAGTGCAAAAGACTCATCAAAATTGATACCTTCCTCTTGTCTGTATCCTTGAGCAACTAAACGAGCTTTGTTTCTAATGACTAAACCATCTTCACTAAGCTTGTTTCTAAAGACCCATCTCGTTCCTATAACTAACTTGTCAGTTGGTCTAGGAGTAAGATACCACACTTTATTTCTCGCGAATTGGTTTAACTCCTCCTGCATAGCATTGATCCAATCTGGATAAACTATAGCTTCACCAATTTTCTTGGGTTCAATCTGAGAAATAAATGCAGAGTTGGTCATTTCATCCATTAGTTGACGTCTTGTCCTTCGAGGAGAGAAATAATTTCCGATGATCACTTCTAGTGGGTGATTTCTGTTCCATCTGAAGTTGGATCCAAGGGGATTGGTCATATGAACAGGTGACTCCACGACGTATAAACTTTCAACTTCTTGTTGAACAGGAGTTTGTACGTCTGATTGAACTTCAATTGGATCAGCCACTAGATATGACAGAGCCATCCGCTTATCCAAGGTTTCTTCTTCTTCACTTACAGACTCAAGACTAGTCACTTTTAGTCTATCAGCAAGATCAATGGGTTCATTAGATTTGCTCTCAACAGGCTCATCAAACACTACATGGAGGGATTCTTCAACAGTCTGTGTTCTTTTGTTGTATACTCTGTAAGCCTTTCTTACTGATGAGTATCCCAACATGAATCCCTCATCTACTTTAGCATAAAAAGCGGTCAAATAAACCGTTCCATTCTTATGGATAAAACATTTATACCTAAATATCTTAAAATAAGAAACTGTGGGAATTCTACATAATACAGTTCATAAGTTCATAGGGAGTTTTATCAAAACGCTTGTTAATTATTGACCGCTTTGGTGTATAACAGGCAATACTAATGGCTTCCGCCAAGAACCTCTGAGGTACATCTAATTCAGCAAGCATAGATCTCGCTGCTTCCTTCAGAGTTCTCACTCTTCTCTCAGCAATGCCGTTTTCTGTGGAGTTCTGGCACTAGACAACTCGTGCCTAATTCTAGTCTCCTCGAGATAAGATGATAGGTATCTATTAGTGAACTCAGTTCCCTGATCACTTCTAATGCACGTAATATTTAAAGATTTCTGATTCTAAATTCCTTTAAATCATCTAATCAAGTTTTCAACAGTTTTATCTTTTGATGGTAAAAATGCAACCCATTTAAATCGAGAGAAATCATCAATAACAATTAGGGCAAATCTCATTCCTCCTGTACTCTTTACAGGAATTGGACCAAACAGATCCATATGTAAAAGTTCTAGGATACGGCTGAATTGTGATTTCCCTTTACTTTTGAACGATGACCTGCCTTGTTTGCCTAACTGGAAATCAGTGCATATCTTGTCCTTAAAAAACTGAAGTTTGGGCAAACCAATAACTAAATTGTTTGAACAGATGTTGTTGATTGTCTTAAAATTTAAATGGTTCAAACGTTTATGCCATAACCATTTCTAGTCATTCTTGGCAATCATGCACATAGGATCAGAGCCAATTCATTTTGTATGAGTTTCCTACTATACATCCTGTCAATAAAATGTTTCCATCTTGATCTTTAACCAGACATGCATGAGTTTAAAAATCTACTGACAAATTATTATCACATAATTGACTAATGCTGATCAAATTATAGCATAGATTGTCAACAAGCAGCACGTCATTTATAGTTAGATTACCATGGATAATCTTACCCTTACCCATGGTCTTACCTTTCTTGTTGTCACCAAACGTGATCTTAGGTCCAGAGCAATCTGATATATCAGTGAGAAGCCTTCTGTTTCTTGTCATATGCCTGGAAAATCCACTATCAAGATACCATACAGATTCCTCTAGTCCTTCGTTTATTTGTACCTACATAAATAAATATTTACAATCTTTTGGTACCCACTTTAAATTGGGTTCTCGTTCAATCAGTTCCTTAGGAATCCATATTTGAGTTATTATGATGAATTTCCCATTTTGTGCTGTAATTAATGCATATGTTTTTGACTTAGCAGACGACTTTCTGCTAGCCACTGATCCTTTAACTTTCGAAGAAGATTTTCTTTTAAAACTCCTTGACTTATAGTCAGGTTTTAACTTGCCAGACTTATTAGTTGCATCTAGCTTATTCTTAAGCTAGCTAACAGTAGGCGGAACATAAACTATTTCATTTTTGAAAGCAACTTCTTCATGGATAGGATCTAATTCAATGTTAGTCATACTCCCTTTGACAAAACTTATTGGCTTAAACTTGTCAGATTAGTTGGACTTTTTGCATGACAAGTTAGGGTCATTGCTGTCAAATCCCAATCCGGATCTGGATCCATCAGGTTTCAATATGCTGATCTGATGTTTGACAGCATCTTCTGATCTTGTCCATGCACTAACTACATAGTTTAATCTCTTGTTTTCAGATGAAAGAATTTGAATATGTTCTTTAAGCATCTCATTCTCAAATGAAATCTCTATTATGTTTTCATCAAAAACGTTTGATTCAGATTCTTTGTTGGAGGGAAGAACAGTTGATTCATATTTAACTTTCATTTCATAAAAAGAGTCCGTTAACTTCTTGTACTCAATAGCCATTTCATTGAATGCATTAGTTAACTCCTTGTTTGTAAATTCTGGTGCAGAGATATTATTTACCTTGGATTGGTCATCTGCCATCTGACATGTGATAACTTCATTCTCTTTTTCTGCAAGAGATTCCTCTGAATCATTATCGGCCCATCTGGATTTGTTTTCATTGCATATGAACGCTTTCTGGTCCTTCTTTGCTTGAATACCTCTACCGTAGGTCTGATTCAGCTTATCCAATATCTCTTTAGCAGAGGAACATGACTTGATTTCATAGAACACATTCATGTTGATCGACTAGTACAAAATATTCTTAACAACATTATCCAGGTTGTTGGTCATCTTATCTTCAGAGGTCCACTCACTTCTTGGCTTCAAAATCTTTATGGGGCCATCAGTAATAACGCTCAACATATCATAGTCAAGAGCAGCCAAGTGAGCTTGCATTCTCATCATCCAATATTCGCAGTTGTCCTTTGACAGAATAGGAATTTCATTGATGATAGACATGCTTCAGGTTCTTGATGCTTGAGAATAGAAACAAGGCTCTGATACCATATGATAAGATCATCTTTATCGATAGAGACGGGGGTCTAGCTATGGATAAAGGCTTATGAAAAACGGGTTGAAAGAAATCCTGTTAGAGATTTAGTTCGTTTTCTATTCTACGCAAACACTTGTAAATACTTGAAACAGATTCAAGGCAGAATTGTTTACTTGGGTTTGACGCTCAAGATGAAAGATGAAAAGATGACAGAAAAGAAATAACACAGCTGTTTGTTTATGGATGTTCAGAGAAACTCTTCTACGTCACCCCTTTTTCCAACCACCGGAAGGATTTACCAGTTTGCACACATTTAGCTCACTATTAAACAGAACACACTCTGTTCAATTACAAGATGAAGAATATCACTCAGCTAAAGGTGTTTTTGATTCCAGCTCTCTCTTGATTCACACACAGTACAATCAGGAAAGCAACTTCACAGTATGAATATTCAAAGGCTTAATTTCTCTCTCTTGAATATCAGCAAACAAGATTGTAAAAATTGGCAGTTCGTAAGACAGATTGTCCGATGTCCTTAAGATTTGTTAAATACTGAGCAGGAGCTAACGGTCGAATCTTTTAGAATGATACGTAGCACTCTTCCATTGGAAAGCCTCCATTGTACACAACAGGTTCTGAACACAAGGATCGTGGCCGTACAACAATTGGTATTGCGCCGAATATTCCATCAGGAATGTACCTGCAAAACAAGTAATATGAGGAAAATTCTCTTATGTGGCATTCGTTGGTTGGTTGCATATAGTTGTTGTACTAATCTTCACTAGAAAGTGGAGCAGGAGTAGGGTACAGCTATAGCACGTGGGTAGGCGGGTGCTAGCTTCAAGCATACTGCTTAAGCTGAGCATTAGACCTATTTTAGTTAGACGGATTGTGAAAATCAGTCTAATGAAATTCAAATATTCCCGTCTAAAAACAGAGTCTATTAGACCGTCTGGTCTAATAGAATTAGACTTACGTCTAATTACAATCACTTCAGACTTGTCTGAAGGAGTTAGACTTACGTCTAACTTTCACTAATTAGACTACCCATCTAATTATCCAATAACCATTAGACTACATGTCTAACTCCACTGAGTTAGACTGCACGTCTAATTCCAGTTCTAACTCAGACTTGTCTGAATACATTAGACTCACGTCTAACTTTCACAATGCATTAGACTACCCGTCTAATCATTCACTAACCATTAGACTGCACGTTTAATTCCGGTTCTAGCTCAGACTTGTCTGAAGGAGTTAGACTCACGTCTAACTTTCACAATCTATTAGATTGCACGTCTAACTCCACTGAGTTAGACTACACGTCTAATTCCGCACAAATATTAAATTGCACGTCTAACTCCGCTGAGTTAGACTGCACGTCTAATTCCGCAAATATATTAGACGACACGTCTAATTCCGAATATATTAGACTGTTCGTCTAATTCCATATACATTAGACTATCTGTCTAATTGCAAATATATTAGACTGCACGTCTAACTCCGCTGAGTTAGACTGCACGTCTAATTCCGTAGATATATTAGACTGCACGTCTTCTCCGCTGAGTTAGAATGCACGTCTAATTCCAAATATCTATTAGGCTACACATCTAATTCGATAATTCATTAGACTGCACGTCTAACTCTGCTGAAAATTGGATTGCACGTCTAATTCTATGCATTCATTAGACTACACGTCTAACTCCGTTGAGTTAGACTACACGTCTAATTCTATGCATTCATTAGACTGCACGTCTAACTCCGTTGAGTTAGACTGCACGTCTAATTCTATGCATTCATTAAACTGCACGTCTAACTCCGTTGAGTTAGACTGCACGTCTAATTCTATGCATCTAATGCCAAAATCGGTCTAATGAGCCTCATTAGAACCAAGTCTTATGAAATATGATTTCGATACACCTGCATCAAAACGCATAAGTCATTTCATCATCAAAATTCCAATGGTTAAATTATTTCAACACTTAGTCAAAATAATTTGACCCAACAAAGTGCTACTCCGGTACTAGCAACCCAATTACTAACCCCTCATTCAGACGCAAACATGAGAATTTTTCTCATTCTTCTATTTTATTTACTAATATATCATTTTGACTTTCAAAAACATCATACTAAAACATCAGGATTCAGGAATACACCAGGATCATCAATTTCTATAACCACTCTCCATCATAGAAAATAATTACTTTATGAGCTGCATTTGAAAATAATTGAAAATAGTGAATGGATAATATTATACAATTCGCGGGACAAACTATACAATTTGCGTCGTGCACTATATAATTTGTGTCACGAACCAATACATATATAATTGTGACGAAACAACTATAATATTCTTTACGATCCATAGTATTCATGTCACTAACAAATACATACATGATCGCCACAAACCAATTATAACATAAAATTCACATTTAACATACCCATTGAAAATTTAGTGAGTGAGGGAGAAACCGCTATTGATGTTGAACAGGAAGTTGGAGAGGGAGAATGCGAAAGAGAGATTCAGGAAGAATGCAAAAGAGATATTTAAGGATCAATGCAATGAGTGAGGGAGAAACCACTACTGATGTTGAACGAGAAGTTTGACAGTCGTGGGGATGAACGTAAAACGTTACTACTGATGTTTAGGATTTAGGGAGAGGGAGAAGATGAACAGAAGAAATTTGACACCCCAAAACTCCAAAAAAAGGGATATGAAAGACAATATGGACATTTCACTGGCTTAAAATATCATTTTTTAAAACATTATTGACCTTGGTTATTTTTCAAATTTCACATCTTAATAGGGTCATTTCGTCAAATTTCCTGTAAATTACCTAAATCTTTTATTTTGTTTAAATAAATGAGTTGCTTTAGAGTGGACTGTCCTAGCCCGTGGGCTTATCCCATAATCGATCATGTATAGAGTATTGGAGAAAAAATAGGGCTCTAAAAAAATTAGAATATGATTTCGCCATTAAGTGAGCTTGTCCTAGCTAGGTTGATAGAAGATCACGTTAAACCTATTAGAAGCATTATTAATCAATTGTAAACATCAATCTTGTTTATAATACAATTTCATATTTCATATTAATATGCATGCACGTCTAGAAATTAGTATTGATCTATGTGTCATGAGGATAGTTATAATTTTTTTGGAATTAAAGAAGAATTAGCATGACACACACAACCATTACCCCTACTTAAACTTAAAACGCTTCAAGATGAAATCGAATCATTGACCTTCTAGTCTCTTAAGTCGACTCTTTTCACTATGTTACCTTGGTGGGGCTATGAGGATAATTATAATTAATTGTGAGAAGTACAAAAAAACGGTTTGTTTTAATTAGAACTAGGATACATGGCGAGTCGAATTAAGACGCATCAAATACATATAAAAGATAGGGAAAATTAAATGAGCCTACAATTACTCTAATCGCTTACTTTAACCTTTAAATTAATTTTTAAAATAAATCGTCCCTCAAATTTTAAAAAGAGTCACAAATGGCCCTTTTGTCAATTTCTTTTATTATGTCTAACCCCTCTAGAAAATTGTCAACGCCAAGATCTTGTCTGAAGCGGAGTTCGTGTTGATTGAATGTTGTAAAAGCTAGAGATATTTCAGACGAAATCACCTAACTTCGCGAATCGTTGGTAACCATTTGCTTGAAGAGAAAGTGAAGATCTTTGCGGAAAAGAACATCCTTAATCAGAAAACTTATAAATCTTACATCGAAGAGTCTGCTAAGAAATTAAATTCCTTGAAGAGCGAGTATCATCCCGAACATGCTAAAGGCTTCAAATCACAAACTCAACCCGAGATTGGATATCCGCAAGAGAAAATTGAGAAAGTGAAAGTTGTGAATATTATGTCTGTGAAAGAGGTGACGTTGGAGCTCGACGATGCGAATGAATTGTTTCACATCTAAATCGGGACACAAATAACTATTTCTAAAGAGGAATTCAATCGATGAGAGAGAGAGAAAATTGAGGAATGAGACAGGCTGACGGAGATGAGAGTGACGACTGTGATGGCTCAAGTGGAGATTGTGAAAGTGAGCAGAACGAAACGTTTTAGAAGTTAGAGGTGATAGCAAAAGAGATTAAAAGAGACGAATGTATTGATTAATGAGGCCTTGAAAAAGGTGGTGGTGGAAAACAATTATTGTGTCCTTGCTCAAATTGACTATGTAACCGCAACAAGCGGTGGTTGTGGTGGCAGCATGAGGAAATAAGAAAAAGAAATTGGCAGCGATGATTTTTGTTAGAGCCGTTAAACCTAACGTAAAAATTGACAGATGAGTCATTCGTGATCCTTTTTAAAAATCTAAAGGGTGATTTTTTTAAAAATCTAAAGGGTGATTTCTTTTAAAAAAAAAGAATTTAAAGACTAGAAGTAAACAATCTAAGTAATTTGGGTCGGCCATATAATTTGCCCTAAAAATTATTAACTTATATCATTATCTATATTTCGTTAACACGGTTCTTATTTTTTTCGTATCTCTCAAAAATATAGAAAATATAAAAATAAAATTAAGAAATAGTTTAGAGCTCACAAATTTTTGAATGGCAAAATAAAAAATTTTATGTTAAATATATGTTGGCTTTGGCTCATATTTTATTAGAGTTTATATATTATGAGCTTTAAACTTTTATTGGACTTATAATAGTAGTTTAGTCTTTTAGGTTTTTAATGTACTCCTATAAATAGAATTTTAATATAGAGTTACTTGGACCAATATTCCATGGAAATAATAGAATTGACGACTCCCCGAGGATGTAGGCATTGTTGGCCGAAGCCCGTTATATATTGTGTTCTTTGTTATTATTGACCACATTTTTTTTATATTTTCTTTTATCGTGTGTTTATATTAAATATTTTCTCAACAATATATTAATGAGTAGAGATTATCTTCCGACAAACACTTACGGTGCACCGTTTATGCGCTTTGTAACTGTCCTCCCGTAATGTTTTGTAGACGAAGTAGTATAAGTATTCCCTAAATGTGACTGAACACTTGCCCATAATTTCTTACTTTTCTTTGTTTTAAGATAAGTGACGACTTTTCAAAACTGAAAAATGACTAGTATCTTAAAACATTTTATTTGGTTTGATAGAGAAGTGTGCAAAAAAGGTTACATATATCAATTAAAGCTAACTTGAAATTATTGATATATGTAATTGTAATATTGAACTTATCTTTTATTCCTCTTTTTTTTAAACACTTTTAAGTAAAAGTCTATTGTCTTTATCGTCTTTAAATTAAAATAATTTAGCTGTTCACCCTTTTTGTCTATGGGTGTAATTAATTTAATCAACTAGCTCAATAATATTGAAAAAGATAGATAATTGTTAGCAAATTTGTCTAAAATAACATCGATGTTCTCTCTTACGTTGTTAATGCAAACACACTCTAATTCAATATGAAATATTAAGTGGTGTTTATATTTTGTTTACTAGGTAAAATGTGACATGTAATATATAATATAGGTACCTTCTATTAAATACGGTAATTTTGATTGTTATGGTTAATAACAATTATATAAATATATGTCATACTTATATAAATACCTACATAAATTATTTTATTTGAAAAGATTGTGATATTTGTTGTCTTAGAAAAAAAGTTTTACGAGGAAAAAATGGAAGAATATGAAAATGTAAATGAACACTTTGGGTATTATTTAGGATTGGAAACTTTTATTAAAAATAGTGATTAAGTGACAAAAGCTTACACTAAAATGAGTTAATAAGTGTGAGCGCAATTTGGTAAAAGAAAAGACAATCCCATTTTTATTTATTCTTTTATAATTTTTAATTTGAATTTAAATTTGTAAGAAAGACAGTAGAGAGAGAAATGGCGGAGCGCAGCGTATGTATATCGCTAGCCATGCTGATTGCTTAGACTGTTTATCAAACGAAGGTCAGGAAAATCTTCCTCTGAATTTCTTCATCTTCAACCTCATAGCCAGCTAGCTGCTTCATCCGCCGCCGCCACTGTACGTTATGTCATTTTTCATATATGTTTGATTTCGTTGTCAAAATCGTGGTTTATATCTCTTTGATGATATATATCTCTTTTCATGATGTCCCTTTTCACTGATTATCGTTGCTCGTCATTTATATCTCTTTGATGGATAATTTATGATACATCGATCTTGCATCCGGTAAGATATGATAGGGTTTAGAAAACCAACATGTTTGGGTTATTCAATAAAACTCGGAAATCTAATTCTGGTTGGATATTGAGTAGAGTAAATCATATGTGTTTCCAATTCTCCAAGTATGTATTTGAAAAGACCTACACTGACTTATGAGAGTAAAATAGTAATCAAAAGTCTTTTCAGTTTTCAAACTCATAATAATATTAATAAAAATCTATTCTTCTAGCCTAGCGAGAACAATAGATGTATATCCCCTGCCTCCTTGAGAGGTCATATATTCGAGTCCGTCAAACGGCAAGTTCTGCGCCTAGTTATTTGCGGGATATATATGCTTAACCCACTTGTGGCCACATTTTTTAACTCCACCAAGATAGTCCAATGGTAATAGTCGACTTAAGATAACAAAATGTCACGGGTTCGATTTTATGTGAAAAAGTTTTGAGTTTAAAACACCCCCACAACTATGCCTCCCTCCCCGCTTAAACTTAAAACGCTTCCAGATGGAATCGAACCCGTGACCTTTTGGTCTCTTAAGCCGACTCTTACCACTGGTTTTCTTTGGTGGGTTCTAAAAAGTGGTCACATACAAACTAACAATTAATATTTTTATGTTTGCATTACTTTAACAAACAAAGTTGGTTTGGATGAGCATTTTTCAAAGCCTTGTTCTATGAAGTAAACTTCAATTCTGATGAACCATGTCCTTGGAGCTTGTTTTAATCGATACAAATCTTTTTTCTAGTTTATCAACTTTGTCCTCCTCCCCCTTTTTCTCAAATTCCTTTGGGCTGGTCAATAAATACTTCCTCAAGTAGTTTTGCAGGAAGAAATGCACTTTTCACGTAAATTTGATAGAGATTCCACCTTTATTGAGCCGTTATTGCAATGATCATACAAATAGTATCCCAGCGAGCTAAATGAGCAAATATTTCGTTATAGTCAATGCCCTGTTTTTTAGCGTACCCTTTAACAACTAGTCTGTTCTTATGTTTATCAACTTCTTCATTCTCATTGAGTTTAGTTTTAAAAACCCACTTCAGTCCTATCTTTTTTGCTCCAATTGGAAACTTCACTAACTTTCATGTATTATTTCAATATTTTTGATTCATTGTTTTTTTACCACTTGCCATTGATTGCAACTTCTTCATACTTGACTAGATCAAGGGTAACAAGAAAAGCCACATCACTCTATCCCTCTTCCTCTGATAAGTCTTCATCAAATACATAGTCTTTGTGTCATTTAGGGGCCCTTCTAATTCTTCCCGAATGGACAATAAGTTTAGTAGGTCTGATTACTATTGTTCCTTGAGAGGAGTTAAAAATAGTAGGTTGGTTTGTTGTTATTTCTACATAAGATGAGCTGGAAAACTCAGCTCCTCTTCATCTTCTACCACATATTTTTCTTCTAATTCACTTTTTTTTTAATTACACCACTTTTCTAAACTCCTCCATTATAAACTTCAGGCATTTCTTTATTCCAATTCCACCATTTTCTTTCTTCGAATATCACATATTTGCTCACAATAACCTTTCTTAATATTGGATCATAGAGTTTATATGCCTTAGATTCTCTACTAATGCCAAGAAATATGCAAATATGACTCTTGTCATCAAGTTTATGTCTTTTTTGTATAGTACTTAATATGTGAGCTATGCACACAAAAACTTTCAAATGACTTACATCTGTCAGTTGCTTCAACCTAAAACTCTTTAAACATTTCTCTACTAGCCAACATGGTCCTTATAGAGTTAATGATAGTCCTGTTTTTTCTTTCTGTAACTCCATTTCGCTAAGGAGTGAATTTTGCAGTCAATTGCCTCTTCATTCCTCTCTCCTCACGAAACTGGTTAAACTCCTTGGAGGTAAATTTCTCATCTTTATCGGTACGAATGCAAGTTAGTGGTAATACACACTTATTTTCAACCATTAGCTTGAAGTTCTTAAATTTCTCTAACACATCAGATTTTTCATATATTAAAATATGCCCATATTTTTCTACTATAATTATCAATAAAAGTTAGTAAGTACATTTCTCTCAATTAGAGACTGCAGTGATAGGACCACAAAGATCTGAGTGGACTAATTGTAGCTTTCTTGTGGCTCTCCAATTACTTTTCTTTAATTGTTTCTTTTTTTGTTGCTTTCCAATGAGGTAGTGTATGTAAGTGTTTTCAAGATTAGTGATTAAGAGTAGTCCTTCTACCATCTTTTGAGAATACATCTTTTATAAACTCTGATAATTAAGATGTCCCATTATACAGCGTCATAACAGATATTCCTCACCAGAAACAACTTGAACAACTTGAAGACATGTAGGTGTCGATGTTGTTTTTTCTATTCTTTTGGTTTATTTTCGATTGTCATCTTCTTAGTATTGATCTTAAAGAGTCTATTTGAGCTCATATTTGTGGTCATTATTAATCCCCTTCTCGGATGATAGATTTTGCATTCACGTCTAGCATAAGAACCCTATACATTTTTGTTATAGCTCACCCATACTTAAGAGGTTACATTTCAGTTCTAGAGCATAGTAAACATCTTCAATTTGTTTAACGCCATCTACATTAATTTGAATGCTTCCTTTTCCGAATACAACAATTTTTATGTCATTTTCCCCATTTTAACAAATGATTGAACTTGGTATCCAAATGTGTGAACCAATGCAGTCCTCCACACATGTGATTTGAGCAGCCTGAGACTAGAAACCATTAATTACTCTTGAACTTTTCTTGTACTTTTGATGGAGCTGCGATTGTAACCACCGATTCAACATTAACCATATGTAGGATTTCTTATTCTTCATCCTCTGCAACATAATTGGCTTTGTCCCACTCGGATATTCAATTTGAAAATGTCCCAACTTTTTGCATTTGAAACATTCAATACATGACTTGTCAAATTCCCTTCCTCTTCCTCTATTCATCCCTCTGTCTCCGCCTCTTCCTCGTCCATTAACAGAAACAAACATTCTCAAGGCTTGATCTTCTTCCTTTTCGATGGGCTTGAATTTATGCATGTGTACAGCCAATGAGTTTTGTAGTTCATTGACTGACATGGTTTTGACATCCCTAGCCTCTTTTATTGCAACCACAACGTAAGTAAACTTTTCAGTCAATGTTCTCAAGATTTTTTTCTATGATAATGGTGTCCGACATTTTTCTGATTTGCTACAACTGTAATCCTCGTGGAATACTACTTGATCGTTTCACTCTTTTCATCTTCATGATTTCAAATTCACGTCTTAGAGTGTTGAGCAGAGATCTCTTGAACCTCTCGTTGCCCCCAAATTTTCTTTTAAGAGACTCTCAAACAATCTTAGTTAAACTGCGGTTTAAGATTTATTCAAAAGTAACTTTGTCGATTGCTAGGTAGAGGAAGTATTTCACTTTGCAATCTGTGTTCTTTAGTTCTTTAATTTGAGTTTTGCTAAGACGGACTGCCTTTGCTTGTTCTTCAACATTTTTTAGATTAGATGTCACATCCCTTTTTTCCTAAGCAAATTTTTCATCCATTCAATCCAGTGGTCATAGTGCTAATCAGTGAAGGTGGGTAACCTTGCGAGGTTGCTATTGTTTTTCTCGTCCATCTTTGTGAATCGAATGCGTCTTACTTCTCAAACTCTCGGTTGATTATAATTGAATCTGGCTCTGATACCAATTGTAAATAATAATCAAAAGCCTTTTCAAACTCATAATAGTATTAGTAAAAAATGTAGGTCTTAAATAGTACAACAAATAACTATTCTCCTACAAAATAATAAACACTAACTAATAACAAAACTATTAAACACTAACGCTAACTCACTACTAAATAAACTATTAAACACTAATCCACTATTAAATAAACTTTCAATTACTAACCCACTGTTTAGAACAAGTTAAAAGTAGCATCAACTTAGTCTAACCAACTAATTATAAAAACAACCAACATTTTATTAAACAAATTTTAATGATGATTGTTGATGATTGTTATATAGGTGTTATTCAACTACTAAAGATGGATATATTGGAACATTATCTATTTGGTATTAATTTGCAGAGATCTGCACTGTCATGATGAAAGGAAAGATCCTTTAATAAGTGATTCCAAACCCATTATTTTAGTTGATGCAAAATGGAAGCATCCAGAGTGTAATTCTTTTATCATAATAACTAGTCTTAATCATATATCGATCGTGTTCTTATTTGAAAACATAATTTAGGTTATTTGTTTATCATATTGTAATTTTAGATATGTTTGTTTAGGTTAAAATTAGAACTAGAATTAAGTGGTTCAATTTCAGTTCTCATATTTGTTTATATAAAGAAATTATAATTATAAATCTCATAAAATTAAAATCATATGTTATTTTTTGAGGTTGAATCATATATTTCTTTTTACATTATCAAAATTTGACTCCTTTTATCTTTTAAAATATTGTAGGTATTAAGCTTCATGTCGAAGAGTATTAACCTGAAAATGATTGAATCCGATGAAATTTCTCATAGTAGAAATAAGTTTACTTTGTGTTCGTCTATTGAAATGTCACCTAAGATATGGGGAAAATTCCCAGAAGACCTCTTTGAAGTGGTTGGGGCGAGACTCCCAGTGGCTACCTTCTTTCGTTTTCTTTCGATTAATAGAAAATGGAACTCCATATTGACTTCCCATACCTTTCGAGACCGATATGATAAAATTCCCATCACCCAACCATGGCTATACGCTGTCACCCACAAAAACGCAGCCATGTACGATCCCTCTTCAAATAAATGGTACCATTTAAAAAATCATTATTTCCAAGAGAAGTTGGCTATTGTCCCTGTTGCTTCTGTTGGCGGTATCGTTTGTTTTATCAATCTTCTTCAAACACGTTTCTTCGTGGGTAACCCACTTACTCAGACACTCAAGGAGCTTCCTGCTAGGTCAAAAATTAATTGGCCTATAGCAGTCGTTGGAATGTGGATGTATGGAAAATCTTTAGTCGAGGGCTACAAGATCATTTGCATCAATGGGGAGCTGGGCCAATACATAATTTTTGACTCTATCAAGAATACATGGTATGAATCAGGAGTCATGCCGGCGATTAGAATGTTGCCCTTGTATTTGAGCTTACTCCCGCAGGCTATCTCTATAGACGATTGTCTTTACTTCACGTGTTCGAATCCAGAAGGTATAATCTCCTACAATATGTTGTCGGGAGTTTGGAATCATTTTTTAGTCCCAAATCCTCGGGTTTTGATTGCTAAGCGATTTCTCGTGGAATGTGGGGGTCGGATCATGCTCGTTGGTTCGGTGGAAAGTGAAATAGAATCATGTGTTTCTGTTCGCATTTGGGAGTTACAAAAAATGACGTTACTATGGAAAGAGTTCGACAGGATGCCAAGTGAGTGGTGCTTGGGATTGAACCGGAAGAACACTATCCACATGATTTGTATAGGTAACAAAGACATGATCATGTTGTCATTTGTATCTGAAAAAAGGAACAAGTTTGTTACTTATGATGTTTTGAAGAAAGAATGGTTGCAAGTTTCGGGGTCTATAAGGACGCGTCAGAGGTTAGAACATGGAATCACATTTTATCCTTGCATTACAGCAACAGTTTAATTTAGTATTAATAACTTTTATTTTATTGATATTTGGATTTTTTTTCTTTTCATCTTCTCTTGCTAAACTTAATACTATTAAGAACTTTTATTTTATTGATGAATGGATTTTATTGTTTCTTATTCTAAACAATATTAAATTGCCTAGAATAGAATACAGGTATATATATATAAGCAAGGGTTTTCATTACAAGTATTACAAAATTATTATATATTTATCTAAAAATATATATATATAAAGTAATTTAATTTTTTTTAAGTAAAAATATAAACAAAGTGATTTTAATAAAAGGAAAAATAAATTTTATATTTAATATGTATAAATTATAAACCAATTTTAAATATGTTATTAATTTATTTTATGTGTTAATATAAATAAAATTTGTTATATATTGAAAACAAAAAATTATGTAATTTATATCTAGTTAATTAAATAAAAAAGTAAATTTTGTATTAATGAATTTATTTATATTTAATAAATAAGTCTACATGTATTTATAATTTAAAATTTTCTATTTATGTATTTTTATACTTTTTTCTCACATTCTTTCTTGATAGGGATACATAAATTTAATTTTATTTAATTTGAAGTTTTATATAATAAAATATATATTAATTATACTATTAAAAAGAAATGCTATAAAATTTATATTTAAATAAATAAAATAAGAGTATTAACCATAAAATCATAACAAACATATTATTTTCAATTATTTAAAAATAAAATAAAATTTTATTTAAAATAAATATGTGATAATAAAGAAAATATCATTATTATAATGTTATTAATATTATGTGATACAAAATTTCAATTAATTAAAAAATTATTATAATAATTAATTAATTGTTTATTCAATGTAACTAAAAAAAATACAGGCATGACCAACCCTCTCTTAGGGAAAAGAATGGCTAGGTATTTACTAATTTCATAATAATAGAAATTGTAAAAGCTCCGAAATGGGTTGACATAGCCTGCAAGAGATGGTGGACACAATTTTATTTTTTAAATAATTAATTAAAATTAATTTTAAGTTAACATTTCCTCCATAATTGAAATCTCATCATTTAGTCTTCTATTGAATCTCATAAAGAGGTGGGGGTGGGGATTGAGATTTGATAAATGAATTCTTTTTTAAATAATTTTAAGAAATTAATTTTAAACGGTTGACCTCTTAAACTCTCTACTAAATTTAAAAAACAAATATTTTATGTGTATAAACTTAATTTCAAGTATTCTTTTTTTAGTTCGATATTTGATGTCACTCGAAGAACTCTTATACGCTATTTATTCGTGCCCATTATAAAATAGTTTTTACTCCACAAAATTTTTATTATTTAAAAATTGAATTCTTATATTTTATTTACCTAAATTATTTTTACAAATACATGCGTCTAAGTTTAATATTTTAATTTTTTAAATATTAATTAAACGTCGATACATGCGATTGATTTAGAAAATGTGGGGATGATACTTTGAAAATGTCAATTAAAAAAAATTAGATTTAAGAAATAAATTCAAAAGAGTCTATAATAAAATATATATTTTAAAGGCGTTTTTTATTTTTTTCGATTTTTTTAAAAATATCTTAGAGCCTTTAAATATTGAAAAACAATTAAAATCAAAAATTGAAGATAAATTCGCCATAGGATGATGGACTAGAACGACCACTAAGGGACCGTCGGTTAAAAGAGCGTGGTTTAGGGCGCTTTGGGGTGCTTTGGACACGACATGGACTAGAGTCAAGTGGTTTGGTCGTTGATCAACACGGAGCGAGACATGCACGGGTGGACTATGAGCGCAGATGACTCGGACGTTGAGTCCGGGTTTTGGCCTTTAAATATTGAAAAACATTTAAAATAAAAAACCGAAGATAAATTCGCCATATGACGGACTAGAACGACCACTAGGGGACCGTCGGTTAAAAGAGCGTGGTTTGGGGCGCTTTGGACACGGCATGGACTGGGGTCAAATGGTTTGGTCATTGATCAACACAGAGCGAGACGTGCACGGGTGGACTAGGGGCGCGGATGACTCGGACGTTGAGTCCGGGTTTTGGCCGAGTTGACCCACGGTTTTACCTTTCGAGTTATCACCAAAAGTGATAGTTGGTCCAGTACACTTTGATATGTATGTCAGCAGCTGACTGTTGTCTGTCATATGCCTAGAGCAGTCGCTGTCCAGATACCATACTGAATCTTTCAAGTTGTTGTCTTGTTTTATCTTCACATAAAAATTGACACATTTGGTACCCATTTTTATTTAGGTCCATGGTTAATTAGTACCTTGGGGATCCATACTTGAGTTATTTTTATGGATCTCCCATTTTGTGTTTTTAATAATGTGTGTATCTTTTAGACTTGGCAAAAAAAATTTCTGCCAACGGATTATCCATTAATTTTATAAAATGATTTTTTATAAAATATTCATGGCTTTCTATCAGGTTTGTACTTACCAGACAAGGTTGGTGCCCTATTTTTGGGCTTAAGCCAACTTGACTTTTGATTAGTTGGCTTAACATATTAAATTTAATCTTTAAGAGTCAAATTATTACAGTTTTGATTAGTTCAAATGTCAGTTAAATTTCCCTTGATGAAACTTATGAAATTAAGTTTGCATTTTATTGGGTTCAACTTGTTGTAGGACTCAGTTGGATTGTCCCCAACAAATCCCAGACCGAATTTGCATCCGGCATGCATTTTATGCTCATGCAATTGCTTTAGAGCATTTTTATATTTTTTCCATGAACAAACCACATAGTTTAATCTTTAATTTTCAATAGATAAACTATGAATTATTTCATTGAGCTTCTCATTCTCAGCTGATAACTCATTCATTTTGTTTTCCAAAACTTTTGGTTCATTATTTTGAGTTGAGAAACTTGTATTGTTAGATTTGTTTTTCAAATTTATTTCGTTAAAAATATCTAACATATTCTTGTACTCAATGACCATGTCATTGAGTGTAGTAATTAGATCATTTCTTGTGAATTCATCAAAGGTGAAATCAAATACCTCGTTGTCATTTTCCATGAAACATTTGACAATTTCTTCCTCACTTTCACTTGAGGAGCTTTAATCGAAATCACTTTCAGCCCATTTTATCTTGCTTTCCTCAGCAAATAGTGCCTTTTGTTCCTTCTTATTCTTGGAAGATCTGTGATCCTCCTTGTACTTCCTCTCGAATGACTTCTTGTCATCCCTTCTAGATTTCCTACAGTCATCTTTGAAGTGACCTGGTCTGTCACAGTTAAAACATTTTAAATTAGTATTAGACTCATTTTTATAATTATTTCTGTTAAGATTAGAGTTAGAATGATTCTTCCTCATGAATTTGCCAAACTTTTTGACAAATAATGATATCGCGTCATTGTTGATGTGTTCAGTAGACTTGGCAGATGTTGAATTAGGCGGCTCTTCAGCAATCACCAATGTTTGTGTTGTGATGGAGGTGGACTCCTCCTCCTTATTCCTTGAGTTTATCTCAAACTCATAGGCTTTCATATCGACAAAGAGATCATGCAACTCGACCTTGTTGAGGTCATTGGATTCACTCATAGTCATAGTTTTGATATATCATTCTCTGGGCAAAGCTATCATAGCTTTGATAACAACTCCCTTAATTCTATATACCTTTCCCAAGGTTGAGAGTTCGATGACTATGCTACAAAATCTTTCGTCGAACTCAGTCACAGTCTCACCCGGACGCATTCTGATGTTGTCAAACTTTTGTGTGGCAACCATCAACTTGTTTTCTTTTGTTTGGTTGTTGCCTTCACAAAGTTGAGTCAGCTTTTCCCATATCTCTTTGGAAGTGGAATATGATTTGATCTTGCTGAATATGGTCTTGTCCAAAGTTTTGTAGAGAATGTCTTTGACCACATTGTCGAGATTGGCTTCCGTCTTGTCTTCAGCAGTCCACTCGTATCTAGGATTCTCCTTCATCTCAATAGAACCCTCCATTGTATTTGTGGTTGTGGTTACCTTTAGTATCTTTATAGGATCATCTATGATGACATAGTACATATCATCATCTTGTGTCACCAAATGTGCTTGCATTCTGATCTTCCAGACATCATAGTCTTCCTTTGAAAACATTTGAATCTTATTTATGTAAGACATGATTCAGATATCTGCTGTAACTTAAGAATATAAAACTTTTCTCTAATACCAGTTTTTAGGATCGAAGACAACAGTAGAAGGAGGGTTGAATACTATTGTTCTATTTTTCACTTAAATGCGATTCTAATCATGTTAAGGACTTAAAATCTGTTTATATTCTTGGAAAAATCGTAGCAAGCTTTTGAACGGTTTCAAGTGCGGAAAATAATTGCGGGATTTGAATTGACAGATATGATAATGAATGAAGAAATGAAAAGACAACACACGATTTTATGGATTTTCGGAGATAAAACTCCTACGTCACCTCTTCTTCTGTTTTTTTGAAGGATTCCAGTAGAAGACTTTGATTTGTATAGCCTCTACACAAACCCACTTAGATCACATGTCTTAACACTTGTTTGTTTGAACTCCTAGCTCTCACACTATCTTATTAAACAAATGACTCTCTGTTTAACCTACACAATGATAAATTATTATCAAATAATACAAGAGATTATCGCTCAACATATATCGTCTCGTGTATGCGTAATGTAGTCTTGCAAAAGAACCGGAGAATTCTTGAGTCGATTGGAGAAAAACCGAATGATTCTTTGTTATTCTTTGAAGTCTTTTTATATTTTCAGCATGGCAACGGTAGATTCTAATTTGTTAATACGTGGCAACAGTATGTTCATCGTACGTCTAGCATACAGGGTAGTGCGCAGACGAATGAAATATTCGTTTGTGTGTGGCGTACGGGATTGTAGTACAAATAGAGTGGAATATTCGTTTATCGTTTTGTCTGTCAAAATAGAGAGTTGGTTGTACATTTTGACGTATTTATCTCATGTTGAACTCAGCTGATACCGAGTTGTATTGATGAGCTACTATGTTGATAATGGACTCAGCTATTGATTAGCTTAGCTGTTGGCTACTCTGCTGATAACGATCTCAGTTGTTGATCAACTCTGCTATTAGCGCATCTCTACTAATGGCAACTCACCTGTTAGCGCATCTATGCTGATGGGCTACTCAGCTGTTAGCGCACCTATGTTGATGGGCTACTCAACTGTTAGCACAACTCTGCTATAGACTACTCGGCTGATGGAAACTCAGTTGATGGCAACTCAGCGGATGGAAATGCAGCTAATGAGCTACTTAGTTGATGGCAACTCTGCTTCAAGATTCTTCAACTCTACTGATGTCAACTCTTCTATCAGAGCTTCTTCAGCTCTACTGATGACAACTCTACTGTTAGTGCTTCTTCAACTTTGCAAATTATGTTAATATATAATTTTATCTGTGAGGATGATCTTCTTTGACTTTTATTTAACTATGAGATTATATTAGTGGATCAACTTAGGATCAAAAATTTTATATAGCCTTCTTCATAACAACCATGCATTATACTAATGCTTTGACACCAGTCTTGGTTCATTTAGTGGTTAGAGACCTTAATACCTTATATGTGAAAATTTATTTAATTGAAAACATCATATTGACGTGGAGGTCATGGTGGTTAGTTTTTTTATTTCCTCTAGGGTATTAGTAAGGTGTGCAAGACTTTAAGTTTCTAGAAAAGCTTTTATTAGTATTTTCCTTTATGAGAAATTGTCTTCTTCTCTTATTTTGTAATGGGAAATGATTGGTTATCTGGGTACAAGTGCTACTCCGGTACTAGAAACCGAATTACTAACTCCCTCATTCAGACGCAAACATGAGCATTTTTCTCATTCTTCTATTTTATTTACTAGTATATCATTGTGACATTCAAAGACATCCTACTAAAACATCAGGATTTAGGAATACACCAGGATCATCAATTTCTAGAACCACTCTCCATCATAGAAAATAATTACTTTATGAGCTGCAATTGAAAATAATGAATGGATAATACTATATAATTCGCGTGACGCACTATATAATTCGTGTGACGCACTATAAAACACACGTCACAAACTATACAATTTGCGTGACGAACTATACAATTTGCGTCATGCACTATACAATTCGCATCACGAACCAATACATATATAATTGTGACGAAACAACTATAATATTCTTCACGAACCATAGTATTCAAATCACTAACATATACATACACGATCGCCATGAACCAACTATAACATCAAATGCACATTTAACATACCCATTGAAAATGTAGTGAGTGAGGGAGAATGTGAAAGGGAGATTCAGGGAGAATACAAAAGAGATATTTATGGATCAATGCAATGAGTGAGGGAGAAACCACTACTGATGTTGAACGGAAAGTTGAACAGACGTGGGAAAGAACATAAAACGTTACTGTCGATGTTTAGGATTTAGGGAGAGGGAGAAGATGAACAAAAGAAATTTGACACCCCAAAATCCCAAAAAGGGATATTAAGGATAATATGGACATTTCACTGGCTTAAAATAACATTTTTGAAAACATTATTAACCTTGATTATTTTTCAAATTTCACATCTTAATAGGGACATTTCGTCAAATTTCCCGTAAATTACCTAAATCTTTTACTTTGTTTGCCTTGGAGTGGACTGTCCTAGCCCATGGGCTTATCTTAAAACCGAACTTGTATAGAGTATTGGAGAAAAAATAAAGGCTCTAAAAAAATTCGAATATGATTTCGCCATTAAGTGAGCTTGTTCTAGCTAGGTTGATAGAAGATCACGTTAAACCTATTAGAAGCGTTATTAATCAACTTTAAACCTCAATCTTGTTTATAATACAATTTCATATTTCATATTAATATGCATACACAACTAGAAATTAGTATTGATCTATGTGCCATGAGGATAGTTATAATTTTTTTGTTATTAAAGAAGAATTAGCATGACACACACAACCATTACCCCTACTTAAACTCAAAACGCTTCAAGGTGAAATCGAACCCTTGACCTTTTAGTCTCTTAAGTCGACTCTTATCACTATACTACCTTGGTGGGACTATGAGGATAATTATAATTAATTGTGAGAAGTAGAAAAAAAAACGGTTTGTTTTAATTAGAATTAGGATACATGTCGAGTCGAATTAAGACGCATCAAATACATATAAAAGGTATGAAAAATTAAATGAGCCTATAATTACTCTGATCGCTTACTTTTAACCCTGAAATTAATTTTTAAAATAAAGCGTCCCTCAAACTTTCAGAAAGAGTAAAAAATGGTCCTTCTGTCAATTTTTTTTGTTATGTCTAACGGCTCTAAAAAAACGTCAACGCCAAGATCTTGTCTGAAGCGGAGCTCGCGTCAATAGAATGTTGCAAAAGCTAGAGATATTTCAGACGAAATCACCCAACTTCGTGAATCGTTGGTAACCATTTGCTTGAAAAGAAAGTGAATATCTTTGCAGAAAAGAACATCCTTAATTAGAAAACTTATAAATCTTCCATCGAAGAGTCAGCTTCATCCCGAACTTGCTAAAGGCTTCAAATGACAGTTGGCTCATACTCAAACTAAGATTGGATATCCGCAAGAGGAAATTGAGAAAGTGAAATTTGTGAATATTATGTCTGTGAAAGAGGTGATGTTGGAGCTCGACGATGCGAAGGAATCGTTCCACATCTAAATCGGGACACAGATAACTATTTCGAAAGAGGAATTTAATCGATGAGAGAGAAAGAGAAAATAAAGGAATGAGGCGGGCTGACGGAGATGAGAGTGGCGACTGTGATGGATCAAGTGGAGGTTGTGAAAGCAAGCAGAACGAAACGTTTTTGAAGTTAGAGGTGATAGTAAAAGAGATTAAAGAGACGAAAATATTGATTAATGAGGCCTTGAAGAAGGTGGTGGAGGAAAACAACTATTGTGCCCTAGTTCAAATTGACTATGTAACCACAACCAGCAGTGGTTGTGGTGGCAGCATGAGGAAATAAGAAAAAGAATTTTGTGGAGTGATTTGTTTTAAAAAAGAATTTAAAGACTAAAAGTAAACAATCTAAGTAATTTGGGTAGGCCATATAATTTGCCCTAAAAGTATAAACATATCATTATCTATATTTTCTTTAACACGGTTCTTAATTTTTTCTTTTCTCTCAAAAGTATCGAAAATATGAAAATAAAATTACAAAATAGTTTAGAGATTACAAATTTTTGAATCAATCAAAGGCAAAATCAAAAGTTTTATGTTAAATATATGTTGGGTTTTTGGCTCATATTTTATTAGAATTTATACATTATGAGCTTTAAACTTTTATTGAGCTTATAATAGTTGTTTAGTCTTTTTGGTTTTTAATGTACTCCTATAAATAGACATTGTAATATAGAGTTACTTGGACAATTATTCCATGGAGATGTAGGCATTGTTGGCCAAAGCCCGTTATATATTGTGTTCTTTATTATTATTGACCCCATTTTCTTTATATTTTCTTTTATCGTTTGTTTATATTAAATATTTTCTCAACAATATATTAATGAGTAGAGATTATCTTCCGATAAACACTTACGGTGCACCATTTATGCGCTTTGTTACTGTCAGGGACGGAGCCACGCATGGGCTAGGGCGGGCTTCAACCCCACCTAACTTAAAATCTTAAAATAAAATATTTTATATATGCATTTTATATCTGACTCTTAGCCCAGTTGGCTATGTAACAAAACTGTGAAAATGAGGTCAGATGATCAAAATCTGGCCTCACCTTTAATTTATTATATTTTAAAATATAATTTATTTATAAACTAATTCATAATTATATTATTTAAATTTTAAATATAATTTTATTAAAATAATTATTATAAATATTTTATATACAAATATTTATAATAATACATAAATTTTTACATGGGTTTGATTCGGTATTTAAATAAAGAATGTGATATCTCTGCTCAAGAACCTAACAAATCTTCTAGAATTGATGTTGATGTAAGTTCTCTTAAACTTGATTCAGCATTACGTATTCCGATATGGAAATATCCTTTTAATCAAATGGATGAAATTAGACGAGCTTATATCAAGATAGGGTCATATTAACCTATTAAAGATGAGTACCCGCCGACCAAATTTGGAAATCAAAATCGACGGTTCCAAAGTCATTGGTTTAAGAAATTTACTTGGTTAGAATACTCTTTTTTCTTTGAAAGATGCTGCTTTTTATTTCCATGTTTTTTGTTTGAACATAAGCAACCCCAAAAACCTACGTTTTACAATAGATGGATTCAAATATTGAATACGAGTTAATGATGGGGATAGATGCTCTTTTGTTATGCATATAGGATGTAATATTTCACCACATAATAGGGCAGTTGAATATCTTGATAAACTAATGAATATCCTTGTCATATTCACAAAATACTGAATGCATAGTCTTCAGATAAAAAACAAAATAACAGATTACGGCTTACAACAACTATTGAAAGCACTTGGTGGCTCACTTTGCAAGCGTGTGCATTGAGAGGGCATGACGAGTCTCCATCTTCTAATAATCGTGTAAATTTTATTGGAAAAAAACGGAGCATAGAAAGTTAAATCTGAGATGCAAGTTGGAGTCAGCCCCAGGTAATTTTTTATCCTGGCTCCGCCCCTGGGTACTGTCATCCCGTAATGTTTTGTAGACGAAGTAGTATAAGTATTCCCTGAATGTGACTGAACACTTGCCCATAATTTCTTACTTTTCTTTGTTTTAAGATAAGTGACGACTTTTCAAAACTAAAAAATGACTAGTATCTTAAAATATTTTATTCGGTTTGATAGAGAAGTGTGCAAAAAAGGTTACATATGTCAATTAAAGCGAACTTGAAATTATTGATATATGTAATTGTAATATTGAACTTATCTTTTATTCCTCTTTTTTTTTTAACACTTTTAAGTGAAAGTCTATCGTCTTTAAATTAAAATAATTTAGTTGTTCACCCTTTTTGTCTATGGGTGTAATTAATTTAATCAACTAGCTCAATAATATTGAAAAAGATAGATAATTGTTAGCAAATTTGTCTAAATGTTCTCTCTTACGTTGCTAATGCAAACACACTCTAATTCTATATGAAATATTAAGTGGTGTTTATATTTTATTTACTAGGTAAAATGTGACATGTAATATATAATATAGGTACCTTCTATTAAATACGGTAATTTTGATTGTTATGGTTAATAACAATTATATAAATATATGTCATACTTATATAAATACCTACATAAATTATTTTATTTGAAAAGATTGGGATATTTGTTGTCTTAGAAAACAAGTTTTACGAGGAAAAAATGGAAGAATATGAAAATGTAAATGAACACTTTGGGTATTATTTAGGATTGGAAACTTTTATTAAAAATAGTGATTAAGTGACAAAAGCTTACTCTAAAATGAGTTAATAAGTGTGAGCGCAATTTGGTAAAAGAAAAGACAATCCCATTTTTATATATTCTTTTATAATTTTTAATTTGAATTTAAATTTAAATTTATAAGAAAGACAGTAGAGAGAGAAATGGCGGAGCGCAGCGTATATATATCGCTAGCCATGCTGATTGCTTAGACTGTTTATCAAACGAAGGTCAGGAAAATCTTCCTCTGAATTTCTTCATCTTCAACCTCATAGCCAGCTAGCTGCTTCATCCGCCGCCGCCACTGTACGTTATGTCATTTTTCATATATGTTTGCTTTCGTTGTCCAAATCGTGGTTTACGTTTAGTAAATTCTCAAATTTTAATCTCACCAGGTCTCCTCCTGATCGTCCCTTGATCGTCATTTCATTCGATTCCTCTTATTATCTTCTTCTCCATTCTTCGCCGATTCCATCGCCACTGTGTGATAGGTAGGTAATCTTTCCTATGCTTGTTCATATCTGTTAAATTTGGCTGTCCAAATCGTGGATTTTAATCTCATATCTATATATACTTGTTCGTATCTGTTTGCTTTGGCTGTTGAGGATTGTAATGTAATCTAATATGATACTTTTTCCTATGCTTGTTCATATCTGTTTGCTTTGGCTGTCCAAATAGTTGGTTTTAATCTTATAATCTCCATACTTTTACCTATGCTTGTTCAATCCACAAATTTTAATCTCATCTCCAACATTTCATACTAGCTAGGTTTCATGATGTCCCTTTTCACTGATTATCGTTGCTCGTCATTTATATCTCTTTGATGGATAATTTATGATAAATCGATCTTGCATCCGGTAAGATATGATAGGGTTTAGAAAGCCAACATGTTTGGGTTATTCAATAAAACTCGGAAATCTAATTCTGGTTGGATATTGAGTAGAGTAAATCTTATGTGTTTCCAATTCCCCAAGTGCGTATTTGAAAAGACCTGCACTGGCTTTTGAGAGTAAAATAGTAATCAAAAGCCTTTTCAGTTTTCAAACTCATAATAATATTAATAAAAATCTCTTCTTCTAGCCTAGCGACAACAATAGATGGATATTCCCTGCCTCTTTGAGAGGTCATATATTCGAGTCGGTCAAACGGCAAGTTCTACGCCTGGTTATTTGCGGGATATATGCTTAACCCTCTTGTGGCCACATTTTTTTAACTCCACCAAGATAGTCCAATGGTAAGAGTCGACTTAAGATAACAAAATATCACGAGTTCGATTTTATCTGAAAAAGTTTTGAGTTTAAAACACCCCCACAACTATGCCTCCCTCCCCGCTTAAACTTAAAACGCTTCTAGATGGAATCAAACCCGTGACCTTTTGGTCTCTTAAGCCGACTCTTACCACAGGTTTTCCTTGGTGGGTTCTAAAAAGTGGTCACATACAAACTAACAATTAATATTTTTATGTTTGCATTACTTTAACAAACAAAGTTGGTTTGGATGAGCATTTTTCAAAGCCTTGTTCTATGAAGTAAGCTTCAATTCTGATGAACCAAGTCCTTGGAGCTTGTTTTAATCCATACAAATCTTTTTTCTAGTTTATAAACTTTGTCCTCCTCCCCTTTTTTCTCAAATCTCTTGGGTTGGTCAATAAATACATCCTGAAGTAGTTTTGCATGAGGAAATGCACTATTCAAGTAAATTTGATAGAGATTCCACCTTTATTGAGTCGTTATTGCAATGATCATACAAATAGTATCCCAGTGAGATAAATGTGCAAATATTTCGTTATAGTCAATGCCCTTTTTTTAGCGTACCCTTTAACAACTAGTCTGTTCTTATGTTTATCAACTTCTTTATGCTCATTGAGTTTAGTTTTAAAAACCCACTTCACTCCTATCTTTTTTGCTCCAATTGGAAACTTCACTAACTTTCATGTATTATTTCAATATTTTTGGTTCATTATTTTTTTCCACTTGCCATTGAGTGCAACTTCTTCATAAGTGACTGGATCAAGTGTAACAAGTAAAGTCACATCACTCTATCCCTCTTCCTCTGATAAGTCTTCATCAAATACATAGTCTTTGTGCCATTTAGGGGCCCTTCTAATTCTTCCTGAATGGACAATAAGTTTAGTAGGTTGAATTACTATTGTTCCTTGAGAGGAGTTAGAAATAGTAGGTTGGTTTGTTGTTATTTCTTCATAAGATGAGCTGGAAGACTCAGCTCCTCTTCATTTTCTACCACATATTTTTCTTCTAATTCACTTTCTTTTTTAATCACACCACTTTTCCAAACTCCTCCATTATAAACTTCAGGCATTTCTTTATTCCAATCTCACCATTTTCTTTCTTCGAATATCAAATATTTGCTCACAATAACCTTTCTTAATATTAGATCATATAGTTTATATGCCTTAGATTCTCTGTTAATGCCAAAAAATATGCAAATATGACTCTTGTCATCAAGTTTATGTCTTTTTTGTAAAGTACCTAATATGTGAGCTATGCACACAAAAACTTGTAAATGACTTACAAATGATTTTATGTTGCTTCATACTTCTTCCATAGTTAGTTTCTGTACAGCAGAAGTGTTACTTCTGTTCATTAGTTATATACACCTGTCAGTTGCTTCAGCCCAAAACTCTTTAGACATTTCTCTACTAGCCAACATGGTCCTTATATAGTTAATGATAGTCCTGTTTTTTCTTTCTGTAACTCCATTTCGCTGAGGAGTGAATGTTGCAGTCAATTAACTCTTTATTCCTCTCTCCTCACGAAACTGGTTAAACTCCTTGGAGGAAAATTTCCCATCTTTATCGGTACGAATGCAAGTTAGTGGTAATGCACTCTCATTTTCAACCATTAGTTTGAAATTCTTAAATTTCTCTAACACATCAGATTTTTCACATATTAAAGTATTCCCATATTTTTCTACTATAATCATCAATAAAAATTAGTAAGTACATTTCTCTCGATTGAAGACTACAGTGATAGGACCACAAAGGTCTGAGTGAATTAATTGCAGCTTCCTTGTGGCTCTCCATTTACTTTTATTTAATTGTTTCTTCTTTTGTTGTTTTCCAATCAGGTAGTGTATGCAAGTGTCTTCAAGATTAGTGATTAAGAGTAGTCCTTCTACCATTTTTTTGAGAATACATCTTTTATAAACTCTGATAATTAAGATGTCCCATTATACAGTGTCATAACAGATATTCCTCATCAGAAATAACTTGAACAACTTGAAGACATGTAGTTGTAGAGGTTGTTTTTTCTATTCTTTTGGTTTCTCTTCGATTGTCATCTTCTTAGTATTGATCTTAACGAGTCTATTTGAGCTCATATTTGTGGTCATTATTAATCCCTTCTCGGATGATAGATTTTGCATTCATCGTCTAGCACAAGAAGTCCTATACATTTTTGTTATAGCTCACCCATATACTTAAGAGGTTACATTTCAGTTCTAGAGCATAGTAAACATCTTCAATTTGTTTATCGCCATCTACTTTAATTTGAATGATTCCTTTTCCAAATACAACAATTTTCATGTCATTTTTCCATTTTAACAAATGATTTAACTTGGTATCCAAATGTGTGAACCAATGTAGTCTTCCACACATGTGATTTGTGCAGCCTGAGTCAACTTTGCTTGTACTTTTGATGGTGTTGTTGTAACCTCTGATTCAACATTAACCATAAATAGGACTTCTTATTCTTCATCCTCCTATGCAGAATAATTGGCTTTGTCCCACTCAGACATTCAATTTGAAAATGTCCCAACTTTTTGCATTTGAAACATTCAATACATGACTTGTCAAATGCCCTTCCTCTTCCTCTATTCATCCCTTTGTCTCTGCCTCTTCCTCTTCCATTAACAGAAACAGACATTCTCAAGGCTTGATCTTCTTCCTTTTCGATGGGCTTGAATTTCTGCCCGTGTATAGCCAATGAGCTTTGTAGTTCATTGACTGACATGGTTCTGACATCCCTAGCCTCTTTTATTGCAACCACAACGTAAGTAAACTTTTCAGTCAAGGTTCTCAAGATTTTTTCTACGATAATGGTGTCCGACATTGTTTCTGGTTTGCTAAAACTGTAATCCTCGCGAAATACTACTTGATCGTTTCACGATTTTCATCTTCAGGATTTCAAAATCGCGTCTTAGAGTATTGAGCAGAGATCTCTTGAACCTCTCGTTGCCCCCAAATTTGCTTTTAAAAGACTCTCAAACAATCTTAGTTAAATTGCGGTTTAAGATTTGTTCAAAAGTAACTTTGTCGATTGGTAGGTAGAGGAAGTATTTCACTTTGCAATACTTGTTCTTTAGTTCTTTAATTTGAGTTTTGCTAAGACGGACTGCCTTTGCTTGTTCTTCAACATTTTTTAGATTAGATGCCACATCCCTTTAGCCCTAAGCAAATTTTTCATCAATTCATTCCAGTGGTCATAGTGCTAATCAGTGAAGGTGGGTAACCTTGTGAGGTTGCTGTCGTTTTTCTCGTCCATCTTTGTGAATCGAATGCGTCTTACTTCTCAAACTCTCGGTTGATTATAGGTTAATCTGGCTCTGATACCAATTGTAAATAGTAATCAAAAGCCTTTTCAAACTCATAATAATATTAATAAAAAATGTAGGTCATAAATAGTACAACAAATAACTATTGTCCTACAAAATAGTAAACACTAACTAATAAGAAAACTATTAAACACTAACGCTAACCCACTACTAAATAAACTACTAAACACTAATCCACTATTAAATAAACTTTCAATTACTAACCCACTGTTTAGAACAAGTTAAAAGTAGCATCAACTTATTCTAACCAACTAATTAAAAAAACAACCAACATTTTATTAAACAAATTTTAATGATGATTGTTGATGAATATTGTTATATAGGTGTTATTCAACGACCAAATAGATGGATATATTGGAACATTATCTATTTGGTATTAATTTGCAAAGATTTGCACTGTCATGATGAAAGGAAAGATCCCTTAATAAGTGATTCCAAACCCATTATTTTGGTTGATGCAAAATGGAAGCATCCAGAGTGTAATTCTTTTATCATAATATATAGTCTTAATCATATATCGATCGTGTTCTTGTTTGAAAACATAATTTAGGTTATTTGTTTATCATATTCTTTTCCTAGTTGCTCCAATAGTATTGTAATGTTAGATATGTTTGTTTAGGGTAAAATTAGAACTAGAATTAAGTGGTTCAATTTCAGTTCTCATATTTGTTTATATAAAGAAATTAGAATCATAAATCTCATAAAATTAAAATCATATGTTATTTTTTGAGGTTGAATCATATATTTTTTTTTACATTATCAAAATTTGACTCTTTTTATCTTTTAAAATATTGTAGGTATTAAGCTTCACGCCGAAGAGTATTAACCTGAAAATGATTGAATCCGATGAAACTTCTCATAGTAGAAATAAGTTTACTTTGTGTTCGTCTATTGAAATGTCACCTAAGATATGGGGAAAATTCCCAGAAGACCTCTTTGAAGTGGTTGGGGCGAGACTCCCAGTGGCTACCTTCTTTCGTTTTCTTTCGGTTAATAGAAAATGGAACTCCATATTGACTTCCCATACCTTTCGAGACCGATATGATAAAATTCCCATCACCCAACCATGGCTATACGCTGTCACCCACAAAAACGCAGCCATGTACGATCCCTCTTCAAATAAATGGTACCATTTAAAAAATCATTATTTCCAAGAGAAGTTGGCTATCGTCCCTGTTGCTTCTGTTGGCGGTATTGTTTGTTTTATCAATCTTCTTCAAACACGTTTCTTCGTGGGTAACCCACTTACTCAGACACTCAAGGAGCTTCCTGCTAGGTCAAAAATTAATTGGCCTATAGCAGTCGTTGGAATGTGGATGTATGGAAAATCTTTAGTCGAGGGCTACAAGATCATTTGCATCAATGGGGAGCTGGGCCAATACATAATTTTTGACTCTATCAAGAATACATGGTATGAATCAGGAGTCATGCCGGCGATTAGAATGTTGCCCTTGTATTTGAGCTTACTCCCGCAGGCTATCTCTATAGACGATTGTCTTTACTTCACGTGTTCGAATCCAGAAGGTATAATCTCCTACAATATGTTGTCGGGAGTTTGGAATCATTTTTTAGTCCCGAATCCTCGGGTTTTGATTGCTAAGCGATTTCTCGTGGAATGTGGGGGTCGGATCATGCTCGTTGGTTCGATGGAAAGTGAAATAGAATCATGTGTTTCTGTTCGCATTTGGGAGTTACAAAAAATGACGTTACTATGGAAAGAGTTCGACAGGATGCCAAGTGAGTGGTGCTTGGGATTGAACCGAAAGAACACTATCCACATGATTTGTATAGGTAACAAAGACATGATCATGTTGTCATTTGTATCTGAAAAAAGGAACAAGTTTGTTACTTATGATGTTTTGAAGAAAGAATGGTTGCAAGTTTCGGGGTCTATAAGGACGGGTCAGAGGTTAGAACATGGAATCACATTTTATCCTTGCATTACAGCAACAGTTTAAATTAGTATTAATAACTTTTATTTTATTGATATTTGGATTGTTTTTCTTTTCTTCTTCTCTTGCTAAACTTAATACTATTAAGAACTTTTATTTTATTGATGAATGGATTTTATTGTTTCTTATTCTAAACAATATTAAATTGCCTAGAATAGAATACAGGTATATATATATATATAAGCATGGGTTTTCATTACAAGTATTACAAAATTATTTTATATTTATCTAAAAATATATATATAAAGTAATTTAATTTTTTTTTAAGTAAAATATAAACAAAGTGATTTTAATAAAAGGAAAAATCAAATTTTATATTTAATATGTATAAATTATAAAAAAAATTTAAATATGTTATTACTTTATTTTATGTGTTAATATAAATAAAATTTGTTATATATTGAAAACAAAAAATTATGTAATTTTATATCTAGTTAATTATATAAAAAAGTAAATTTTGTATTAATGAATTTATTTATATTTAATAAATAAGTCTACATGTATTTATAATTTAAAATTTTCTATTGATGTATTTTTATACTTTTTTCTCACATTCTTTCTTGATAGGATTAGGGGTGTTCAACCGACCGATTAACCGGTTAACTAGTTAAATGGTTCCGGTTAATATTGGTTTTGGCTTTTATTTTACAAACCGGTTAACCGGCCGTTAATGGTATCGGTTTTACCGGTTCTAGTTCTGCCGATTTTGGTCGGTTCTGGCCGGTTAACCGGGTTTAACCAGGAACTGATAATTCAATTTTTTAAAATTAAGTAATAAATTTATAAAATATTTTTTTTTAAAATTATTGTTTTAACTTTCCTATTATACTATTCTTTCATCTTTTTTCTTTTTTTGTCTCTATTATAATATACTATATTATTATTATAAATATATTATATTATATTATAATAATATCTTATATATATATATATATATATTTAGGAATATGTTATAATATATAATTTTATTATAACAATATAATATATTTTATAGCTATTCATTAGGTATAGATTTTTATATGTCTCTTGAAAAAATTTAAATTCATTAGGTCGATTAGTCTTTAACCAACCAAGTAGAATATGATTGAATCCACTTCTCAACTGATAGAATGGGAAGTGGAATCGGTAAATTATAATTTATAACTTTGATTTTAGGTGTTTCCGTGTTTGATGTGTTGGAGATAAAGTTAAATAAAGTGAGGTTGAACTTTGAAGACATCAAGTTTTAATTTGCTTAACTATTTTGATTTTGTTAATTTATAATTCCACGTTATCGTTATAAAAATAATTTTACATATTTTGATGAAATTATTTTAATTTGTTTTTAATTTATTTTTGTAAAATTTTATATAAATTATAATGTTTTTTAAAAATTATTCTATAAAAATTATTTATAAAATAACTAATACAAATTATAAAATATAAAAATATATAATTAAATTATTATCGGTTTACCGGTTAAACCGTTAGAAAAATAAGGAAACCGAAAACCGAACCGTTTAACCGGTAAAAAACCGATTAATCTGAACCGCTAGAACCGATTAACCAATAAACCGTTAAAATGAAACCGGTTAACTATCGGTTCGGTTGGGTTACCAGTTTTCCGGTTTTTTTTTGCACAGCCCTAACAGGGATACATAAATTTAATTTTATTTAATTTTAAGTTTTATATAATTAAAATATATATTAATTATACTATTAAAAAGAAATGCTATAAAATTTATATTTAATTAAATAAATTTACATTAATAAATAAAATAAGAGTATTAACAATAAAATCATAACAAACATAATATTTTCAATTATTTAAAAATAAAATAAAATTATATTTAAAATAAATATGTGATAATAAAGAAAATAACATTATTATAATGTTATTAATATTATGTGATATAAAATTTCAATTAATTAAAAAATTGTTATAATAATTAATTAATTATTTTTATTTACTAATTTCATAATAATAGAAATTGTAAAAGCTCAGAAATGGGTTGACATAGCGTGCAAGAGATGGTGGACACAATTTTATTTTTAAAATAATTAATTAAAATTAATTTTAAGTTAACCTTTCATCCCTAATTGAAAGCTCATAATTTAGTCTTCTATTGAATCTCATAAGGAGGTGGGGATTGAGATTTGATAAATGAATTCTTTTTTAAATAATTTTATGAAATTAATTTTAAACGGTTGATCTCTATAACTCGCTACTAAATTTAAAAATCAAATATTTTACGTGTATAAACTTAATTTCAAGTATTCTTTTTTAGTTCAATATTTGGTGTCACTCGAAAAAGTCTTACACGCTATTTATTTCGTGCCCATTAAAAATTAGTTTTTACTTCACAAATTTTTTACTATTTAAAAATTGAAATCTTATATTTTATTTACCTAAATTATTTTTACAAATACATACGTCTAAGTTTAATATTTTAATTTTTTAAATATTAATTAAATGTCGATTTATTCGATTGATTTAGAAAATGTGGGGATGATACTAGAAAATGTCAATTAAAAAAAGTTAAATTTAAGAAATAAATCCAAAAGAGACAATAATAAAATATATATTTTAAAGGCGTTTTTTATTTTTTCAATTTTTTTAAAAATAACTTAGAGCCTTTAAATATTGAAAGACATTTAAAATAAAAAATTTAAGATAAATTCGCCATAGGACGGACTAGAACGACCACTTGAGGGACCGTCGGTTAAAAGAGCGTGGTTTGGGGCGCTTTGGACACGGCATGGACTGGGGTCAAATGGTTTGGTCGTTGATCAACACGGAGCGAGACGTGCACGGGTGGACTAGGGGCGCGGAATACTCGGACGTTGAGTCCGGGTTTTGGCCGTATTGACCCACGGTTTTACCTTTCGAGTTATCGCCAAAAGTGATATTTGGTCCAATACACTTTGATATGTATGTCAGTAGCCGACTGTTGTCTGTCATATGCCTAGAGAAGCCGGTGTCCAGATACCATACTGAATCTTTCAAGTTGTTGTCCTATTTTATCTGCACATAAACATTGACACCTTTGGTACCCATTTTTATTTGGGTCCATGGTTAATTAGTCTCTTGGGGATCCATACTTGAGTTATTTTTATGGATCTCCCATTTTGTGTTTTTAATAATGTGTGTATGTTTTACACTTGCCAGATTTTTTTTCTTCTTATGATCCGTTAATTTTAGAAAATGATTTTTGATAAAAACATTCCTGGCTTTCTGTCAGGTTTGTACTTACCAGACCTGGCTGCCTATTTTTGGGCTTAAGCCATCTTGACTTTTGATTAGTTGGATTAAAATATTAATTTCATCTTTAAGAGTCAAATTGTTACAGTTTAGATTAGTTCGAATGTCAATTAAATTTCCATTGACAAAACTTATGAAATTAAGTTTTCCTTTTACCAGGTTCAACTTGTTGCAGGACTTAGTTGGATTTCCCCCAACAAATCCTAGACCGGTTTGCATCCGGCAGACCTTTTTTTCTCATGCAATTGCTTGAGAGCATTTCCAGATTTTGTCCATGATCAAACCACATAGTTTAATCTTTAATTTTCAACAGATAAACTTTGAACTATTTCATTGAGCTTCTCATTCTTAGCTGATAGCTCATTCATTATTTTTTCCAAAACTTTTGGTTCATTATTTATAGTTAAGAAACATGTATTGTTAGATTAGTTTTTCAAATTTATTTTGTTAAAAAGATCTAACAGTTTCTTGTACTCAATGACCATGTCATTGAGTGCAATAATTAGATCATTTCTTGTTAATTCATCAAAGGTGAAATCAAATACCTCGTTGTCATTTTCCATGAAACATTTGACAATTTCTTCCTCACTTTCACTTGAGGAGCTTTCATCGGAATCACTTTCAGCCCATTTTCTCTTGCTTTCCTCAGCAAATAGTGCCTTTTGTTCCTTCTTATTCTTGGAAGTTTTGTGATCCTCCTTGTACTTTCTCTCGAATGACTTCTTGTCATCCCTTATGGATTTCCTGCAGTCAGCTTTGAAGTGAGCTGGTCTGTCACAATTAAAACATTTTAAACTAGTATTAGACTCATTTATAATTATTTCTGTTAAGATTAGAGTTAGAATGATTCTTCCTCATGAATTTGCCAAACTTTTTGACAAATAATGATATCGCGTCGTTGTTGATGTGTTCAGTAGACTTGGCAGATGTTGAAGTAGGTGGCTCTTCAGCAATCACCAATGTTTGTGTTGTGATGGAGGTGGACTCCTCCTCCTCATTCCTTGAGTTTATCACAAACTCATAGGCCTTCATATCGACAAAGAGATTATGCAAATCGACCTTGTTGAGGTAATTGAATTCCCTCATATCCATCGTTTTGATAACAACGTCCCTGTTGTTATATACATTTCCCAAGGTTGAGAGTTCGATGACTATGCTACTGAATCTTTCGTCGAACTCAGTCATAGTCTCACTCGGACGCATTCTGATGTTGTCAAACTTTTGTGTGGCAACCATCAACTTGTTTTCTTTTGTTTGGTTGTTGCCTTCACAAAGTTGAGTCAGCTTCTCCCATATATCTTTGGCAGTGGAACATGATTTGATCTTGTTGAACATGTTCTTGTCCAAAGTTTTATAGAGAATGTCCTTGGCCACGTTGTCGAGGTTGGCTTTCCTCTTTACATCAACAGTCCACTCGTATCTAGGATTCTCCTTCATCTCAAGAGCACCCTCCATTGTATTTGTGGTTGTGGTTACCTTTAATATCTTCATAGGACCATCTATGATTACATACCACATATCATCATCTTGTGTCACCAAATGTGCTTGCATTTTGATCTTCCAGTCATCATAGTCTTCCTTTGAGAACATTGGAATCTTGTTTATGTAAGATATGATTCAGATATCTGCAGTAATTTAAGAATATAAAATATTTCTCTAATACCACTTTTTAGGATCGAAGACAACAGTAGAAGGGGGGTTGAATACTGTTGTTCTATTTTTCACTTAAATGCGATTTTAATCATGTTAAGGACTGAAAATTTGTTTCTATTATTGGAAAAATCGTTGCAAGCTCTTGAACGGTTTCAAGTGCGGAAAATGATTGCGGGATTTGAATCGACAGATATGATAATGAATGAATAAATGAAAAGACAACACGAGATTTTATGGATTTTTGCAGATAAAACTCCTACGTTACCCCTTCTTCTGTTTCTAGAAGGATTCCACTAGAATACTTTGATTTGTATAGCCTCTACACAAAGCCACTTAGATCACAGGTCTTAACACTTGCTTGTTTGAACTCCTAGTCTCACTCTATCTTATTGAACAGATGACTCTCTGTTCAACCTACACAATGATAAATTATTATCGAGTAATACAAGAGATTATCGCTCAACGTATATCGTCTCGTGTATGCATAATGTAGTCTTGTAAAAGAACCGGAGAATTCTTGAGTCGATTGGAGAAAAACCGAATGATTCTCTATTTTTCTTTGATGCCTTTTTATATTTTCTGTATGGAAACGGTCGAATCTAATTTGTTGATACGCGGCAACGGTACGTTTATCGTACGTCTAGCGTATGGGGTAGTGTGCAGACGAATGAAATATTTATTTGTGTGTGGCGTACGGGATTGTAGTGCACAATAGAGTGAAATATTCGTTTATTGTTTTGCCTATCAAAGTAGAGAGCTCGTGTATATTTTGACGTATTTAGCTGATGTGGAACTCAATTGATAGCGAGCTCTGTTGATGAGCTACTATGTTGATAACGGACTCAACTATTGATTAGTTGAGTCGTTGGCTACTCTGCTGATAGCGAACTCAGTTGTTGATCAACTCTGCTGTTAGCGCATATCTACTGATGGCAACTCACCTGTTAGCGCAACTATGCTTATGGGCTACTCAGTTGTTAGCGCAACTATGTTGATGGGCTACTCAGTTATAAGCACAACTCTGCTGATGGGCTACTCAACTGTTAGCGCAACTATGTTGATGGGCTACTCAGCTGTTAGCACAACTCTGCTGATGGGCTACTCAGCTGTTAACACAACTCTGCTGATGGGCTACTCAGCTGATGGTAACTCAATTGATGGCAACGCAGCTAATGAGCTACTTAGCTGATGGAAACTCTGCTGCCAGCTTCTTCAAATCTGCTATCAGCGATTCTTCAACTCTGCTGATGGAAACTTTGTTGTTAGCGTTTCTTCAGTTATGTTGATGGCAACTCTTCTTCCAGCGCTTCTTCAGCTTTATTGATGACAACTCTCTTGCCAGCGCTTCTTCAGCTCTTTGAGTAAGTCTGCTGCCAGCGAGTCTTTACCTACGCATTAAAACATTGTTGAAGTTAATTTTATTCATTTATCAAAACATCATCAAAACTATGTGTTCATTTTAATTATCTTAAGTTCATTTTAATCAATTAAAGCGTTTTTCATAATTAACATAATTTAATGATTTTCCCTTTAATCTTAATTTAACAATTTTCCTTTTTTCCTTCTTTAACTTAATTTAACAAGCTACTTTACTGATTATAATGTAGGGCATTGATTCCACAATTAGGGTAGAGGTTTGATCATTCCTACATGGATTGTAAGCTCTTCAACTTTGCAAATTTTGTTTAATATATAATTTTATCCGTGAGGATGATCTTCTTCGATATTTATTTAAGTATGAGATTATATTAGTGGATCAACTTAGGGTCAAAAAATTTATATAGCCTTCTCCATAACAACCATGCATTATACTAATGCATTGACACCAATCTTGGTTAATTTAGTGGTTAGAGACCTTAATACCTTATATGTGAAAATTTATTTAATTGAAAAGATCATATTGACGTGGAGGTCATGGTGGTTGGTTTTTCTATCTCCTCCAGGGTATTAGTGAGGTGTGCAAAACTTTGACTACACTAGTGTCTATATGAATCTTGAATTTTTAGTTTGTAGAAACGCTTTTATTAGTATTTTCCTTTATGAGAAACTGTCATCTTCTCTTATTCTGCAATGGGAAATGATTGGTTCTCGGGTGCAAGTGCTACTCCGGTACTAGCAACCCAATTACTAACCCCTCATTCAGACGCAAACATGAGCATTTTTCTCATTCTTCTATTTTATTTACTAATATATAGTTTTGACTTTCAAAAACATCCTACTGAAACATTAGGATTCAGGAATACACCAGGATCATCAATTTCTATAACCACTCTCCATCATAAAAAATAATTACTTTATGAGCTGCAGTTGAAAATAATTGAAAATAGTGAATGGATAATACTATACAATTCGCGTGACGCACTATGCAATTCGTGTGACGCACTATAAAACACACGTCACAAACTATACAATTTGCGTGACAAACTATAAAATTTGCGTCGTGCACTATACAATTCGTGTCACGAACCAATACATATATAATTGTGACGAAACAACTATAATATTCTTTACGAACCATAGTATTCAGGTCACTAACAAATACATACATGATCGTCACGAACCAACTATAACATAAAATTCACATTTAACATACTCATTGAAAATGTAGTGAGTGAGGGAGAAACCGCTATTGATGTTGAACAGGAAGTTGGAGAGGGAGAATGCGAAAGAGAGATTCAGGAAGAATGTAAAAGAGAGATTTAAGGAGCAATGGAATTAGTGAGGGAGAAACCACTACTGATGTTGAACGGGAAGTTTGACAGTCGTGGGGATGAACGTAAAACGTTATTGCTGATGTTTAGGATTTAGGGAGAGGGAGAAGATGAACAGAAGAAATTTGACACCCCAAAACCCCAAAAAGGGATATTAAGGACAATATGGACATTTCACTGGCTTAAAATATCATTTTTTCAAATATTATTAACCTTGGTTATTTTTCAAATTTCACATCTTAATAGGGTCATTTCGTCAAATTTCCTGTAAATTATCTAAATCTTTTATTTTTTTTAAATAAATGGGTTGCCTTGGAGTGGACTACCTTAGCTCGTGGGCTTATCCCATAACCGACCTTGTATAGAGTATTGGAGTAAAAAGAGAGGCTCTAAAAAAATTCGAATATGATTTCGCCATTAAGTGAGCTTGTCCTAGCTAGGTTGATAGAAGATCACGTTATAACTATTAGAAGCATTGTTAATCAATTGTAAACCTCAATCTTGTTTATAATACAGTTTCATATTTCATATTTCATATTTCATATTTCATATTTCATATTAATATGCATGCACGACTAGAAATTAATATTGATCTATGTGTCATGAGGATAGTTATATTTTTTTTGGAATTAAAGAAGAATTAGCATGACACACACAGCCATTACCCTTACTTAAACTCAAAACACTTCAAGATGAAATCGAACCCTTGACCTTTTAGTTTCTTAAGTCGACTCTTATCACTATGCTACCTTGGTGGGACTATGAAGATAATTATAATTAATTGTGAGAAGTACAAAAAAACGGTTTGTTTTAATTAGAACTAGGATACATGACGAGTCGAATTAAGATGCATCAAATACATATAGAAGGTAGAGAAAATTAAATGAGCCTACAATTACTCTGATCGCTTACTTTAACTCTTAAATTAATTTTTAAAATAAATCATCCCTCAAAATTTTAGAAAGAGTCACAAATGGCCATTCTGTCAATTTCTTTTATTATGTCTAACGGCTCTAAAAAATGTCAACACCAAGATCTTGTCTGAAGCGGAGCTCGTGTCGATTTGATAGGATCGGCTTTATTGTTAAAGACGGGGTCTGGCTAAGGATAAAGGCTTATGAAAAACGGTTTGATAGAAATCCTGTTAGGGATTAATATCTCTTTCTATTCTACGCAAACTTGTGTAAACACTTGAAACAGATTCAAGGCGAATTGTTTACTTGGGTTTGAAGCACAAGATGAAATATGAAAAGATGACAGAAATGAAGAACACAACAGTTTGTTTATGGATGTTCGGAGAAACTCTCCTACGTCACCCCTTCTTCCAACCACCGGAAGGATTCACTATAATATGATGAGAATCAAATATAGTTTACACACTTAGCTCACTATTGAACAGAACACTTTCTGTTCAATTACAAGATGAAGAATATCACTTAGCTAAAGGTGTTTTAATTTTAGATCTCTCTCTCAATTCACACACAGTACAATCAGAAAGAAGCTTCACAGAATAAGTTCAGTAAGCAAGATTATTGAGTAGTCTCTCTCTGCAAAATCAGATTGCTTGTCCGTTTGTATTCGCTTGTTCGTGAGACTAATTGTCCGTTGTCCTTAGGATTTGATAAATACAGAGCAGGAGCTAACGGTCGAATCTTCAAGAATGATACGTGGCACTCTTTCATTGGAAAACCTCCATTGTACACAGCAGGTTCTGAGCACAAGGATCGTGGCCGTACCGAACTGGTAGTGCGCTGAATATTCCATCAGGGATGTACCTGCAAAACGGGTAATGTGAGGAAAATTCTCTTACGTGGCATTCCTTGATTGGATGCATATAGCTGTTGTACTAATCATCACTGGAAAGTGGAGCAGAAGTAGGGTACAGCTATAGCACGTGGGTAGGAGAAATGCTAGATTCAAGCGTACTGCTTAAACTGAGCATTAGACGTATTTCAGTTAGACGAATTTGTGAAAATCAGTCTAATGAAATAAGTCAACTCCTTCTAATGAAAAAACGTCTATTAGACCGCCTGGTCTAATAGAATTAGACTCACGTCTAATTACAATAACCATTAGACTGGCACGTCTAACTCCACTGAGTTAGACTGCCACGTCTAATTCTGGTTCTACCTTAGACTTGTCTGAAGCAATTAGACTCACGTCTAACTTTTACTAATTAGACTACCCGTCTAATTATTCAATAACCATTAGACCGGCACGTCTAACTCCACTGAGTTAGACTGCACGTCTAATTCCGGTTCTACCTCAGACTTGTCTGAAGGAGTTAGACTCACGTCTAACTTTCACTAATTAGACTATCCGTCTAATTATTCAATAACCATTAGACCGGCACGTCTAACTCCACTGAGTTAGACTGCCACGTCTAATTCCGGCTCTACCTCAGACTTGTCTGAAGGAGTTAGACTCACGTCTAATTTTCACTAATTAGACTACTCGTCTAATTATTCAATAACCATTAGACTGGCACGTCTAACTCCACTGAGTTAGACTGCACGTCTAATTCCGGTTATACCTCAGACTTGTCTGAAGGAGTTAGACTCACGTCTAACTTTCACTAATTAGACTGTCCGTCTAATTATTCAATAACCATTAGATCGGCACGTCTAACTCCACTGAGTTAGACTACAGGTCTAATTCCGGTTCTACCTCAGACTTGTCTGAAGGAGTTAGACTCACGTCTAACTTTCACTAATTAGACTACCCGTCTAATTATTCAATAACCATTAGATCGGCACGTCTAACTCCACAGAGTTAGACTGCACGTCTAATTCCGGTTCTACCTCAGACTTGTCTGAAGGAGTTAGACTCACGTCTAACTTTCACTAATTAGACTATCCGTCTAATTCTTTTCATCTATTAGACTTACACGTCTAACTCCGATGAGTTAGACTGTACGTCTAATTCTATTAGACTCACGTCTAATTCCGTGTATTCATTAGACTATCCGTCTAATTCTTTACATCTATTAGACTTACACGTCTAACTCCGATGAGTTAGACTGTACGTCTAATTCTAGACTCATGTCTAATTCCGTGTATTCATTAGACTATCCGTCTAATTATTTACACATCTATTAGACTTACATGTCTAACTCCGATGAATTAGACTGTCCGTCTAATTTTATGCGAATGAAAATCAACATCGGTCTAATGGCCATCATTAGATCCAAGTCTAATAATATGTTGTCTCAATACACCTGTATCAAAACTCATAAATTATTTCATCATCAAAATATCAGTGGGTAATTATTTCAACACTTAGTCAAAATAATTTGACCCAACACGATTGAATGTTGCAAAATCTAGAGAGATTTCAGACGAAATCACCAAACTTCGTGAATCGTTTGTAACCATTCGCTTGAAGAGAAAGTGAAGATCTTTGCGGAAAAGAACATCCTTAATCAGAAAACTTATAAATCTTACATCGAAGAGTCGGCTAAGAAATTAAATTCCTTGAAGAACGAGTATCATCCCGAACTTGCTAAAGGCTTCAAATCACAGTTTGCTCATACTCAACCCGAGATTGGATATCCGCAAGAAGAAATTGAGAAAGTGAAAGTTGTGAATATTATGTCTGTGAAAGAGGTGACGTTGGAGCTCGACGATGCGAAGGAATCGTTTCACATCTAAATCGGGACACAGATAACTATTTCAAAAGAGGAATTCAATCGATGAGAGAGAAAGAGAAAATAGAGGAATGAGACAGGCTGATGGAGATGAGAGTGAGGACTGTGATGGCTCAAGTGGAGGTTGTGAAAGTGAGTAGAATGAAGCGTTTTAGAAGTTGGAGGTGATAGCAAAAGAGATTAAAGAGACGAATGTATTGATTAATGAGGCCTTGAAGAAGGTGGTGGTGGAAAACAACTATTGTGTCCTTGCTCAAATTGACTATGTAACCGCAACAACAGTGGTTGTGGTGGCAGCATGAGGAAATAAGAAAAAGAATTTGGCGGCGATGATTTTTGTTAGAGCCGTTAAACCTAACGAAAAAATTGACAGATGAGTCATTCGTGATCCTTTTTAAAAATCTAAAGGGTGATTTGTTTTAAAAAAAAAAGAATTTAAAGACTAGAAGTAAACAATCTAAGTAATTTGGGTCGGCCATATAATTTGCCCTAAAAAGTATTGACTTATCATTATCTATATTTTCGTTAACACGGTTCTTATTTTTTTCTTATCTCTTAAAAATATAGAAAATATAAAAATAAAATTACGAAATAGTTTAGAGCTCACAAATTTTGAATCAATCACAAGGAAAAATCAAAAGTTTTATGTTAAATATATGTTGGCTTTTTGGCTCATATTTTATTAGAGTTTATATATTATGAGCTTTAAATTTTTATTGGGCTTATAATAATAGTAGTTTAGTCTTTTAGGTTTTTAATGTATTCATATAAATAGACATTTTAATATAGAGTAATTTGGACCATTATTCCATGAAAATAATAGAATTGACGACTCCCCGAGGATGTAGGCATTGTTGGCCGAAACCCGTTATATCTTGTGTTCTTTATTATTCTTTACCACATTTTCTTTATATTTTCTTTTATCGTGTGTTTATATTAAATATTTTCTCAACAATATATTAATGAGTAGAGATTATCTTCCGACAAACACTTACGGTGCACCGTTTATGCGCTTTGTTAGTGTCCTCCCGTAATGTTTTGTAGACGAAGTAGTATAAGTATTCCCTAAATGTGACTAAACACTTGCCCATAATTTCTTACTTTTCTTTGTTTTAAGATAAGTGACGACTTTTCAAAACTGAAAAATGACTAGTATCTTAAAACATTTTATTCGGTTTAATAGAGAAGTGTGCAAAAAAAGGTTACATATGTCAATTAAAGCGAACTTAAAATTATTGATATATGTAATTGTAATATTGAACTTATCTTTTATTCCTCTTTTTTTTTAACACTTTTAAGTGAAAGTCTATCGTCTTTATCGTCTTTAAATTAAAATAATTTAGCTGTTCACCCTTTTGTCTATGGGTGTAATTAATTTAATTAACTAGCTCAATAGTATTGAAAAAGATAGATAATTGTTAGCAAATTTGTCTAAAATAACATGGATGTTCTCTCTTACGTTGCTAATGCAAACACACTCTAATTCCATATGAAATACTAAGTGGTGTTTATATTTTATTTACTAGGTAAAATGTGACATGTAATATATAATATATGTTGGGTTTCTTTGCCTAGAATATTCTTTTTGTATGATTGTCCCACATCGGAAGATGATGGGAGTTGGAGAAGTTTCTTAGTGTATAAAATAAACTCTCCTCTCTTTGGTTTATTGCACCCAATATTTGTTAGTTCTCTTTTGAACTATTCTGAGTATTTGTAATCCGTGTTAACGATTATAGTGAAATATTTTTCAGTGGCTTTGTCTGTGGATTAGTCAGCAATTTTGCTGGATACCACGTTAAATTGGGTGTCGTTTTCATTCTGTCTTTTACTATTATTATCATTGTTCTTGCATCCGCACAACAATTGGTATCAGAGCAGGGTTGTTCAGATCCGCTCAGGCAAGAACGATGGTTGAATGTAAAAGTTTTGAAAGTCGACAAGTTTATTGGGAGGAATAGTTTCAGTCTGTGGCAGATCAAGGTCCGGGCATTGTTGAAACAACACGTCCTATGGGCTCCCTTGATGAAGCCTACACATGTCCCGCCACCTGCTGATATGAAGTCTTTGGAAGAAAAGGCACACTCAACATTGCTCTTGGCTTTGGCAGACGATATCATTACTGAGGTGGCTGAGGAGGAAACCGCTGCTGATTTGTGGTTTAAGCTGGAGACTTTATAGATGAAGAAGAGCTTAACCAACAAGTTGCTTTTGAAGCAACGTCTGTTCAGTCTGCTGAAGCAACGTCTGTTCAGTCTGCGTATGCAAGAAGGTACACCTCTTAGAGACCATCTAGATCAATTAAATGCAATATTATTAGATCTGCGTAATATTGATATTAAGATATATGATGAGGATGCTGCCTTGATTTTGTTAGTTTGTTTACGAATATCATATGAAAACTTTAGGGAGTCTTTCATTAGTGGTAAAGATTCATTGTTTTTAGAAGGATATAGGATCTGGTCCCCTTCTGAAAGGAGGGTTATTCTGAGTAGGAATGTTGTCTTTGATGAAAATTTCATTCTTAACCCAACGGTGAAGTTCACCATTCCGGTAGATTGTGGTGTCGAGAAACAGGAGGAGCAAGAAATGACTGAGGCTAGTTGTGAAGCAGAGGAGAGTTTTTCTCAACCACTTTCAGCGGTTGTAGAGGAAGTGGATCCTCATGAGCCATCCACCTACAAGGAAGCTGTTACGGGTACTGAGTCTGTCCAATGACTTGCTACCATGGGAGATGAGATGGCGTCACTTCAAAAGAATCAGACTTGGGAATTAGCTAGAATACCGCCAGGGAGAAAGGTTGTCACTTGTAAATGGTTGTTCAAGAAGAAGGAAGGGTTGTCACCAGCTGAGGGGGTCAAGTATAAAGCCAAGTTAGTTGCTAGAGGGTTCAGTCAGAAAGATGGAGTGGACTATAATGAGATATTCTCACCAGTAGTCAGACATACTTCCATCAGGGTGCTACTTGCTATAGTTGCACATCAGGACCTGGAACTCGAACAGCTAGACGTGAAGACAACTTTCTTACATGGAGAGTTGGAAGAAGAGATATACATGACTCAGCCAGATGGTTTTCAGGAACCTGGAAAAGAAGAATATATTTGCAAGTTGAAGAAGTCTTTATATGGACTGAAACAGTCCCCGATGCAGTGGTATAAGCGGTTCGATAGCTACATGTTTAAGATTGGCTATTCAAGGAGTCCGTATGACAATTGTGTCTACTACAACAAGCTCAAAGATGCTTCCTTCATCTATTTGGTATTGTATGTAGATGATATGTTGCTAGCTGTTGAGAAGAAGTCTGACATTCAAAAGTTGAAGGGACTACTCAGTATAGAATTCGAAATGAAGGATTTAGGTGTTGCTAAGAAAATTCTGGGAATGGAGATCTACAGAGATAGAAGTCATAAGAAGTTATTCTTGTCACAGAAGGGGTATATTCAGAAAGTTCTATCAAGGTTTGGAATGGCTACTACTAAGCCCATTGATACTCCTAGTGCTTCAAATGCACATTTGTCTGTAGCATTTGCACCTAAATCATCTCAGGAAAAGGAATACATGTCACATGTTCCTTATGCTAGTGCAGTGGGAAGCTTGATGTATGTTATGGTCTGCACTAGACCGGATCTTGCACATGCTGTTAGTGTTGTCAGTAGGTTCATGGGAGACCCTGGTAAGGAACACTGGCAAGCAGTGAAGAGGATTTTCCGCTACCTCAGGGGTACATCTGATATTGGTCTCAGTTATGGTGGTGATAGTCAGTGTCTAGTATCTGGTTACTCAGATTCTGACTATGCTGGAGATGTAGACAGTAGAAGATCGATGATCGGTTATGTATTCATGCTTGGTGGTTCTGTTGTGAGTTGGAAGGCTACTCTGCAGCCGACAGTAACCTTGTCTACTACAAAGTCAGAATATATGGCCTTGATAGAAGCTGCTAAGGTGGGAATCTGGTTGAAAGGATTGGTTAGTGACTTGGGTCTACAACACGATCAGGCTTTAGTGTACTGCGACAGTTTGAGTGCAATATGCTTAACCAAGGATCAAGTTCACCATGAAAGAACAAAACACATTGATGTGAGGTACCATTTTCTGAGAAGTGAGAAGAGGATCAAGGTAAACAAAGTGGGGACTGCAGACAATCTAGCTGATATGTTTACAAAGTCGGTTCCGCAGAGCAAGTTTCAACACTATTTGAACTTGCTCAATGTTAGAAGTTGTTGATTGCCCTTGAAGGGGCAAGGCCTGAGGCAGAGCAGGTCACATCTGGGCATTCAGTGTAATGCATCTGTTTTGTTTATCTGGGCATTCAGTGTAATGCATCTGTTTTGTTTATCTGGGCATTCAGTGTAATGCATCTGGCACATCTGGTATTTAAAGTACATCTGGTGCATCTGGCTATCTGGGAAAATATTCAAGTCAAGGTGGAGATTTGTTGGGTTTCTTTGCCTAGAATATTCTTTTTGTATGATTGTCCCACATCGGAAGATGATGGGAGTTGGAGAAGTTTCTTAGTGTATAAAAGAAACTCTCCTCTCTTTGGTTTATTGCACCCAATATTTGTTAGTTCTCTTTTGAACTATTCTGAGTATTTGTAATCCGTGTTAACGATTATAGTGAAATATTTTTCAGTGGCTCTGCCCGTGGATTAGTCAGCAATTTTGCTGGATACCACGTTAAATTGGGTGTCGTTTTCATTCTGTCTTTTACTATTATTATCATTGTTCTTGCATCCGCACAACAATATAGGTACCTTCTATTAAATACGGTAATTTTGATTGTTATGGTTAATAACAATTATATAAATATATGTCATACTTATATAAATACCTACATAAATTATTTTATTTGAAAAGATTGTGATATTTGTTGTCTTAGAAAAAAAGTTTTACGAGGAAAAAATGGAAGAATATGAAAATGTAAATGAACACTTTGGGTATTATTTAGGATTGGAAACTTTTATTAAAAATAGTGATTAAGTGACAAAAGCTTACTCTAAAATGAGTTAATAAGTGTGAGCGCAATTTGGTAAAAGAAAAGACAATCCCATTTTTATATATTCTTTTATAATTTTTAATTTGAATTTAAATTTAAATTTATAAGAAAGACAGTAGAGAGAGAAATGGCGGAGCGCAGCGTATATATATCGCTAGCCATGCTGATTGCTTAGACTGTTTATCAAACGAAGGTCAGGAAAATCTTCCTCTGAATTTCTTCATCTTCAACCTCATAGCCAGCTAGCTGCTTCATCCGCCGCCGCCACTGTACGTTATGTCATTTTTCATATATGTTTGCTTTCGTTGTCCAAATCGTGGTTTACGTTTAGTAAATTCTCAAATTTTAATCTCACCAGGTCTCCTCCTGATCGTCCCTTGATCGTCATTTCATTCGATTCCTCTTATTATCTTCTTCTCCATTCTTCGCCGATTCCATCGCCACTGTGTGATAGGTAGGTAATCTTTCCTATGCTTGTTCATATCTGTTAAATTTGGCTGTCCAAATCGTGGATTTTAATCTCATATCTATATATACTTGTTCGTATCTGTTTGCTTTGGCTGTTGAGGATTGTAATGTAATCTAATATGATACTTTTTCCTATGCTTGTTCATATCTGTTTGCTTTGGCTGTCCAAATAGTTGGTTTTAATCTTATAATCTCCATACTTTTACCTATGCTTGTTCAATCCACAAATTTTAATCTCATCTCCAACATTTCATACTAGCTAGGTTTCATGATGTCCCTTTTCACTGATTATCGTTGCTCGTCATTTATATCTCTTTGATGGATACTTTATGATAAATCCATCTTGCATCCGGTAAGATATGATAGGATTTAGAAAGCCAACATGTTTGGGTTATTCAATCAAACTCGGAAATCTAATTCTGGTTGGATATTGAGTAGAGTAAATCTTATGAGTTTCCAATTCTCCAAGTATGTATTTGAAAAGACCTGCACTGGCTTATGAGAGTAAAATAGTAATCAAAAGCCTTTTCAGTTTTCAAACTCATAATAATATTAATAAAAATCTCTTCTTCTAGTCTAGCGACAATAATAGATGGATATCCCCTGCCTCCTTGAGAGGTCATATATTCGAGTCTGTCAAACGATAAGTTCTGCGCCTAGTTATTTGCGGGATATATATGCTTAACTCACTTGTGACCACATTTTTTTAACTCCACCAAGATAGCCCAATGGTAAGAGTCGACTTAAGATAACAAAATGTCACGGGTTCGATTTTATCTGAAAAAGTTTTGAGTTTAAAACACCCCCACAACTATGCCTCCCTGCCCGCTTAAACTTAAAACGCTTCCAGATGGAATAGAATCCGTGACCTTTTGGTCTCTTAAGCCGACTCTTACCACTGGTTTTCCTTGGTGAGTTCTAAAAAGTGGTCACATACAAACTAACAATTAATATTTTTATGTTTGCATTACTTTAACAAACAAAGTTGGTTTGGATGAGCATTTTTCAAAGCCTTGTTCTATGAAGTAAGCTTCAATTCTGATGAACCAAGTCCTTGGAGCTTGTTTTAATCCATACAAATCTTTTTCCTAGTTTATCAACTTTATCCTCCTCCCCCTTTTTCTCAAATCCCTTGGGCTGGTCAATAAATACTTCCTCAAGTAGTTTCGCATGAAGAAATGCACTGTTCACGTAAATTTGATAGAGATTCCACCTTTATTGAGCCGTTATTGCAATGATCATACAAATAGTATCCTAGCGAGCTAAATGAGCAAATATTTCGTTATAGTCAATGCCCTGTTTTTTAGCGTACCATTTAACAACTAGTTTGTTCTTATGTTTATCAACTTCTTGTTTATCTAGCTTCAGCCCAAAACTCTTTAAACATTTCTCTACTAGCCAACATGGTCCTTATAGAGTTAATGATAGTCCTGTTTTTTCTTTCTGCAACTCCATTTCGCTGAGGAGTGAATGTTGCAGTCAATTGCCTCTTCATTCCTCTCTCCTCACGAAATTGATTAAACTCCTTGGAGGTAAATTTCCCATCTTTATCGGTACGAATGCAAGTTAGTGGTAATACACTCAAATTTTCAACCATTAGCTTGAAGTTCTTAAATTTCTCTAACACATCAGATTTTTCACATATTAAAATATGCTCATATTTTTCTACTATAATCATTAATAAAAGTTTAGTTTTTATGTTTATCAACTTCTTCAATGTGTTCTTATGTTTATCAACTTTTTCATGCTCATAGAGTTTAGTTTTAAAAACCCACTTCACTCCTATCTTTTTTGCTCCAATTGGAAACTTCACTAACTTTCATGTATTATTTCAATATTTTTGGTTCATTATTTTTTTACCACTTGCCATTGAGAGCAACTTCTTCATACTTGACTAGATCAAGGGTAACAAGTAAAGTCACATCACTCTATCCCTCTTCCTCTGATAAGTCTTTGTGTCATTTAGGGGCCCTTCTAATTCTTCCCGAATGGACAATAAGTTTAGTAGCTCTGATTACTATTGTTCCTTGAGAGGAGTTAAAAATAGTAGGTTGGTTTGTTGTTATTTCTTCATAAGATGAGCTGGAAAACTCAGCTCCTCTTCATTTTCTATCACATATTTTTCTTCTAATTCACTTTCTTTTTTAATCACACCACTTTTCTAAACTCCTCCATTATAAACTTCAGGCATTTCTTTATTCCAATTCCACCATTTTCTTTCTTCGAATATCACATATTTGCTCACAATAACCTTTCTTAATATTGGATCATAGAGTTTATAAGCCTTAGATTCTCTGCTAATGCCAAGAAATATGCAAATATGACTCTTGCCATCAAGTTTATGTCTTTTTTGTATAGTACCTAGTATGTGAGTTATGCACAAAAAAACTTGCAAATGACTTACAGATGATTTTATGTTGCTTCATACTTCTTCCGTAGTTAGTTTCTGTACAGCAGAAGTGTTACTTCTGTTCATTAGGTATATACACATGTCAGTTGCTTCAGCCCAAAACTCTTTAGACATTTCTCTACTAGCCAACATGGTCCTTATAGAGTTAAAGATAGTCCTGTTTTTTCTTTCTGTAACTCCATTTCGCTGAGAGGTGAATGTTGCAGTCAATTACCTCTTCATTCCTCTCTCCTCACGAAACTGGTTAAACTCCTTGGTGGCAAATTTCCCATCTTTATCGGTATGAATGCAAGTTAGTGGTAATACACTCTCATTTTCAACCATTAGCTTGAAGTTCTTAAATTTCTCTAACACATCAGATTTTTCACATATTAAAATATGCCCATATTTTTCTACTATAATCATCAATAAAAGTTAGTAAGTACATTTCTCTTGATTAGAAACTGCAGTGATAGGACCACAAAGGTCTGAGTGAATTAATTGCAGTTTCCTTGTGGCTCTCCATTTTCTTTTCTTTAACTGTTTCTTCTTTTGTTGCTTTCCAATCAGGTAGTGTATGCAAATGTCTTCAAGATTAGTGATTAAGAGTAGTCCTTCTACCATTTTTTTAAGAATACATCTTTTATAAACTCTAATAATTAAGATGTCCCATTATACAGTGTCATAACAGATATTCCTCATCAGAAACAACTTGAACAACTTGAAGACATGTAGTTGTAGAGGTTGTTTTTTCTATTCTTTTGGTTTCTCTTTGATTGTCATCTTCTTAGTATTGATCTTAAAGATTCTATTTGAGCTCATATTTGTGGTCATTATTAATCCCCTTCTCGGATGATAGATTTTGCATTCATCGTCTAGCACAAGAAGCCCTATACATTTTTGTTATAGCTCACCCATACTTAAGAGGTTACATTTCAGTTATAGAGCATAGTAAACATCTTCAATTTGTTTAACGCCATCTACTTTAATTTGAATGCTTCCTTTTCCAAATACAACAATTTTCATGTTATTTTTCCCATTTTAACAAATGATTTAACTTGGTATCCAAATGTGTGAACCAATGTAGTCCTCCATACATGTGATTTGTGCAGTCTGAGTTTAAAACCATTAATTACTCTTGAACTTTGCTTGTACTTTTGAAGGTGTTGTTGTTTTAACCTCTTATTCAACATTAACCATAAATAGGACTTCTTATTCTTCATCCTCTGCAGAATAATTGGTTTGTCCCACTAGGACAATCAATTTGAAAATGTCCCAACTTTTTGCATTTGAAACATTCAATACATGACTTGTCAAATGCCCCTTCCTCTTCCTCTATTCATCCCTCTGTCTCTGCCTCTACCTCTTCCATTAATAGACATTCTCAAGGCTTGATCTTCTTCCTTTTAGATGGACTTGAATTTATTCCTGTGTACAGCCAATGAGCTTTGTAGTTCATTGACTGACATGGTTCTGACATCCCTAGCCTCTTTTATTACAACCACAACGTAAGTAAACTTTTCAGTCAAGGTTCTTAAGATTTTTTCTACGATAATGGTTTCCGACATTGTTTTTGGTTTGCTACAACTGTAATCCTCACAAAATACTACTTTGATCGTTTCACGCTTTTCATCTTCAGGATTTCAAATTCGCGTCTTAGAGTATTGAGCAAAGATCTCTTGAACCTCTCGTTGCCCCCAAATTTACTTTTAAGAGACTCTCAAACAATCTTAGTTAAACTGCGGTTTAAGATTTATTCAAAAGTAACTTTGTTGATTGCTAGGTAGAGGAAGTATTTCACTTTGCAATCCGTGTTCTTTAGTTCTTTAATTTGAGTTTTGCTAAGACGGACTGCCTTTGCTTGTTCTTCAACATTTTTTTAGATTAGATGCCACATCCCTTTTGACCTAATAAAATTTTCCATCAATTCATTCCAGTGGTCATAGTGCTAATCAGTGAAGGTGGGTAACCTTGCGAGGTTACTATCGTTTTTCTCGTCCATCTTTGTGAATCGAATGCGTCTTACTTCTCAAACTCCCGGTTGATTATAATTGAATCTGGCTCTGATACCAATTGTAAATATTAATCAAAAGCCTTTTCAAACTCATAATAATATTAATAAAAAAATGTAGGTTTTAAATAGTACAACAAATAACTATTGTCCTACAAAATAGTAAACACTAACTAATAAGAAAACTATTAAACGCTAACTCACTACTAAATAAACTACTAAACACTAATCCACTATTAAATAAACTTTCAATTACTAACCCACTGTTTAGAACAAGTTAAAAGTAGCACCAACTTAGTCTAACCAACTAATTAAAAAAACAACATACATTTTATTAAACAAATTTTAATGACGATGGTTGATGATTGTTATATTGGTGTTATTCAATGACTAAAGACATGGATATATTGGAACATTATCTATTTGGTATTAATTTGAAAAGATCTGCATTGTCATGATGAAAGGAAAGATCCCTTAATTAAGTGATTCCAAACCCATTATTTTGGTTGATGCAAAATGGAAGCATCCAGAGTGTAATTCTTTTATCATAATATCTAGTCTTAATCATATATCGAATCGTGTTCTTGTTTGAAAACATAATTTAGGTTATTTGTTTATCATATTCTTTTCCTAGTTGCGCTCCAATAGTAGTGTAATGTTAGATATGTTTGTTTAGGGTAAAATTAGAACTAGAATTAAGTGTTTCAATTTCAGTTCTCATATTTGTTTAAATAAAGAAATTAGAATTATAAATCTCATAAAATTAAAATCATATATTATTTTTTTAGGTAGAATCATATATTTTTTTACATTATCAAAATTTGACTCCTTTTATCTTTTAAAATATTGTAGGTATTAAGCTTCACGTCGAAGAGTATTAACCTGAAAATGATGGAATCCGATGAAACTTCTCATAGTAGAAATAAGTTTACCTTGTGTTCGTCTATAGAAATGTCACCTAAGATATGGGGAAAATTCCCGGAAGAGCTCTTTGAAGTGGTTGGGGCGAGACTCCCAGTGGCTACCTTCTTTCGTTTTCTTTCGGTTAATAGAAAGTGGAATTCCATATTGACTTCCCATACCTTTCGAGACCGATATGATAAAATTCCCATCACCCAACCATGGGTATACGCTGTCACCCACAAAAACGCAGCCATGTACGATCCCTCTTCAAATAAATGGTACCATTTAAAAAATCATTATTTCCAAGAGAAGATGGATATCGTCCCTGTTGCTTCTGTTGGCGGTATTGTTTGTTTTGTCAATCTTCTTCAAACACGTTTCTTCGTGGGTAACCCGCTTACTCAGACACTCAAGGAGCTTCCTGCTAGGGCAAAAATTAATTGGCCTATAGCAGTCGTTGGAATGTGGATGTATGGAAAATCTGTAGTCGAGGGCTACAAGATCTTTTGCATCAATGGGGAGCTGGGCCAATACATAATTTTTGACTCTATCAAGAATACATGGTATGAATCAGGAGTCATGCCGGCGATTAGAATGTTGCCGTTGTATTTGAGCTTTCTCCCGCAGGCTATCTCTATAGACGATTGTCTTTACTTCACGTGTTCGAATCCAGAAGGTATAATCTCCTACAATATGCTGTCGGGAGTTTGGAATCATTTTTTAGTCCCGAATCCTCGTGTTTTGATTGCTAACCGATTTCTCGTGGAATGTGGGGGTCGGATCATGCTCGTTGGTTCGATGGAAAGTGAAATAGAATCATGTGTTTCTGTTCGCATTTGGGAGTTACAAAAAATGACGTTACTATGGAAAGAGTTCGACAGGATGCCAAGTGAGTGGTGCTTGGGATTGAACCGGAAGAACACTATCCACATGATTTGTATAGGTAACAAAGACATGATCATGTTGTCATTTGTATCTGAAAAAAGGAACAAGTTTGTTACTTATGATGTTTTGAAGAAAGAATGGTTGCAAGTTTCGGGGTCTATAAGGACGGGTCAGAGGTTAGAACATGGAATCACATTTTATCCTTGCATTACAGCAACAGTTTAAATTAGTATTAATAACTTTTATTTTATTGATATTTGGATTTTTTTTCTTTTCTTCTTCTCTTGCTAAACTTAATACTATTAAGAACTTTTATTTTATTGATGAATGGATTTTATTGTTTCTTATTCTAAACAATACTAAATTGCCTAGAATAGAATGCTGGTATATATATAAGCATGGATTTTCATTACAAGTATTAAAAAATTATTTTATATTTATCTATAAAATATATATATGAAGTAAATTAATTTTTTTAAATAAAATATAAACAAAGTGGTTTTAATAAAAAGAAAAATCAAATTTTATATAAATTATAAACAAATTTTAAATATGTTGGTAAATTAATTTATTTTTTGTTTTAATATAAATGAAAATTATTATATAATAAAAACAAAAAATAATTATATTTAGATATAAAAAAAATAATTTTGTACTAATTAATGTATTTATATATAATAAATAAGTTTACATGTATTTATACATTAAAATTTTCTATTTATGTATTTATGCTTTTTTTCTCACCTCCTTTTTCTTAATTCACTTTTAATAAATGGAAACATAAATTTAATTTTTATTATTTTTAATTTTTATATAAATAAAATATATATTAAATTATACTATTAAAAAGAAATGCTATAAAATTTATATTTAAATAAATAAGTTTACATTACTAAATAAAATAAGAGTATTAACAATAGAATCCTAACAAATATAATATTTTCAATTATTTAAAAGTAAAAAAATATTTAAAATTAATATGTGATAAAGAAAATATCATTTTTCTAGTGTTATTAATATTATGTGATACAAAATTACAATTAACTAAAAAGTTGTTATAATAATTAATTATTTAATTTTATTTACTACTTTCATAATAATAGAAATTGTAAAAGCTCGTTGACATAGCATGCGTGTAAGAGATTGTGGACAAAATTTTATTTTTAAAATTATTTTTAAGTTAATCTTTGATCAAATCTCATCATTTACTCTTATCTCGAAGTTTATAAGGAGGTGAGGAACGAGAGAATGATAAATTTGATAAATGGTATTTTTTTTCAAATAATTTTTAAGAAATTAATATTAAATGGCTGACCTCTCAAGTCGTCACTTAATTTAAAAATTAATAAAATATTTTACTGTACAAACATAATTTCATATATTCTTTTTTAGTTCGATATTTAGTGTCACTCAAAAAGACTTTATGGTCTATGTCTTTTGTGCCCATTAAAAATTAGTTTTTACTTTGACTAATTAAAAAATTAGATTATTATGTTTTATTTATCAAATTATTTTTAAAAACATGCGTCTAAGTTTAACATTTTAATTTTAAAAATATTAATTAAATATCGATACATACGACTGATGTTTAAAATGTGGGAATGATACCTAAAAATGTCAATTAAAGAGTTAGATTTAAGAAATAAATCTAAAAGAGTCAGTTAGATTTCTTGAATTGATAAAATAAACAAGAACTATTTGATTGAGTTCTTGAAGAGAAAGATTGAAATAATATTATTGATTGAATTGATAATTTTTACAATAGTTTATCTATTTATAATAGTAATAGAGAAATAACTAAATTGAGAAAATATAGGAATTGGTTATTATATTTAGCCTAATTAATAGGAGATAAATAAATAATTTCTCTTATTTATTTAATACTTTATCATCCCCCTTCAAGCGAAAAGGTGAGGCACAAACCGTGATCTTGCTACGTAAAAGAGCAAATCGATGAGAAGAAAGACCTTTGGTGAAGATATCAGCCACTTGATCTTCAGTAGGAATATAATGAATGAGTAGTTGTTTACGAGCAACTTTTTCCCGAACAAAGTGAAAATCGATTTCAATATGTTTTGTGCGAGCATGAAATACCGGGTTTGCTGATAAGAATGTGGCACCAATATTATCACACCATAGAACCGGGGAAGAAGAAAGTGAAACTCGAAGTTCACTAAGTAGAAATTGAATCCAACAAAGATCAGCAGTTGTAAATGCAGTTGATGTAATGTCGGAGTAGGAAGACGATTGATAAGATATGTAGTTGTTTCAAAATATTCACTCCAATAATGTAGTGACATAGATGCATGAGCCAATAAAGTGAGACCAATTTCCGTAATATGACGAATTTTTCGTTCAGCAATGTCATTTTTCTCACTAGTATGTGGGCAAGATAAACGATGTAAAATACCATGATTATCTGTTAATGATTTGAAATTTCTATATTCTCCTCCCCAATCAGTTTGCAATATTTTGATTTTACGACTAAATAAATTTTCAACAAGTCGAAGAAAGTTGATAAACGTATTCAAGACATCCGACTTTTTCTTTAGCGGATATATCCACGTGAACTTGCTAAAATCATCCACAAAATGTACGAAATAACGACAACCATTAGATGAAAATTCAGGAGCAGGTCCCCAAACATCTGAATGAATTAGGTCTAAAGGAGCCATAGATGTAGATTTTGAAGCTAAAAAATGTAGTTTATGTGCTTTCCCATATTGACATGATCCACAAAAAGAAATAGTATTACTACCTGAAACTGGTAATTTAAAGTGTGATATAACTAAAGATGTAGTAGCGCTAGAAGGATGTCCAAGTCGTGAATGCCAAATTTGAGTCGGAGATCTAATACCAATAAATGCTTGTTTATTAGAACATGTTGAAAACGAACTTTCAGTAGGTTCAACGCAATAAAGTTCGTCCTTGAGTAATCCCTTAAGAAGCACTATCTTCGTATCTCGGTCGTTTCCGAATTTGATAGTTTGAGTACCTGTATAAGGAGCATGTACATGTAAATTATTAAGATCGGAAGTAATATGGTCGGTAGCACCTGAATCTGGACATCAAGTGGGATCTACAATAGTAGACGATGTAACTAACATTGTTGTAGAATTTGTAGAAGGATTAAAACGAGGGTACTCGAGAGCACTATGTCCTTGTACATTACATATTTGACAAGATGGATTATAAAAACAACTTTCGGAGCGATGACCAATTTTATGAAAAAAATTACATTGCGGACGATTATTGTCTCGGTTCTATCTTTGGTTCTTTCCGCCTCCATGCCTATAAATATAAGCAACATTCGCCGAAACGTTTGAGCGTGAAATATTTTCATAATGGAATTTTCTTTTCTTGAATATGAGTCGTTGTTCATAATTTAGAAGAATGTATGTCATCTCATTAAACAATAGATCTTGTCCGGAAGTTAGAGCACATATCATCGGCTCGAACTCGTCTCCAAGCCCGTTGAGTAGAGTTAGTTGCAGATCTTGATCCGAAACATATTGTCCGGCAGCGATAAGTGCATCTGATAGGTTTTTGATGTGTTGAATAAAGTTAAGAAGAGAATCACTACCTTTGTGTGCGTTTAGGAGTTGACTCCGTAACTCAAATAGTTGGCTCTTTGATTGAGAAACATATATTTTCTCTAAGGTTTTCCAAAGTTCTTGTGCCGAAGATGATTTTGAGACTTGTTGACGAATCTCGTCGGTCAATGTTGAAAAGAGCCATGCAAGTACCCTTTGATCTTGGATACGCCATTGTTTAAACTTTGGATTCTTGATTTGAATTGTATTATTTTGACCATCTGTTTCTTGAAGAAATTTGGGAGGAGTTTCAACATTTTTTTCTACTATATCCATAAAATCATAACCTATCATGATTGGAGTAACTTGTGATTTCCAATAGATATAATTATATTATCAAGCTTTACGCTTCCAGATATTATTGGTAGAACTGAGGAGTGATATTGTTCTTCCATTGAAATCGTTTTCGGGAGTTTTCCCTTATACGCTCTGATACCAAGTTAGATTACTTGAATTGATAAAATAAACAAGAACTATTTGATTGAGTTCTTGAAGAGAAAGATTGAATTAATAATTTTTACAATAGTTTATCTATTTATAATAGTAATAGAGAAATAACTAAATTGAGAAAATATAGGAGTTGGTTATTATATTTAGCCTAATTAATATGAGATAAATAAATAATTTCTCTTATTTATTTAATACTTTATTTAATACTTTATCAGAGTCTATAATAAAATACATTTTTTAATATTTTAAAGGTGTTTTTTTGTTTTTTCAAATTTTTAAAAATAGCTTAAAACCTTTAAATATTGAAAAACATTTAAAATACAAAAAAAAATGAAAATAAATCTGCCATAGGACGGACTAGAACGACCATTGGGTGGACCGTGGGTCAAAAGAGCGTGGTTCGGGGCGCTTTGGGGCAACTTTGGACACGGCATGGGCTGGGGACTCAAGTGGTTTGGTCGTTGGTCAACACGGAGTGAGACGTGCACGGGTGGACCAGGCCGTGGATGACTCGGACGTTGAGGCCGGGTTTTGGCTGAGTTCGACCCTTCTTTAACCTCCAAGGTTTTGATTTTTGGCTAAGAAGCTCCAATCGTGAATCGGAGGGCATGAAGTGCTTAGTTTCCTCGTTTAGAACAAGTTAGTCATACTATATTATGGAGTCGTCATTCAATCAGGAAAGACATCAAAACGAAGCTCGAACATATGATATTTTTCAATCCGATAAATTGATATTGGGATTTCAAGGTTCTTATTTGAAATCAAAACTTACCAATAGTTTTATTAGGTTTATTATGATCGAAACCAACCATTAAATCCTTTCTTCTAGTGTAGCAGCAAAAAGAAGTGGATATCCAACATCCCTGAAATATTGTGTTCGAACCGATCATGTGACAATGTTTGCGGATTGTGTTCTTAACCCATGGGGATTAGTCAGACTCCGAAAGAGAAGCAGAATCAAGCGTTCTAAAAAAAATTTAACTAGCTACACATTTTAATCATTTCCAAGAACTCAAATTTTAAAGTTTCTTTTAAAATTTAGATTTTAAACAAACGCACCTAAATCGATGGGAATCAGTCTTAAAATGCTATTAACATCATTTACAAACGATTTAGAAGCACTAGAGATCAAGAACATAAACTCGAATCCTTGAAATTTTAACTCAAAATGGTGCGTTTTCAATTTAAGTTGATTGATTCGAATTACTTTAATAGAAACCTCATAAACAATCATAGGATCAATTCTAATTCAAAAAATTAAAGAATCGTGTAGTATTGAAGAACAAGAACTCAGATGTATAAAATATAATTTTGATTTGTAACATGAATACAACATAAATGATAGCATTTAGTGAGTTGAAGAACACTACTAAACACTTGTTTAAACTTTTAGATTAATCAAAACCGAGTTTAGAGGCCTTATACAATTTTTAAAAACTGAAAAAGCTTGAAGAAATTTTAAAAAGATTTTTGTTGAGGTTGATTGATGGTTGAAGGTTGAGTTTTTGTTGCTTGTCTTGGTTGGTTTTTTATAGTCGGTTTAGGTCGGTTGATGGCCCAAGTTGGTCGAATTTTGGACCAAATAATTAATGACTTCGCAACTTGCTTAGTTGAATTCTACCTCATCGACAAGAGTAAGACACTATAGGGTTGTAGGGAAATGATCACACAACTATTGTGATCATTTTCAAAACGGGGATCACACATTCATTTCTCTTTTGTCGCTTGGATCTCTTGTGCTATTTTCGGTTTTCTTTTCGAACTTTCTCGACTGGTCGAGAAATGGATGAGATAAGGATTGACTCATTTCAAAGAAGTCGGTCATTTTTATCATTGTCATAAGGAAGAAGACGAAGTTAGGCCACTAATCGATCGGTCTACGTTCCATTGGTGTTGCATGCTTGGTTAAGGATCAGTAGGGTAACACTATGTTGACCGGAAATAGGGTAGGAAATTCTTACAAAATAAACTGGAAAAATAAGATATCTAATCCCATATGCATGATTGCCAAAAATGATTAGAACTGGCTATAGCATAAAAGATTAAATCATCTTAATTTTAAAACCATTAACAACATTTGTTTGCATAATTTGGTTTTCGGCTTACCTAATTTGAAGTTTTTAAAGGACAAGGTCTGTCCTGCTTGTCAGTTAGGCAAATAGAGCAAATCATCGTTCAAAAGTAAAGGGAAATCTCAGTCCAACCGGTGCTTGGAACTTTTACATATGGATCTTTTCGGTCCAATTCCTGTAAAAAGCTTGGAAGGAATGCAATTAACTCTAGTCATTATTGAAGATTTTTCAAGATTCACATGGGTTATGTTTTGCAATCTAAGGATCAGACGACTAAAAATTTGATAAAGATCCTTAGAAAACTTTTAAACCAAAAATCTTTAAGCATTATTAAGATTAGAAGTGATCGGGGAACCGAATTCACCAACAGACGCCTAACTTCATATCTCAAGGAGTCTAGTATTAGACACGATTTGTCTAGTGCCAAAACTCCACAACAAAATGGTATTGTTGAGAGAAGAGTCAGGATACTGAAGGAAGAAGCAAGATTTATGCTTGCCGACTCAGGTGTTCCTTAGAAGTTTTAGGCAGAAGCCATAAACACAGTATGTTATACACAAAATCGGTCAATAATTAATAAACTCTTTGACAAAACACCTTATGAATTGTTCTATGGAAGAATTCCTACAGTTTCTTACTTTCGAGTATTCGGTTATAAGTGTTTCATTCATAACATGGGAAAATTTATTTGACCGCCTTTGATGCTAAAGCAGATGCTGGAATCATGTTAGGTTACTCCTCAATTAGTAAGGCTTTCAGAGTGTACAATAATCGAACACAAATTGTTGAGGAATCCTTCCATGTTGTTTGTGATGAATCTGTTAAAAACAATTTTATCATCCCATCAACCTTGCTAACAGATTAGAAGCGCCAAGTCTCGAATCTGATAGTGAAGATAAAGCTCCAGTCAAAAAGAATTATTCGCCTGATCAAGTGGCTGATCTGGTTGAGAATCAACCAGACGTTCGAACTTCCGTTCAACAGGTTTTTGACAGTTCGGACGTCGCAGGGTCATCTAATTAGACGTCTAATCCTTTAAGATCAAACTTCAGATGGAACAGAAATCATCCACCAAAATTGATAATTGGCAATCCTAACTCTCCTCGTAGGATAAGACGTCAATTATTGAATGAAATGGCTAACTCCGCTTTTATTTCTCAAATTGAGCCTAAGAAAATTGGTGAAGTTGTGTTTGATCCAGATTGGATCAATGCCATGCAAGAGGAGTTAAACCAATTTGAGAGAAATAAAGTGTGGCATCTAACTCTAAGGACGACTGATCAATCAGTCATTGGAACTAGATGGGTCTTTCGAAACAAGCTTAGTGAAGATGACTTAGTTGTGAGAAACAAAGCCCGATTGGTTGTCCAAGGATACAGACAGGAGGAAGGAATTGAATTTGATGAGTCATTTGCACTTGTAGCTAGATTTGAGGCAGTCAGAATCTTCCTAGCTTATGTATCGTTTAAAAATTTTAAAGTTTTCAAATGGATGTGAAAAGTGCATTTTTAAATGGTACTTTAAATGAAGATGTATATGTTGAATAACCTCCTGGTTTTCTAGATCACTCTTTACCAAATCATGTCTTTAAACTTGACAAAGCTTTATATGGTTTGAAACAAGCTCCAAGAGCTTGGTATGATACTTTAACTAAATATTTGTTTTATCATGACTTTGTAATTGACACAGTTGACAAAACTTTGTTTAGATTTGTTAAAGATTCTCATATTCTACTTGTTTAAGTTTATGTTGATGATATCATATTTGGGTCAACTAACCCCAAATTATGTGAGAAATTTGCCAAGTTAATGCAGGATAAATTCGAGATGAGCATGATGGGAGAATTAACCTTCTTCCTCGGCCTTCAAGTTCGTCAACTTGAAAAAGGAACTTTCATCAACCAATCTAAATACACCAAGGAGCTGTTAAAAAACATTGGAATGGAGAGCTACTCGGCTACAGCCACTCCAATGAGTTCTTCCATCAAGCTAAACAAAAATGAAGATGGACAAAGTGTTGACATCATTGCCAATAGAGGACTCATTGGCTCTTTGCTCTATCTTACTACCAGCCAACCAAACATCCAATTTATTGTCGACGTCTGTGGAAGATTCCATGCTAATCCTAAACAATCTCAATATGCTGATGTTAAGCGAATTTGAAATATTTAAAGGAAACTCAAAATGTGGGACGGTGGTATCCGACTTATTCTAATTTCAATCGAACGAGTTTCTCAGATCCAGATTATGATGGGTGCAAGATTGATAGGAAAAGCACTAGTGGAACTTGCTAGTTCCTTGATGATCGTCTGATCTTATGGTTCATCAAGAAGCAGACGTTAGTTGCCACGTCTACAACTGAAACAGAATATCTTGCAGCAAAAAGTTGCTTCTCTCAACTCTTGTGGGTTCAACAACAGCTGAGGGATTATAGAATTGAGGCAGAAGAATCTCCAATTTTTTGCGACAATACAAGTGCAATTATAATCACCTACAATCTAGTGTTGCACTCTCGGACAAAGCATATCGAAATCAGACATTATTTCATCCGAGAGCATGTCAGTCAGAAGCATATTCGTCTTGAATATGTCCCAACAGATCAACAAGTAAGAGACGTCTTCACGAAGCCACTAACCGAGACTAATTTTCTCACTTTAGAAATATTTTAGGACTTGTTGATCTTGACTAATTTATTTGAACTAATCATACACAAATTGAGGGGGAATTTATTATTTAAAAGTAACTAGACAGATTTGTGTAGACGGAGGTCTCAATCGGTCTAATAGATCAGTCTTCTAAAGAAAAACGAGTACTTAGACGTGTATTTTCTTAATTATTCTGTATTTCTGAGTTGGATAATTGTTTTGGTTTAAAACCTATGCAGGTTAGACGACTGAAATATAAGCGTAGTTAGACATTCACGTCTAACCAGACACACGACTAACATGTGTTGTTCAAGCGTAATTAGACGTCTACGTCTAATAAATGTCTAGACGTCTGTAAAAAAAGCATAATTAGACATCTGCGTCTAATAGACGCCTATCCAACTTAGACGTTGGAATCTGGACAGAGAGTTAGACGCTTCATCTTCAGACGAGTGGGACAGTTATTCACTGTTACATTATCTGTCTATGTACTCTTCCCACCAAAAAATGAACGGTCATTTATCTAATAACTTGAAGACGTGTGTCTTTCAATGTTAAAAATATGACTAAAATTTATGACGTCCCTTTACTTTACGCATTTGCACTAATGATAAACTTTTATGATTAGATTTAAATGTTGCACATTTTAAATGATGAGTCTCTTGGGAACAAGTTTGTTCAACTTTGACGGTTTAGTTATTCAATGACTTTAGTAGTCATAAGTTAGTCTCTCTCTATAAAATCTTCGCATTCTCTCTCTAAGAAATCATCTTGTGTCTCTTAGCATTCTGAATTCTTAGTTCTCAAACAATTCATCGAAATGGATTCTCTCGCTGAAAAATCTCTCCAAATAGATTTTACATCGGTCTCCTCTCTAGTGATTTCAGAAATGGTCACTATGTTTAAATCTCTTGAAACTTCTAGGCTGAAGAAGTTTATGGGCGTTCATTGCATCTTTCACGAACAGGTGGTTTGTGAATTCTTCGAGTCTGCAAATTTCTTCAACAACAAATACATTCGTGCAGCAATCCACGGTAAAAGTTTCTGTATATGCGAGGAAACATTCGCTCTTTTCTTCAAGCTTCCATCGGAAGGGATATCTGGGTTCCCTTCCTCTTCCGATGAAATTCTGTCTGAAATGAAACTCGTATTCTCAGACCAATCCTTCGAAGGGCATCTCTTTACTATTAAATCTCACGGGAAGAGCTCCTGCTTAAAAGTTGACTTCGCCCTGCTCAACGATATCATCTCCAAGTCCCTTCTTGCCAAGGATTCCTCATACACCTACTGCAATAAAGTCTTTGAAATGATGGTGGCGATTACCAGGGGTGTAGCCATCAACTGGTCGAATATTATTTTCAACAACTTGGCGAAGATGATCTCTTCTCCAAAGAAACAATATGGGTATGTTTCTCCTCTCAGCTTGCTCATTTGTTGTCTTCTCTCAGATGTTGGACATGGTGTCCACTTCAAACCCTCTAGAGTCCTGAACAACCAAAGAGTTCTTGACTACGTTCTTAGGGTAGAAAGACTAAGGTTGAAAAGAAGAAATCGGGCATGCTATTTGGCTGAAAGAGCATATTAGGAATTTATCGCTCCCGATGATGTTAAAAAGGAGAAAAGGAAGTGGCCTTAGGCCCATGGGGAATTAAGGGTAGAAAGGGATAGGAAAATCCCAATCTTTTTGTAGCTTTTGGGAAATTTTTGTTTAAGTTGTTTAACCTTCCTAGATCCCTTAAAAATATAAATATATGATCTTTTGTTGTCTTGTTGTTTATTTATGTTCTGTTGTTTATCTATTGAGTCTATTTGTCTTAATCTTTTAACTAAGTTTTAACATCATCAAAAAGGGAGAAATTGTTGGTCAAATTATTTTGACTAAAATAAACTAAAGAATAAGTTTATTCTATGCCGACCTTATTTTGATGATATGTGATTAAAACTAAGTTGTCTATTTATTTTTGTGCAGGTGCATATATATAAGACTATGCTAAGACGAGGTAGTCTAACTCCTTTAGACTTGGTCTAAAGGGAAACGTAGTTAGACGATGACGTTTAACTCCTTTAGACTTGGTCTAAAGGGAAACGTAGTTAGACGAGGTAGTCTAACTCCTTTAGACCTAGTCTAAGGGGAATCGTAGTTAGACGAGGTCATCTAACTCCTTTAGACTTTGTTTAAAAGGACATGTAGTTAGACGATGACGTCTAACTCCTTTAGACTTGGTTTAAAGGGAAACGTAGTTAGACGAGGTAGTCTAACTTCTTTAGACTTGGTCTAAAGTGATGTGTAGTTAGACGAGGACGTCTAACTCTTTTAGACTTGGTCTAAAGGGATGCGTAGTTAGACGAGGTCGTCTAACTCCTTTAGACTTGGTCTAAAGGGAGGCGTAGTTAGACGAGGACGTCTAACTCCTTTAGACTTGGTCTAAAAGGATGTGTAGTTAGACGAGGTCGTCTAACTCCTTTAGTCTTGGTCTAAAGGGATGCGTAGTTAGACGAGGTCATATAACCCCTTTAGACTTGGTCTAAAGGGACGTGTAGTTAAATGAGGACGTCTAACTCCTTTAGACGAGGTCTAACGGAGCACGTCTACTGCCTTGTTTTAGCAGTCGTCTGAAGAAAGCATACGTCTAACCACGATCAATTAGTTGTCTGCTACTTCTGCTCCACTCACTTATGTGCAGTCTGACAAGTCAGTTAATTGTATTAAATGAACGAACGCCACGTACGCAAATATCCTTCCAACTATTTGTCCGGTACAAGACAATATTAGAGGATATTCGGTGCACTACCAGTTCTGTACGGCCACAATCCATTTGTTCAAAGTCTGTTGTATTCTAGTACTATGGGTGGCCTTTCAACGGACACTTGCCACGTGTCCACGAAAAAGATTCGACTGTTGGTGTCCTTCTACTATAAATAGATGTTCAAGGACAACGGACGAATCACCGAACTTAACTTTACAGAATCACTGGATCAATTAAACACACAAAGCTACTTGCTTATTCACTTACTCTTGCTCTTACTGATTTATATCATCATTTAAGCTCAAGAGAGAAAATTAATTACTATTTAGCTTTGAGAATACCGTTGAGAATATTGTAAATTGAACAGAGGTTGTTCTGTTCAACAGAGGGTTAGCTAACTCAGTAAGTTGTATTCGATTCAAAAGATTTAGTGGATATCCTTCCGGTTGTGGAAGAAGGGGTGACGTATGAGTTTCATCTCCGAACATCCATAAAACTCCCTAGGTTTTTTACTTTTTTCCATTTACATTTAGTTGTTCAAAACTTCAAATTCGACGAACACTTCTGCACTTGAATTCGTTTCAAAAGTTCGAAGGATTTGTGAAGAATAGAAACAGATATTAATCTCTCACAGGGTTATTATCGAATCGTTTATCATAAGTTGTTATCAATAGTCAGACCCTAGTTTATAGTGTTAGCACCGATCCTATCATATTTAATTTATATGTAACATTATATGTATATATATTCTGTTATTCAAGACAAGATATCTAACACCTTTTATAGTGCACCTTACCTTAGTCAAGTAAGTGGCTTGGGACAAACGTTATTAATGACTTATCATTTCCTCCGTCGAATTCTATCCATTCAGGATAGTTGAAGGCTCTTAGAGTTGTAAGTAAAAATGATCACCTTTTGGTGATAATTTTGTTAAATTTGGTTGAGGAATGATGAAGTTGGATTTCATCACTTCTTTTCAAATTATGAATTATTTTAAAATTGTAACTGTGACTTCAAATTTAAGTGTCTTAAACTATTTTAGCTGAAGAGAATGACTTTTGGTCCATAAACCATTCATCAACTATGACTGAAAGATCAATTTATTTTATTGAGCCTCAAATTTCATATATTACTAAAAAAATAATGAATTACTACAACAAATCTAAAACCTATAAACCAAAAAACTCAACCCAAGTTTAAACCCAGATGAAGATCTAAAGCCTTGTGGCTCTCCTTGGGAGCAATGGGCGAGGGAGATTGTTTGATCACGACAGGGCAATTTCTTGAGAAACTTATCTGTGATTTCTCAAGAACAGCAAACTCAGTAGAAGAACAAGAAGGATCATAGTACCATAAACTAGAACCAAGGCTGCTACGAAACGGTTGGAGGTAACAATTGATGCTAGCCCTTCTTTCCTGAAGCTGCAACTTCCTCTTCTTCATCCTTTCCTTTTTATGAGCATTTTGATGACCTCCCAAGGCTTGAGAGTTTGAGAATTCCTTGAAACAGAATTGACATTCAAACCTCTTTTTCTCTCCTGTCATCAATTTCTTCTCTTTAGGTGGAGAAAGCCTGATCTCCTGATCTGAAGTAGAAGCAGTAATGGATGAGTTTATGCTTTCATCTGCCTCTGAAGAAACCTTGATCATGGTCTGATCACACAAGCCCAATTCAAACCCAAATAATCTAAGTCTCTTCTCTTGTTGTGAAGATTTTGGAGAAATGCCATCTTTTTCCATAAGTATATTATCAATCTAATGATAGAGAAAAAGGAGAGAATTAATTCTTGTTGTGAAGATTAATTAATGTATTTGATGATGGTTAGGGGAGGCATGTCCATCCTTTTTATAGGAAAATAAATAAATTGATTATTTGAAAATATTGGCAAGTTGGATTTATATCACAATAGTGCCAGCATCTAGAAGTAGAATTTTGAATTATTTTTTAAAACCACACTACATATCTTAATTTTGGCGCTTTTAGTTGGAATTGAATCGGATTCATTTGAAAAAAAATTAAAAATATGATAAACTCAATTAATTAAGATATTAGATAAAGTATTCAATATAGATAGCCAACCTGTTTTTGTTTTTGTTGAATTGGGTTGTTGAGTATGATGACTAAGAAATGAGAGGGAAATGAAGACAAATTTGAAAGGAAAGAAAAGTCAGATTAATCTAAAGCCATCATCTTTCATGCAAAAAAACCAATAAATTAAAGGAAAAAGAAGCATTAAAGTAATAATGAGGAGACTGTAGTAGTACAAGAAGTAGTGCACGGAATAACACACGAAATTGCGAATGACATTATCTTATTATTATATGAATGAATGCATGATGGAATGGGGAAGAAGTCAAAAGAAGATAAGGAATTTAATCACTTGGATATTTCTTTGGCAACAAATTTAGCACTGTACTTCAATTTTTTTTGCTTATTAAAAAAAAGATCACCTTTCTTGACCAACTAGTTGGTGGGTGGGTTCATGTAATTGTTCTCCTTCAAGTCTTATCTCAATAATTTATTAACAAATGCAAACAAATTCCTTTCTCAGATTTATTAACCAAAAATCAAATATTTCAAGTTTGATTCCCACTAAAAAAAATACATAACCAAGTGAAACTAGATAAATGAAAGCTAGAATCATTGAATTCGGTTCATGAAAAATAAAACCTCTATAAACTAAGAATTCTACTAAATTCATTAACTTTCCTAATCCCCTCCAAGAAAAAATATTTATATATACCCTGTTTTAGCCTAGCGTCAATAAGAAGTGAATATCCTCAGCCTCTCAAAGTTAAAGTCTATCAGACGACAAGTTTTGCGTCTAACTAAATGTGTTTGCGGGTGATGTGCTTAACCCCTTGTGGCCACATTTTTTTAATTTAAAAAAATAATCCATAGATTTTATTGTATATTTTATATCTCTCATGACATTGCTCCTAGAATGTATTTGGTCTCCCAATATATAATTTTCTACTGAAAACAGGGTTTAAAAGCCAAATATTAAATTTGCAAATTGTTGAAACCAGAATTTGATTATTTCAGAAGAAAAACAAACCTTATTGGTGTTACCTTCCACCAAACATGACATTAAACATAAAAAAAGCAATATACTAATGTCATATTGACTATTTTAAAAGGATGACAATAGAAAAATATTGAAAAAGTGGTTGAAATATAAAGAAAGAATATAACATATGAGGAGTGATGTCAGCATATATACCTGGTAAGGTCTACAAGAAGATCTGGGCATATCTTCTAAGAGCTGACAAAACCAATATTTTATGATAATAATTAAGAAAAATAGCACATGTTGACAAGTGATTAGCCAAACACTAATCAAAATTAAACAAAGAGACACTTGTACTAATTGGACCCACATTTGATAAGCTTTAATTTAGGATATATAATAATAATATGTAAGAGAAATATTGGATGGTGTTCTTATTCCATTGGTGAATATATTCCACCAATTGTTTCTAATTCTCATCAAACTTTGTGATTATTGGAATTTCTTTCCCCCTAGAATTTTCATTCAATCTTGATGAATTTGCCCCTCAAAATTTTGAAATATTTTGATTTTACCCTTAACTAACTTAAGGAAACAAATTAGCAGCATGATGGCACAATTTGTTAATTTCTTTCCAAAAGTTCTTAAATACACACTCAAAGCTTGGTTGATATATGGACTATTTAGGTTAAATTAGATCAAATAACTAGAGTACTGAGTATTTTACATTTAATATATATTTCTTTTAAAAAAATGAAATTAGAGTTTATTACGAGGAATATGAGAGATATTTTACTTAAATTTAGTGGAAATCAATCCTCTTTTGTTTTTGGCACCCCACTTCTACGGTTGATTTCTTTTATATTAAGAACAAGACTCTTTTCATTTGAGCTACTATAATAAATTAATATGTTGAACTCAGTCACGTAAATTTCTAAAAAACACTAAGTCTATAAAGAAGATAGTTAACCATATAGATTAAATCATTTTTTTTTACATTAAATATATTATACAAAAATAAAATGATAATTTGATTGAAGAATTAGTAGGTTGATGGGATGTTAATCTGAATAATTCAAAAGAGTGATGTCTATCATCAAGGGACTAACTAATAGCATTCTTAACATGTGGAATAAAATGGAGGAAAATGTTTGATTGGAATTATGGTGGGTTGGTTAGTTGGTTGATTGATAGGTTCCTACTTCCTTCTTTGATCATTCTATGTACCCCCCTGAGCTTTTGAAGATAAAATATAATAATAAATGGTAGACCCTACCACTACCATTAGCCAAGCCAAACTTCATTCCACATTTCCATTCACATCATAGTTGCATTGTCAAAAGGTTCTCAATAATACTTAGTTGTCTTTGTCTCAACAATAAATGTACTTAATTCATCATTTAATTTCAGGCAACCAAACTTCTTGTCGATCCACAACCTAATAACTTTTCTTATGTATTTCTAAATTGAATTATTTAGCAGTTATATGTCAAGATCTGTAAGTGTAAATGCAGACTTATTGAAAAACTCATATTTTCCACCATGAGGCAGCAATTTATCATGCATATCCTTTTATGTTTGGTAAAAGAAAGACACGAACACAGATCAGCTGTAGTCAAGATTCTCCATTTCTATCAATATTTCATCTGTTCATATCTAACAAACAAATGAATTTTTGAAACAGCAACATATAATTTCATTTTTACATAATCAGTTCTCTCAAATATATATCATATCAATCTTTATTTTGCATTTAATATACTGTTATAAACTTATAAATCAACACATTCTAACATATAGGGTTACTTTGAGATTTCTTGAACCCTGAAATAAATAATACAGTGTAGATATTATGAGCCGAAACCAGACCTGGGTTGTTACCAATTGACCATCTCCTTCCTAAGTGCTTAGATTATGTTGGAAAGAGTTAAAAGGCAAAACAACAAATAGGGTTTTAGTAGTTCAATTTGGATGTCACAGAGAAAAAATATAATCAGAGAGATTCAGAGATCCTTTAATTACCTGTAGTATGAGTTTTTTTTTAAATTTGTTATCAAATTCAGTCGGTTAGAGAATTTACCATCCTTCTTAATCATCTTCGAACTTGTTAATCTCTTAGTTTTGTAACATATTTTGATCTTTATTTTTCTACTATGTTTACTTTTCATGAGAGAAAATAGAAATAGAATGGATTTTAATACTTTTCTTTCATATATTATGATTAGTTTCATTATAATTAATTGATTCCTATTTCTCTATAATACAATGAACATTTTTTTTTAAAAAAAAAAAAAACTCTTTAAAATATACTTGGGAAGAAAGTTATTTGCAGTCAATATGGTGGTTGAATTCTTCTTATATTTGTATTTAGTAAAACAGATTTTTCTCATGTATTTCACTTTAATTTGCTACCAGTATGTATTTCGGTCAAATTGTAGAAAGCCTTTTCAACATTAACATTAACAGTGTTCTTTCGAATTTGCAATCAAAATAAACATATTTTCCAAGAGTAGTATACAAACATATACACAAAATGTATTTCCTTCTAGTTTAGAACACCAAATACTTTGGTATTAAACCTATAAGAAAATTATGCAAAAGTTATTTCAAAGAAATGAAGCAGCTTGGGTGCAGGATGTAAAAGGGGTTAAATAGAATTTAACATTAAGCCAAAATAGTATATAACTATACCCAACAAGTACTTTTTTCTTTCTAAAGTCTGAAATGAGAAGGAACTAGCTCTGTCTGTGACAAAAAAATATATCCCCCATCATCTACAATAACAAAATTGAGATGCTCCATCACAACTATCTCTTGGTTCAGGGCAGCACTGCGAGCAAAATTTGTGTCCGCGGTCCCTGCAATTCAAGTATGTTCAGTGCAGTGGATCATAAAAGATTGCACTTGCTTAATAGAAAACATAATTATTTGTATTCTATCAAGGAATAAGCAGACCCATGAAATGAAAATCATTATATTAACCACCTCTATTTCTATCTAGTCTATAGCCAAAACCCTGTCTTTTAGTCTGCAATAAATTAAACAAGTAACACACAGCACCTCTATTTCTAATTCAGTGTCCTACAATAATGAGCTTATTTCAAAGTAAAATGAGAGGTGGCAAGATTTTCATGATTAAGTACCACTGGTATTCCAAGATCTTTAAGGTCCCTATCTCCCATCTGCTTCAGAGTAGCTATATCTATCTGTAAGTAAAATTTAAAACGGTGTAACTTGATTAGCAACAAAATCACAAAAATCTCTTATGTCCACAAGTTGATATCAGCTCCCAAGCTTAAAACAAGGTTACAAATTATCCAAGATTGTACCCACCTCCTCTGCCTTAAAAAAGACGGCATATTTCTCCAAACCGAGTGAATTCAGCAAACTCTCCACAGAGGTATGTTCATTTCCCTACATGACAACATAACCAAAATAAAATAAAAAATGCATCAGGTGTTGGAGAAATATGGACATCATTAAGTTCACACCAAGTTTGACTGACTAGTTAGTTGCAATGGTCTAATATCAGAGTAACAGCTGCTAAAGTCTAGCACATTCTGAAAATAACAACTGAATAACCATAACTTCTCCAGACCACATTACTCTGAGAAAAAACATTTCAGTCTACATTATGAAGACACCCTGGAAACTAATTGACTTTCTACCACTAGGGAAAACATGTATGAGTTCTTGCTTGTGCTTTGAGTATTGAAAGGTAATTAACAACGCTCATGATCAAATCTATTAAACTACACCACCTATCATACATACCACTCATTATTTTATATGCAGTTGCAGCAATTAAGTATCAAAAACTTTGAATGAAAAGTAGACGGAAGACAATAGTACCAAGTATGAGATTTTGGGTACTACGCCCATTTGCACTGGAGGAGGAGGTAGCTGTGTACTTGCAGGTTTTCCATTTGTCATAACATGAATATCTTTGCTTGCATATGCTGTTCGTGAACCTTCATATGTCCTGGCTGGTGCCCTTTTTTCCAAATCTTCATGAATCCTTGGAGGTGACTGATTCCTTGTTCCTCGTAGATCTCTAGATGGTGACCTTTCCCTCAAAGGCGAATAGTTGTTTCTCAATGTCTCCACCCGATGCAAGGAATCTGAACTTCTCTTAGAAGAAATTTCCCAAATACATTATCGTTTCTCGTATCAGGCACTGTATACCTAGTGTCTCTTCTTTCGGGCATGCTTTCACGGAATCTTGGACTAGCCAATGAAGTCCTAGCTGTGTTTCGTATAGTATACCTAGTGTCTCTTCTCTCAGGCATGCTTTCACGGAAACTTGGACTATCCAATGAAGTTCGGGTTGTATTTGCACTGTATACCTAGTCTCTCTTTTCCTCGGGCATCCTTTCACGAAAACCTGGACTGTCGAGCACTTTATACCTAGTGTCTCTTCTTTCAGACATGCTTTCGCGGAAACTTGGGACTATCCAATGAAGTTCGAGTTGTGTCTGGCCCTGTATACCTAGTGTCCTCTTCTCTCAGGCATCCTTTCACGAAAACTTGAACTAGCCATTGAAGACCGAGTAGCATCGGGCACTTTATACCTAGTGTCTCTTCTCTCAGAGATGCTTTCGCGGAAACCTGGACTAGCCAATGAAGTTCGAGTAGCATCGGGCACTTTATACCTAGTGTCTCTCTCTCAGACATGCCTTCACGGAAACTTGGACTATCTAAGGAAGTTCGGGCTTTGTCTGACACTGTATACCTAGTGTCTCTTCTCTCAGGCATGCTATCGCGAAAACTTGGACTACGAAAAGAATCTTGGTGTGTGTCCAGGCACTTTATACCTAGTGTCTCTTCTATCAGGCGTTTTTTCATGGAAACTAGTTAGTGAATCCCGGGGGATGTCATCTTCATACCTAGCATCTCTTCCGTTAGGTGTTCTTTCATGATAACTTGGACTAATCAATGAAGCACTGTTTGGCCTTGACAACTTCTCGCGAAGGTCCATACCATCATGCTGAACATCGGTTTGAAATCGTCTCAGCTCATTCTTCTTTCCATGAGTTTGAACCGAAGGTCATTTTTTCCCAAGGTGAATATCTTAATATTTATTAAGAAACAAAAATCATAAACTAATTCATTCATAATACATCGAAAAACTACGAGCAAGAGTTTTGATTAAATTCGTTTACCATACAAACCATTAGAAGAAATCTGACTGATCTATCATTATCTGCCCTTTGTCTGCCAAGCAAAGTCACAAAACTAAATCATTAGGTAGAGTTTCCACTAAAATAGAACTGCATAGGTATAACCAGCAAATTAGAAGCATAGTAAGACTATTGTCAATCATCCAAAAAATTATGCTTATTGATGGTGACATGGTACTAGGTTAAAATCAGCAACCCGAACATCTAAAAAAAGACAGAACCAGCACCTTTTGCCAGATAGTTGACCTGCATCCTCTCCACTGCCCAATCTATCTCTAACTGATCTTTTAATTCCAGCTGCATGGTGAAGACTTGGAATATCAACATCTAGAGTCAATTCTGACCTCTTAACAACCTGCAAATCAGGGTTTCGAAGTAAATGACCAGATATTTACACCAAATAACAAAATTTCATCTGAAAGAAACAAACCCAACTCAATAGTCCATACAAAGATTCAGAAAGTAGTGGTAGAATAATTGTTAAGGATAAAAAGTAGCTAAGTACTGGCCGCCACGTCCCAAAGTGATGGTACAATGGGACCTGGAAATCTCTTGACAATAGATGGTTATATAGGGATTGTTCCTTTCTTCAACAGCACCCAAAACCTAAACGATCAATGCAGGATAGACAAGAGGACTTGGAAACGAAACAATGAGACCGGATTATTACAGACTGTATGGATATGGAAGAAGGATTAGGGCTTATGAGGGAAAGAGAAAAACTGTACATTTTTGACTACCCAATACTACTAACCCGGATAAAGTTTTGACCCGTTTTACAACCCACATTCAATTCAATAGTTTAGAAAATATTTAATTGATATTTGTTTATCTTTAACTTAAATATTTTGCTATTAATCTTTTATTTTTTAATTTATTTTTATTATTTAACTTTTTTATTTAATAATAATATATTTTTAAAAATAATATAATTAAATGTTTTAATAATAACGTAATATTTTGTATAAAACTGTACAACTAAAAATTATCATTATAATTAAAATAATATATATTTATTAGTTATTATAATATGTTAAATATAAAATAATTAATTATTTTTATTTGATATTTAAATATATATATATATACTAGTATGTATTATATTTTATGAATTTATTTTTATATATTTAAAAGAATAATAAATAATTTTAAAATATCAATTTAATAATATAGTAATTATTAGTTTTAATTTTCTTATTTTGTAAAACTTAGTTTATATTTTACTTAAGAATTATTATATAAATACTTAATAGTTTCCTAATACTTAATATCAAAAATAGGTGATATACATTTTATTTTAATAATTAATATTATTATTTTAAAAAACAATTTCATTATTTAAAAAAAAAAATATTATTAAACAAAAAAAAATAGAAATAATAAATAAATAAACGTTGGAAAATAAAATAATAAAAAATTTTTAAAATAATATATATTTAACTAACCATTTATTATTTTTCAAATTAATCTTACCTGTTGTAATTTTTAGATGGGTTAAAAAATGTCTATCATATTTATTTAATAGTATAAATAATAAATAATATAATATATATTTTAAAAAATAATATAAAAAATCATTACAAAAATGTCAATTACCTCTTTAATATTTAATTGTATCAAAAGATTTAAAAAAAAAATACTGTAAACAAACTTATAATCAGTTAATCACTACACTGAATTTGAATTTTCAACTCACATTTTCAAACGTTTAAGATAATTGATATAGTCTTTATATTTTGTAACAAATCCATTCATGTAATGTTCCAATCAATGTATCAAATTTTAACTTCAAACCTTATGAATAGTTACATTTTTTTTTATAACAAATCTTAAAGATAAAACAAAATTTAAAAAAAAAATTGAAAACATTAAAAAAAATCATATATTGTGTTACAATAAATGATGAAGAAATAAAATAATATTCATTTATTGGAAACACAGGTTTATGTAGATTATTGAGTTGATACTTTTTAGTTGATAAATTATCACCATATCTCTCATATGATAAATCAATTATATATGAAGAGACCATATATAAAGAGAGAAAAATCTTATCCTCGTTATAAAGCCTTATTATTTAAAATAAAAAATTAATCACTCATATTTTTGTATATCAATTTTATTTCTTTAAATTAATCTTATTGACTTATATAAAACCTATCATCTCTTAACGTTTTAATAAGAAATATAAATTTATTTATTTAATTATTTACCTTTATTTTTTAAAATAAATATTGTACTTAAAAAATCAATTTCAACAATAAATAGTCATTGAATCATTATATACCGTACGTGTACCTATACGTGACATAATCATACATTTTTCGTTTCGTGTCAATATATGTTTAATGATTTGTGAAAAGCACGACACATTATTTGTGTCGTGATAGTCAATTACACGTTGTGCTCATAAAAGTGTGTCTATGTAGGTAATGCTCGTGTGCAAGATTGTTATATCATGTTATCTTAACGTATTGCTCAGGTATAACATGGTTATATCGTGTTATCCTATTTTAATTTGATTTTTATTATACTGTTAATTAGTTAATATAACTGAATAAGTCATTATGTTAGTGTATCTTTAATTTTTACTTTAATTAGTTATTAGCTTAGTGGGTTATAGTTATTAGTCTAGTAGGTTAGTGGGTTAGTGATTTAGTTGTTTCCTTAATTTTATTCATAAATTGTTATTTTTAAAGTCTATTTAAGTGCCTCAATAGTTATCAATATTATGATCATGTATTCTTAATTATAATTTGTTAGAAAACTAACATCTGTCCCTTACACTATACATAATAGTAGGTAATGTATATTCCTTTTGATGTATGGGCTCTCTCAAACATTGTATGTTCTTATATTTTATTTGTTTTAATTTGAAAATAATAATTAATATAATTTATATATAACAGGGACTCAAAGAGTGAGAGACCTTCTTATTATGTAAATTAAGAAAAAAAACTCCAATAACTTGCTTGTCTTCACGAGTGAACTGCTTGAAAAACTATTCCTAGAGATTTTGGAAAAGTATAAATCAAATATATTTTTATTAGTTTTTTATTTATTTATTCTTTTTATTTCAATCCAAACAAAATAAAAGAGCTTAATCATGAATACCAAAGGAAATCTGCCCATATTAAAGAACTACATTAATTAATAAATGATCAAAATGTCTTTGTCAGATTTTGTAAATGAGTCATGCCGGGTCAAATGCCCATTTGATCAGAACTGTGTCGGCCTATGCAAGCACAACTCGGCCCATACAAGCACGTCTCTTTTGCCCAACTCTAACTTGTACAAATAAAAGAAAAAAAAAACTATTCTTTTTGAAAAGTTTATATATATTTATATAATTTTTTATAATGATATAAAACAAAAAATAGAAATAAATAAATAATAATAAATGAATAAAAGTTGGGAAATAAAATAATAAAAAATATTTTAAAATACATATATATTTAACTAACCCTATTATATTTTTAAAATTAATTTTACTTGTTGTTAATTTTTAGATGGGTTAAAAAATGTCTTTCATATTTATTTAATAGTATAAAATAATAAAATAATATAATATATATTTTAAAAAATAATATAAAAAATCATTAAAAAATGTCAATTACTCTTTAAAAAAATAATATAAAAATGCTGATTTAATTGTATCAAAATATTTAAAAAAACATAATGTAAACTTATAATCAGTTAATCCTACACTTTATCACTCAGTTCACATTTTCAGATTTTTTTTTGTTTAAAGAGAATTGATATAGTCATTATCTTTTGTAACGAATCTATTCATGTAATGTTCCAATGCATCACATTTTAACTTAAACCTTATTAATAATTAAACTTATTTTTTTTTTATAACAAATCTTAAAAGATAAAACAAAATTAAAAATAATTAAAAACATTAAAAAAAACATATATTGTGTTACAAATAAATGATAAAGAAAATAAAATATTATTCGTTTATTGAAAATACGGGTTTATGTAGATGATTGAGTTGAAACTAAATTATCACCCATATCCTTTATGGTAAATCAATTATATATGAAGAGACCATATATAAAGAGGGAAAATCTTATCCTCAATATAAAGTCTTATTATTTAAAATTTTAATAAAATCACTAAGGGTGTGTTTGATAACCCTGGAATTGGCATTGGAATTGGAATTGGAGGGTCCAATTCCAATTCTTATGTTTGTTAGACATTTTAATATTAAGAATTGGAATTGGAATTAGAATTCCAATGGAATTCAATATAGTGTAATTTGATAGTTCTCAATTCCTATCTTTTTAGTCGGAATTGTAATCCAAATTAACACGTTTTTTTATGTTTGACAATTTTAACACGTTTTCACACATTAAACACGTTTCACCACATTTTTTACATGTTTAACATATTTTCATATTTCGGCACGTTTAACACGTTTTTGGCACGTTTAACACGGTTCGGCACGTTTAACACGTTTTTGACACATTTAACCACGTTTTCACGTCCTTGACACCGTCTAACACGTTTTTGACACGTTTAACATGATTTTCATGTTTTTAACCTGGGTTAACACGTTTTTGCACGTTTAACCGTTTTTGTCACGTTTAACACGTTTTGACACATTAACACGTTTTTCACGTCCTTGACATGTTTAACACGTTTTTGACACCATCTATTACGCATTTTTCACGTCTTTTGACACGTTAAACTACGGTTTAACATGATTTCACGTTTTTTAAACACGTTTAACACGTTTTGACACGTTTAACATGATTTTTTAAGTTTTTAACACGTTTTTGACACGCTTTTTATATTTGGGCACATTTTGCTACGTTTTGGCACGTTTAACAAGTTTTTCACATATTAACACGTTTTGGACGCGTTAACACGTTTTCACGTTTTTGTACACATTTAACACGTTTTTTTACGTGTTTGACATGTTAACGCGTTTTCCCGTTTTTGACACATTTAACACGTTATTTTACGTTTTTAACACGTGTATCACATTTTTGACATGTTGTACACGTTTTTTCACGTTTTGGCACGTTTAACAAGTTTTTCACATATTTAACAGGTTTTTTGACAGGTTTAACACGTTTTCACGTTTTTAACACACTTTAACACATTTTTTTGACGTTTTTGACACGTTTACCACATTTTTGAACGTTTAACACAGTTTTGGCACGTTTAAACAGTTTTGACCCGTTTAACAAGTTTTTCATTATACTTAACAGTTTTTGACACGTTTAAACGTTTTTCATGTTTTTGACACATTTAACACATTTTTTACGTTTTTGACACGTTTAACATGTCTTTTACGTCTTTACCACAATTAACCACTTTTTTTACGTTTTTAACACGTTTACACATTTTTGACACGTTTAACACGTTTTTCAAGTTTTGACATGTTTAACAAGTTTTTCACATGTTTGGAATGTTTAACACGTTTCCATGTTTTTAACACGTTTAAAACGTTTTTAACACGTTTAACACATTGTTGACACGTTTCACATGTTTTTTACGTTTTTGACACGTTTGACACATTTTTAACACATTTAACACGTTTTGACACGTTTAACACGTTTTTCACGTTTTGGCACGTTTAACAAGTTTTTCACTTATTTGACATATTTAACACATTTTTGATACGTTTTTACGTTTTTGATAGGTTTAACACGTTTTAAACCTATCAAAACGTGTGAAAAACATGTTAAACATATTAAAAATGTCAAAAACATGTTAAATGTGGCAAAAATGTAGAAAACGTGTGAAAAAACGTGAAAACGTGTTAAAAACGTGTAAAAACGTGTGAAAAACGTGAAAACGTGTTAAAAACGTGTAAAAAAACATGAAAGATGTGTGAAAATGTGAAAAACTTGTAAAAAACGTGTGTAAACGTAAAAAACGTGTTAAAACGTGTAAAAAACGTGAAAACGTGAAAAACGTGTTAAAACGTGTTAAAACGTGAAAAACGTGTAAAACGTGAAAAACGTGTTAAAACGTGTGAAAATGTGAAAACGTGAAAAACGTGTGAAAAACGTGTGAAAATGTGAAATATGTGTGAAAACGTGAAAATGTGTGAAAATGTGAAAAAGACGTTGTTGAAGATGTGTGAAAAATGTGAAAACAGTGGTGCAGACGTGTAAAAAACGTGAAAACCGTTAAAAAAAACGTGTTAAAACTTGTGTGGAAAAATGTGAAAAACGTGTTACCAGGAAAACGGGGGTTTGGGGTGGGGGAAAAACCGGTGAGAAGACGGGGTGGAAAAACTGTGAAAAACATGTGCAAAACGTTTGAAAAACGTTAAAATGTGTTAAAAACGTGTAAAAAACGTGAAAAACGTGTGAAAATGGGTAAAAACCGTGTTTAAAGAAACCGTGTGAAAAACGTGTTAAGAAACGTGTGAAAATGTGAAAAAATGTGTTAAAACGATTGAAAAACTTGTTACAAACGTGTTGAAAAACGTGTTAAAACGTGTGAAAAACGTGAAAACGTGAAAAACCTGTGAAAAACAGTGTGAGAAAACGTTGAAAAACGTTTGAAAATCGTGGAAAAACGTGAAAACGTGAAAACGTGTTAAACGGTGTGAAAAACGTGGTGAAAATGTGAAAAACGTGTTAAAACGTGTGAAAAACGTGTTAAAACGTGTGCAAATGTGAAAATGTGAAAAAACGTGTTAAAACGTGTGAAAAACGTGAAAAAGTGTGAAAACGTGTTAAAACATGTGAAAAACGTTTGGAAAACGTGAAAAACGTGTTAGAACGTGTGAAAATCATGAAAAACGTGTTAAAATGTGTGAAAAACGTAAAAAACGTGTAAAATGTGAAAAAATGTCAAAAACGTATTAAACGTGCCAAAACGTGAAAACATATTTTAAAAGTTAACATTTTGAACCGATATTTTATTTTACAAACATTGGAATTAAAATTGAATTACAATTCTATCATTTTTCCAAACATAGGAATTGGAATTGAATTACAATTCTATCATTTTTCCAAACATAGGAATTGAATTGTAATTCAATGCCAATTCTCATGGAATTGGAATTAGAATTCCAATGCCAATTCCAATTCCAATTCCACCTCATCCAACACACCACCTCTAATATTTTTTGTATCCAATTTTAGTTTCTTACATAATCTTATTAACTTATATAAAAACCTATTATCTCTTAATTAATGTCTTATAACAAAAATAAATTTATTTATTTATTTAATTATTTACCTTTATTTTTTTTAAATAAATATGATACTTAAAAGATCAATTATCAATGATAAATAGTCATTGAAATTATTATGTACCATACTTGTACCTATGCGTGGACATAAATTATACATTTATTGTTTCGTGTCATATTATGCTTAATGATTTGTGAAAAATACGACACATTATTTGTGTCATGGCGGTCAATTACTATTGTGCTTAAAATAGTGTGTCTATGTAGGCATGCTTGTGTGCAAGATGGTCGTATCATGTCATCTTGGACGCATTGCTCATTGTAATAGGTTATATCGTGTTATCCCAATTTCATTTAATTTTATTATATGTTGATTAGTGTAATATAATTGAATAAGTCATTATGTTAGTGTATCTTTAATTTTTTACTTTAATTAGTATTAGCTTAGTGGGTTATAGTTATTAGTCTAGTAGGTTAGGGGTAGTGATTTAGTTGTTCCTTATTTTTATTCATTAAATTGTTATTTTTTTAAAGTCTATTTACGTGCCTCAATAGTATCAATATTATGATATAATGTATTCTAATTATAATTGTTTAGAAAACTAACATCCATCTCTTACACTATACATACTTAGTAGGTAACGTATATTCCTTTTTGATGCATGGGCTCTCTAAAACATTGTATGTTCTTATATTTTATTTGTTTTAATTTGAAAATAATACAATATATAATTTATATATAACAGGGACTCAAAGATTGAGAGACCTTCTTATTATGTAAATTAAGAAAAAAAAACTCCATTTACTTGCTTGTCTTCACTAGTGAACCTGCTTGAAAAACTATTCCTAATAAGATTTTGGAAAATCAAATATATTTTTATTAGTTTTTTTATTTATTTTTTTATTTAAATCCAAACAAAATAAAAGAACTTAATCACGAATACCAAAGGAAATCTGCCCATATTAAAGAACTACATTAATTAATAAATGATCAAAATGTTTGTGTCAGATTTTGTAAATGAGTCATGCCGGGTCAAATGCCCATTTGATCAGAACTGTGTCGGCCCTATGCAAGCACAACTCGGCCCATACAAGCACGTCTCTTTTCCCAACTCTAACTCGTACAAATAAAGAAAAAAAACTATTCTTTTTGAAAAGTTTATATATATATATAATATATATATATATTTATTTATTATCTAATTTTTAAGATATGATGATGTTTTATAATGATATAAACACAAAATAAATAATATTAAATGTATATTTACGATTTGAAAGGAGTTGTTTCTAAGTATATAAAAACATGAAAATGACTTGGTTGTAAAAATGGTATATCAGTTATTACATCTTTGATTTAATGTTACAATGTTTCCTCAACCCCATTCTTCTTCAATCAAATCTCTTTTACTAGTTGCATGGGCTCCAAAGCCCTGGTTAATTATATAAATGTTAAATTTCTATAAACAATGATATAAACTGAACAATGAAAATTATCAAGCAAATAAAATTGCAGAACTTTAATTATTTTTAAATTGTTAAAATAATGCAGTTTTTTTCACTAAACTCAATCCTTGAAAAATGCATAAACTCAGTGACCCAACTTACCATCTATTTAATTCTAATAAGATACCAGATCTAGATCTATGGATTTGTAAGTATAATTTTTCATAAATTTTAGAATATTACAGTAATTTATATACAAATAAAGATGATATTAATATAACATAATTAAGTACGCATGCTTAAAAAGTTAAATTACCAAGTGAGGTTAATGCATTTGGATATCATTGGACTTTGTTACACTAATATACTTTAAAATACTTTAGCTGAGATCAATTTAAAAGGAACAAATTTAGTAATTTTGTTTACTATAAATTAATAGATACAAAACAATATATTATATTTAGAAGAACATACATGCATGATGAATACATGACAAATTTTATTGACAATCAAATTAACATATAAATATATATATATGTATATAAAAACTTTCAATAAGTGATTCATGGTCTCCAAACAACATTATTTAATAGCATACATAAATATGGAAAGAATGTCAGGTTTCTGCCCTATGTATGCGGATACACATATTTAGACATATTTGATATATCTTCCTGCTTCTTGATGATCACCAATTATATATTACAAATTAATTAACCACTCCATGGTACCTGTCTTGAAGATCACATTCTCAGATCGATCCACTATAGACTTGATTTTGATTTAGATTCTGAATCCGATCTAACATTATATATAATATGTGCTAGTGTGTAGTGTTTTACCCTAATCAAGATCAAGACCAAGATCAAGATGAAGATAAAGGCGGGTAGATTACAAGAGATGGGGTCGACTTACATGTATAGATTTAGATGGATCTAGTAAACAATCGGACCGTTGAGCTTCAATTCCCAGCTGAGATAGAAAGAAGGAAGGATGGACCAGATCCATTCATGAGATCAACATAAGTAGGCTAGGGTTTCCTTCTCCTCTTCTTCTTCTTCTTTAGAGAAGTCATGATATTGTGGGTAAATATATATGATTCTCTTTTTCTTTTTCTTTCTAGTGGTGGTGGTAGTTGAGGCAATGGACATGTGAAGAAGGAAATTAGAAAGAGTTTATGCAATAAGAAAGTGGGATGAATGATGATAAATTGATAATGATGATGATGAGTGAGTGAGGAGGGTCAATATATATATTGCACAGTATATATTTGCTTTGGAATAGGAAATTAATTCATATTATATATGAGAACTCCTACACCTACCTATTATTATCTAATTGAATTTATTTTTTTCTTGTCTTTTTGCTTCTCTCTATCATGAACCCCATGACCTTAAGAAAATAACATCTTGTCTATCTGTCTGCCTGTCTCTTTGTGTATGTGTGTGTGAGATCAGAGGCAGCCCGTAATTAAAGGATATCTAGACTTTTTAGTTTTCAATAAACTATAGTTCTTCCTTAATTACGTTACTCATCACATAATCATCTTTTTTATTTGAACGATTCAACCATCAAATTACTTGGAATTTCAGGCATCACAATATTTGAGTACTCATGTATTTTTTATATTGTAAAATTACGTTTTAAATAATGATATATTTGCAATGATGTTTGTACTTGAGAGGGTAATTAGTACTTTTTGGAGTATAATTGAAATTCAGTGGGTGATGTTTAAATCATTAGATAGTTGTTTGAAAAGTTTGAATTGAGACGACTGATTAAAATAAATCTACATATTGAGTTATCATCCTCATTATTTTCTGGTAAACTATCTAATTTGAAAAATAATCGTTTAAATTTTTAATGATAATAGTCGTCTCATTCGTATCCTTTATAATGTTATTCTTAGTACGTTCTTTGAAAAGTGGGTATGAGAGTTATTAGTTTTTCTCGAGACCTACGAGCCTCGATAACTTATTCGACAACGTGTTTGTATGTGTTCCTATTATATTTTTTGACTTTTTTTTAATATTTTTATTTATTTTCGTGTCATATTTTGTATTATAATTAAACCTTTTTTATCATTACTTTAATATAAATTGATCATTTTAAATAAAATAAAAACTATGGATTTTTTTTTTTTAAAAAAAACAAAGTATATATTTAAGAGTTGAGAGGTGTTAACTTTATTGTAGAACATTTCTATTTAATGTAGAGCTTAACCTTATGATTGATATTGATGTCAAAAGTTCAATATTAATTGTCATGTTAATTTGTCTACGTAATTAATAACAAAAAGTAAAGAAGAATATGTGTTTCCAATTCCTATATTACATTCAAGTGCAGGAAAGCCAAAATTGCACCCAGCTTCTTTCACAAGATCACACCCGATAGCGAGCTATCTATTTTTCAATGATATTTTTTTTCACTGTATAATCTTTCAAAAGACTAATTATATAGCAAGCGACATGTGCACTGCCATCATCAAATGTTCAATTGTTTCTTCATCTCTAAAACAATACTGACAATTCTTTTGAAATTTTATTGCATTGTTTTAATGTATGTTGTTATAATCAGTTTCACTGAGATACTCTCCTAATTTAAAGATTAAAAACTACATACCTATAAACTTTTGAATTCGTAACTAAACCTGATCAAATCTTAATTAAAAATGTCAAATTTATTTTTAAATATATTCAAGCTATATCAGATCGATTCTAGAGCTTCTTATAAGCTCATGTTGAACTTGTAGAATGAGTATATGAATGCTCCTATTATTACCATGAAGGCTTATGGATAGATATAATACTTAACTATTTGTTTTGAAGTTGCATTGATTTTGGTAATTTTATTTTTAATTTTTTTTGTTTTTAGAGTTTTAAGTCTATGTTGAAGATAAAGAAAATGTGAATTGTTTCCGGTGTTAAGAGTAAAACACTTCAGAAAAGAATGTCTAAAACTAAAGAAGCAATCTAGAAAAGGTAAGTTTGGGGGAAATTGGACGAAATGACCCTACAAATAAGGGAAATTGCCTCCGTGGTCACCAGATAATTGAAATTGATCTGATGACCACTTATTTTTTTTTTGACGAATTTACCCTTTTCGCGTAACGCGAAGGGATTTCGCGTTTCGCGAAGTGAGACGCTGTGAAAAGTCCAGAATACCCTTAATATATAATAAAATCCGGCCATCTTTTTTTCATTTCTTTTCTTCTTCTTCTCTCTCTTCTCCCCTCTTCTCCTCCTTCTCTCTATAGGAGGCGGCTTCTGCGGCGACGATGAGCACCACGACGAGCACCACGACGAGCACGAGCATCCCACTTGGTACGTTTATTCTCTTCAAGTTTCATATCTTCATGTTTTTGTTGTTCGTTTATCATCTTCATATCTGCATTTTCGAATCACTGTTTTTGTTTTTGAATCTGCATCTGCACCACGATGAGACTTAGCGTTTCGCTAAGCCTTAGGCGGTTTCGCCTAAGCCTTTAGCGTTTCGCTAAGACCTTCTCGTTTCTTTCTTAATCATCAATCACATCTATTTACCCCCGATCTGCAGTTTTAGCTAAATCTTATGCTGACTTTTATGGCCAAAAGCAGAGTCTGGATTGAAATTTGTTTATTCAATTAATGTGTCAGTTGAAACCTGAGGAAGGTCCAGATTATGAAATAAAATGTGGTTCCTTTAATTGTTTCTTCAACTAATACCTTACCAGTTTTTTTTCTTATGCGTTAGATTGATGTCTTACTTTCCTCTTTAGAGAGATGGAAAGCTTCAAGTGGTTGTTTTATAGGGAAATCTTGTGCTTTCTTGCATGATTGAATTGTATCTTTGTTCAGATTGTATATATGTACTAAACCATTTTGAGATCTTATATGTCACTCTCTTTGTTTTCTATGGGGTCTTATATCTAGAGTGCTCTTCAAGCCTCGATAAATGGCAAATAATGAGGTGGAATCGAACGCACTTCGTGGAGTAGAATGGGAAGTTGTTTCACCTACAACATCGGCTGCTGCTGCTGCTGCTCCTAGTACACATTGCTAAGACACAAATGCATTTTGGTCATTATTGGACAGCAATGGCAGAAGGAATGTGGCAGGTTTTATCATTAAGATGGTGAAGGGACATCAATATTGCTAGTAATTAAAGGGTGGAACTAACTATTGCACTTGTTAATATAAATTGTAGTAATTGGTTGTGAATTGTGATACAATTACTTTGCTCATATGCAATGTTTCAAGTTAAAAGTTTTTTCTTTTGCATACTTTCATTACAATCATAATGATGTTTTAAACCAAACTTTATTCATAGTGTTCCTAATGATGTTTTTAAACCAAACTTTTAAATATATGTTATTATTACTAAACAAACTTTCAATTTCTTCTTGTTGCTATTTTACTAGCATCTTGTCTTGGTGTAGCATCTGGATTGGGAAGTCAGTATTTTTTTCAGATTAACAAATAACAACTCTAGATATAGTCGATGTAATCTTTGTGTTTAGCATTGTTTATATGTATTGAAAAAATCTTTTAAAAAAAAGCATATTTGGACACCGTTGGACACAAAATTACAGAGGTTTATATAACGACCTATATAAGTATATATAATGAGAACATGTTCTAAGAGTTACATCAGCCTAGTAGTAGTATTCTCATCCGTGGTTTAGGAATGATCTTTATTGAGAGGTTTCAAGCTTGATGGTGTGGGCAAGGCCTCTCCGGTTCTTCCTCTAGTCCACATGATTATGAGATCTCCTCGTTTTCTTCCAATGTGAACAAAAGTGCCTGCATAGACAACAACAACCCATGAATTATGAGGTATCAAATGAAGTAAAAAAGGAAAAACTATAATTTAGATCTTGATAAGAGAAATAATTGGTAATTTTCCATAAGATCTTGATTATGAAAGTACAAATAAGCTGAATGAGTATAACCAATGAATTAACCAAAACTACCTATCTGGATCATAACCAAAGGAAGAAAAATCACTTTTAATTTTATGTTTGGTAATTTCCAACAAGATTGTGAATTTGTGAGTATGATGATAGAGATAGTGACAAATACCTAATCCATATGCAATCATTGCCCATAAGAAATATCCTGCTCTGAGATTCTTCTTGATAACCAGTCAAACCTTTTCATATGCGCGCCTAGCGTTACGCTAAGTGCTTAACGAAACGTTTAAGTGCTTTGCGTAACGCTAAGTGCTAAGAATCGCTAAGTGGCTTAGCGAGACGGGAGACGCGAATCTTCCCTGAAACGGAACTCTAATGAGCTGCAAATATCATCATGAACAATAATGAACCAAAATATCAACCAATATGAAGAATAATGAACCAAATATCAACAAATATCAACAAATATCAACAAATACCACAAATATCAACCAATATCAACCAAATATAAACAAATATTAACCAATATGAATAGATTAAACGATTTAGGGTTAGAGTTTGGGTTTGAAACATGGATGTGTATGATGAAAATCGATTCAGGTTAGGTTTAAGTTTACTTACTCTTTCATTGAGTGTTGTTTTCCGTAGGCGCCCTCGCCGTCGCTTCGCCGCCACTGTCGAAGTTTCGCACGCCGCCGCCGACGAACAAGAACAGAGAGAGAAGAGAGAGGAGAGGACGGAGAGGCGTAGAAGAGAGAGAGAGAGGAGAGAGAGAAGAGAGAGAACGAAATGAAGAAAAATGAAAAAATTTTAGTATAATATATTCACACTGTTCACTTCGCGTTTCGCGAAGTCCCTTCGCGTTACGCGAAAAGGTAATTCGTCTAAAAAAAATAAAGTGGTCACCAGATCAACTTTATTATTGGGTGACCACGGAGCAAATAACCCAATTTTTAGGGTCATTTTCGTCCAATTTCCCTAAGTTTGGAAGACAAGAGATGACCATTGCTAGTGAGCATGGTACTTTAGTTGTTATGAAAAAAGTAAATACAAAAACAATTGTATTCTCTACAAGATAATTCACAACTATGTTTAATTATTATCTCTAGGTCACTTCGTATATATCAGGTTCTAGCATTTGAGGCTTGGCCTCAAAGGTGTTGAGTTATGAAGCTTACACTTATAATAAACTTTACAATTGTTAATTAGAGTTTTATTGGGTTGGATTTGGATTTGGGGTCTGACCAAGAGTTATTTAGGTTTTATTACTAAATGTTTACCTTATAAATATGTTATTATTAAGGGTTTACATTGTTAAGGTAAAATTCTAGAGAGATAAAGTTTGAGGCAAAAATTCTATATTCATTCCTTTTTTTCAATAGTGAATTTGGTAGCAGCTGGAGTGAACGTAGCTCATTTGAGTGAAACCATTATAAATCTGTGTCTTCTTGTTTTCTTTTCTTGCCGTTTTTAAAGATCATTTCAAACAGGTCAGATTTGAGGGATCAAAATTCTAACAACTAGTATTAGATTCTACTAGCTAGATCAGAGCATTGGAAACGATGATAAGCGAGAACAATATAGGACATGGGATTGGAAGATTCGATGGGACATATTATGTCTTCTGAATGATGCAGATTGAAAATTATCTCTATGGAAAGAAGTTTAATGTTCTTTTGAGTGAGAAACCAGATAATATGATGAAAATGAATGGAAACTCCTTGATAGACAGGTTTGGGATTTATCCAATTAACGTTAGCCAAGACGGTTGCTCACAATGTAGCAAAGGAGAAGACCACCATGGGTCTGATGAAAGCTCTTTCTGATATGTATGAAAATCATCTACTAACAACAAGGTACATTTAATGAAGAGACTCTTTTACTTAAGAATGATTGATGTTACTTTTGTCACTACTCATTTGAATGAATTCAATACAATTGTGAATCAACTTCTATTTATTGAGATTGATTTGGGGGATGAAGTTAGTGTCCTGATTTTGTTAGCATCTCTACCAATAGCTGAGAACCTATGAGGGCAATAATTAACAACTCTGTTGGAAATTCTAAATTGAAATTTATTGAAGTTAGAGATCGTATTTTTTGCTGAAGAGGTTCATAAAATTGATTCTGGTGAAACATTCAAAAGTTATGCTCTGAATGTTGAAAACAGGGGCAGAATGTAGTGATAGAAATTTCAACCGTGGTAAGAGCAGATCTATGTCGAAGAGCATGAGGAGTCAGTCCCAAGTCTGGGCGAACATTTGATTGATGGAATTGTGTTAAGCATAGTCACTGAAGAGGAACTACAAAGCACCGAAGAGAAACGACGATAATAAAAATGATGCAACCAACGCAGTTACAGAAACTATCACTGATGCGTTGCTTCTGTCTGTTGATAGCCCGGTAGACGTCATGAGTTTTGACTCGGGAGCATCTTTTCACACCACTGCCCCAAAAGAATTAATGGAGAATTATGTGGCTAGAAACTGTGGGAAAGTTATCTCACAGATAGTGAGCCAATATATTATTGGCATGGGGGACATCAAATTGAAGATGGCAAATGGTTTTGTTTAGAAAATTAATAAGCTGAGACACATTCCAGGTTAATGCGCATCTGATTTATGTTACACAACTTGATGAAGAAGGTCACAATTTTAGTTGTAGAAATGATGTATAGAAGGTGACTAAAGGAGAATAGTTGTTGCTCGAGGTCACAAAACTAAAACGTTATACATGACTTCAATTGTAGAGAAACAGTTACTGATGTAGTTGATGACTTGAAAAATAGTGAGTTGTGGCATTGCAGGTTAGGCCATATGAGCCAAAAAAGGATGAAATTCTTTTAAAGAATGGAAGATTCCAAAACTGAAGTCTGTTGAACTGAAGTTATGTGAAAACTACATTCTTGGAAAATAGAAACGAGTGAGTTTCAATAAAAATTGGGAATGGGCGCAAGAAAGAAAGGATAGAGTTAGTACACACTGATGTGTGGGGACATCATTTATTTCTTCTATTGACGACTCATACTACTATGTGACTTTTATAGATGATTTGACAAGAAAAGTATGAGTTTACTTTATGAAGCACAAGTCTAAAGGATTTGTTATTTTTAAGAAGTGAAGGCTTTGGATGAAAATGTAATAAATCAAAAGGTTAGTGCTTGAGATCCGACAACAGAGGTGAATATATCAATTCATATTTCAAAGAGTATTGTGATGTGAATGTGATCAATATGGTGAAGATTATTCCCTGAACGCTTCAAGAGAATGGAGTGAGTTGAACGAATGAATTGAACATTGAACAGAGCATGCTAGAAGCATAAATTGCTGCAAGACTGCCTAAAACCTTAGGGCAGAAGCTATCAACATGCTTCTTATTTGATAAACAGGGGACCCTCTGTTCCTCTTTAATTCAGAATTCTAAAGAAGTCTTAGAGCAATAAAATGTTAACATTCTTATTTGAAAGTGTTTGGTAGTTTATCATAGGTTTATATTAATGATGTGATAAGAGCAAACTTGATTCAAAGTCTAATAATGTTTTTCATTGGTTACTAGTGATATCGAGTTTGGTTATCATTTTTAGGATAATCAAAATCGGAAGATCATTCGTAGCAGAAATGTTATCTTTAATGAGCAAGTCTCTTCAAAGATTGGGTTGGAAAGACATCGATGATGATTCAAAGTTGGAAGAGACTAGTACAGTCGAGTTGAGAGAATTTTTTAGCTGAATATATACTGACTGTCCAAGAAGAACAGTGTGTTGTGAAGATGAGATCATTGAGAACGTGGCCCTAAAGGCAAACACAGGCAAACACCGGTTATACAGTTGAAAATATCGTCGAAGAATCGAAAACTAGTTGAGAGGTGGTCCCCCATCTCTAAACCATATCTTGTTGACAGGTAGAGGCGAACCTGAATGTTACAAGGAAGCAATACAATCTAATGAATCGATTAAGTAGGCAAGTCTGCAATAAAAGATGATATAGACTCTTTAAGTCGAATCAGACTTATGAGCTCATTAAGCTACCAAAGGGAAAGAATCACTTCACAACAAATGGATCTTCATGATTAAAGAAAAACATGATAAAACTATGAGGTACAAGGCAAGGTTGGTTGTGAAAGGATTTCAACAGAAATAAGGTATTGACTCAATGAGATTTTCTCTTTAGTGGTCAAATTGATGACAATCAGAACTATTTTGAGTTTGATTGTGAAAGAAGACCTTCATCTTCAACAAATGAATGTCAAACTGGTTTTCTTCATGGTGATTTAGATATGAAATTTACATGCGACATCCAGAAGTATTTGAAATCAAAGGAAAATATGAGCTTATGTGTAAGATTCATAAGAGTTTGTATGGTTTGAAACAGGCTCAAAGGAAATGGTACAAGAAGTTCGATAACTTCATAAAAAGTAATAATTTTTTGAGGTATGAAGTTGATCATTATTGTTATATCAAGAGGTTTGATAAATCATACATTATTCTGCTCCTCTACGTTGATGACATGCAATTATCATGAATCGACATTGGTCTGTAATTATGGTATTCAGAGCTCGATCTAGCATACATGTCAACCAAGATGTGAACAACCAAGTGAAAGACTCTTTGAATATTCACTTGACAATATGCCACATCCAAGTAAAATGAATTGACCATGATGATTGACTCCGAAAAATGGAGCAAAGGGCATGACATAATGATTAGTCAAATAAGTTGTATCAAAAGTGATAACATCAAAAAATTACTCAAAGGAAGACATGCATTTTTTATATGCCCAAAACACATTTCTAATTTGGGATTCCTTGTTCAAATCAATCAAGTATAAAAAAATAGAGTTCTTGATTTGCATTCTTAATAAATAATTACTAAGTGCTTCAGCATTGCCACTCTTTAACATCAACCTTTGAGCTTTTGTAATGTAATTTTTACAAGTTCTTTCATCAAAAGACATGTTATCATACCCTCTAGCTTCTACTACAAACGATTGAAAACTTTTGGCCAAATTATTTCGGCTTCATCGTTTAATTCCAATCTCCTCTTTGCATTTCCGTATATTACTTTGTATGGACTTAATATGTTGTATCTTTCTAGGGCCTTTGCAAATGTTGAATTCATTGATTGGGCATGTGATTTATAGAATTCGTGAACTTTTATTCTGAGGAAAATGTTATTCAAACATTAAAAATTTTGCTGTGAAAATTAGTCCGAAAAGATCATTACAAAATATATTTTTAAATGCAGGCATTATAAAGGTTTTATTTGAACTACAACTTGATTTTTTTTCCTTCTGAAAATGAATTATATAAAAATGTCTCGAGCCTGTTTGGACATTTTGGCTATGTAGACTTCTTCACGTAAAATGCAAAACAACAGAAGTAATAATACACTAGCATTTAGCCCGTACATTTGCACGATTAATAATATAAAAAACCGTGAAAAAAAATTACGAATAATATTTTTAATTTTATTTTTAACCGTTTTAAGTTTATGGGTAGGTCAACCTACAATCCGACCCAATATCCATTTACTCAACATCATTATATATATAGATTAGTTAGTTAAAAAGTTGAACTTATATTAATATTAAACGTCCCGCGTTTATCAAATTTGGTGTTGAATTTAAAATATAAAGTCTTTGTAGCCTAGTTGGTTAAATAGTTGTACTTGTTTTTGTTAGGTTGCAAGTTCGAAACATACCTCTAGCATTTTTAATTTTATTTTTAACCGTTTTAAATTTAAAGGCGGGTCCAACCCACAATCCGACCCAAGTATCCAAAATTAACCACAGCTCTCGACCCGGTAATCCGGACACTTTAAAAATTAAGCATCATTATATATATATAGATTAGTTAGTTAAAAAGTTGAACTTATATTAATATTAAAACGTCCCGCGTTTATCAAATTTGGTGTTGAATTTAAATATAAATCTTTGTAGTCTAGTTGGTTAAAGAGTTGTACTTGTTTTGTAGGTTGCAAGTTCGAACATACCTCTAGCATTTTTAATTTATTTTTACAACCGTTTTAAATTTAAAGGCGGGTCAACCCACAATCCGACCCAAGTATCCAAATTAACCACAGCTCTCGACCCGGCAATCCGGACACTTTAAAAATTAAGCATTATTATATATATATAGATTAGTTATTTAAAAAGTTGAACTTATATTAATATTAAAACGTCCCGCGTTTATCAAATTTGGTGTTCAATTTAAAATATAAAGTCTTTGTAGCCTAGTTGGTTAAAGAGTTGTACTTGTTTTGTTAGGTTGCAAGTTCGAAACATACCTCTAGCATTTTTTAATTTTATTTTTTAACCAGTTTTAAATTTAAAGGCGGGTCAACCCACAATTCGACCCAAGTATCCCAAATTAACCACAGCTCTCGACCCCGGCAATCCGGACACTTTAAAAATTAAGTATCATTATATATATATAGATTTCGGGTTCAATGGACAATTTGTTCATTGCTTCATCTTCTGGGTTACTTTTTGCGACGTTGTCTTTGCTGGGTTTCTAGACATAAAAATGGTTTATGGTTCGTTAAAAAACGAACTGAAGAACTTGGTTTGTATAGAATAAAAATTAATGTTTTGTATAACTGAAGCTCAAAACATACCGTTTCGGCGAAAAAAATTGTGTTTTGTATTAATGAAATGAATAAAATCTAAAGTTTTGGGTTTTGAGATGATTTTCGGCGGAGAGAGTTGAGAGAGAAATGATTTGAGGACAATGAGAGAGAATTAAATTTAGCAAAAAAATAAAATTTTCTCTCCTACACATGTGATAGGCCACGTCGAATTCATGTCTTGTTTTCGTTATAATTTCGTTGTCCCTATCTTCTATCAATATATATATATTTTAAAAATTAGAATATATTTTAATACTTTAATTAATTAATTAAATATTTTGATTAATGAAAGAATATATTAAATTTAAATTATTTAAATAATTTGTACCGAATAAAATTTATAAGCTATCCTAAAATTTAGTCTAGAATCTAGATGTTTATATTCATAAAAATGACCACCATGGGGAGTAGATTTTAAGAATTAGGAGAGAAAATTTAAAATGTCAAGATTATCATGTAAATTTAAAGAAAAATGGCATCTCAAAAGCACACCTACTAAAAAAAAATGAACAAAAGTAAGTTTTTTCAAACTCATATTGAATTGTGTTAAAAAAAAATTAGACCTCATGGATTATGTTATTTATTATTATTATTATTATTATTATTATTTTTTTGAGAATGATGAATTTTGTTTATGTTTTTATTTTCAGTCTCTTTATGGTGTAATGTTTTTTAGGTGTTTTTATTTTTAATTTGTGAAGAAAAAAAATTGTATCTAATTTTTTCTACACATCGAGACATATCTATGTAGGGAGTCGAATGGGCTGAAGCACACCCCGAAATAAAAAATATATATATATATTTCATTTTACGGTATAAAAGTGATATTATCCCCTAATTTCTTACATCTTTAATTTAATACACTATTTTTTATTTTTTAAAAAAGATAAAACTTAATTTATCCACTTTTATTTTATTCATAATTTTCTTATTATTTTTTTAAGTTCATCCTAATTTTTTTTTAATATGTATAAATCAATACAAAATGCTATAATATTTAATGAAGTACTGAAAACTTTTTCTGTTTTTCAAATAAATAAATGAAAACTTCATCTATGAATACATAATCACGCAATTATAACGTTATCAATCTTTGTCTACAGTAAATGGAAATTATTTATAAATTATAAGATTTACCAGCAACAAATAAATACTAAAATAAAATATCATGTGAAAATTATCAATAATGCCATGACAACAACCAATAAGAATTGGACTTGTGTCAAGCTATCATGGACCCCACCGTTACTAGTCTCTCTTTGTCCCGTCGTTGTTTGTATTGACCCGTTATAACTCGGGTTTGACCCATAAAGATACTGAATCCCTTCAATATCGTCGCCGGCGAGCATTACCTTCCTGGTCCCCGACGATATACTCGGATACATAATAGAATCCTCAACAGAAGAATGACCAAGACCCAACAAATGTCCAATCTCATGAATCGCCACAGATTCAAGATCCACCGCAGATAACGACGACGAAGAACTGAAATCGCCGTCGACGACCCAATCCTCGTCGGCGTCGATATGAAACAACCCACTAGGCGGCGAGAAAGCATGAGCCAACGTACCCAAAACCCCATCAAAAGGCTCACCGTCGCCGTGTTCGCCGCTAGCGAAAGTGATACGAATGTCGGCAGTGAGAAACGACGTCGTCGAGGGTTGTTGTTCGTTGAATGTCATCGGTATGATTGTTGCCCATCTCTGGAATGCTCTAGCGAATACCATTTTAGTGGTTTCCGGGATTTGTTTATTGGGGTGGAATGCATACGTAAGATTCCGGCGATTAATCGGCCACCGGGGAGATCCGGGGAAGAGTGAATAATGTGAAACGGAATGAATGTTTAGAGATTTTTTGCCGGAATTCATTGTACTTGTGTCATTGATAATATCGGCGATACCGCATCGGGGTGTGATTAGATGTTTCAAAGTGGGTATGTCGAGTTTGCCGGTGGAATCGAGATTGAAATTGAGTTGATAAGTTTTGATGGCGGAATGAAGGATTTCATCGAACTCGTCGGTGATGTTGTCGGCGAATGAGGAATTGATGTAACCAAAATGTTGAAAGTATTTTTTGAGTTTGCCAAGGCCTTCGACTTTCTGACCGGAATGGCAGCCAAGAAGTGGCAGGAAACAGGCCCAAGGTCCGGCGGCGGTGGAATTGGGGAAGAAATTGGGCAATTGCAAAGCTTGGGATGAGAAGATGGATATGAGAACTAGAGCTGCAAAGAGATGGGTCTTCATAGTCTTTGTGGGTCTTTCGATATATGAAAACTGTCTGTTTCTTCCAAAAAAAAAAGACATCATGGGAGTGATTATAAGGCAATTGAATACTCAAAATTGACTGGGTAAACGATCAGAGAAAGAGGACGATTGGTTCAATGATGATGGGGCCTGCTTGAGTGATTGAGAAATTTTTATGGAGTAAACTTCCTTAATAATGAAGAAGACTGGTAACAAGCTAACAGTAGCTAGTAGTAGTAATGAAGAAGAAGGAGTAAAAAAAATTCATTATTGAGGTTTTAATATTCTTTTCTTATAGATTACTTTTTTAAAAGGTTACACAAGTTATTTTTATGAATTATTTTAGGAAATAAAAGTTTGAATTTCCAATAAAACACTCAAAGGTAAGAGGTTAACAATACTAGACGATTTTTCCATTTTTGAAAGATTCGGAAAGGAGAAATGATGAAAAATCAATAATTAGAGAGTACACATTAGATAAATAGAAACTATATACTTAAGTCTAAGTTATTCTCATCTTTTAATTTATTTAAATTTATCATATAACAATAAATTAAAGACAATAAATTCAAAACTTTAACTTCTTTTAATCTCTAACAACTCTAATAAGGCAACATTTTAACATTTTAATTCTTTTGTCCCTCAACATTTTAATACTCTAATACCATTGGTTGGGAAAAAAATTTCAATAATAACTTTAAAATAGTTATATTTTTTATCCATAATGAGATAATCAAGAGATCTAAACCAAATAAAAATAAATAAAATCAAACACATCAATTTTAACATGATGAATTTTTATCACACAATATTTGGAGTTTTTCCATTTAAAATATTTGTAGAAATTCAATTTATAATTTGTATTGCGGTTAATAAAATAAGACCAGATTTTAGATTCTAAATTAGAATCAATCATCAAAGATTTTGCAACTTAAACGGTAGAATCAATCATCAAAGATTATATTAATGTGAGTGTGCTTTCTTTCCATGATTCTATTTTGTTGTGGGAGTAAAAACAAGTTGTTTAATTAATAATTCTCAAAAATTAAACAATTTAAAACATTTTTCATTAACAAATTTAATATCATTATCTGAACTAATTGTTTTAATATTCGAACTAAATTAATTTTTAGCAAAAGATAAATTATTTTGAAATATCAAACACAACTTTTACTTGATAGGAGGAAAATTCATATACATTAAGAATGGGTTTGGTAGGGTACAAGAGGATATAACAATATTGGTAAAATATAAATTATAAATTATACCAATATTGTTTTAATATAATATTTTGTTAGAATTTTACTATTGATATAAATTATACCTTAATATAAAATTATAACTAATCCCCCTTATATAAACATTTTTCTTATATCACTTAATTTTAATTTTTTATTATAATCTTTATTAATATTATATATAATTTATTATTATATAATATATTAAATATATTTTATTTAGTTTTAATATTATTATTATATTTAATTATTTTTAATATATATATTTTTAAATAGTTCAATATTTTAATTAAAAAATATTTATTTATTTTTGTAATAATAATTTTATTAATTATTAATTTATATATTTACTAATATTATATTAATAATATTTAAATTAAATAAACATAATTTATTGTTTATATTATAATTAATTTTTAATATGTTAATTAAATTTACATTAATTTTTAAATAATAGTACAATAATTTATAATAATAAACAATATTATTTATAATATAACTAAATATAAAATAATAATTAAAATTAAAATTTTAAATTAATATTTATACAACTTATATTATATATTCTTATACTATATACTAAACACAAATTATAAACCATATGCAACTTATACCATATTTTATAATTCATATCAAACATCAATAACTTATAAAATTTATACTACCCTATATTATTTATACCTCGTTATAATTTATACCTCTATACAACTTATACTTTATATAATTTGTAGGGGTGAGCAAATGGGTAAAACCAATCTATTTTGTCCGATCCGTATTAAATCCAAACTAATTTATCCAATCCATAATCCAAACCATTTTAATAATTAATACGGATCAGATACGGATTGGATTAAAAATGGTTTGGATAATCCAAACTAAAAAATATTTATATATATCAGCTTGAAATTAGTCAATAATTTTTTTTAATTTTTTTTTTAATTTTTTTTTAAAATTCGAATTTTTTATTATTATTAAATTTGAATCTGAAAAAAATAATAATAAAAAAAATAATAAAAAAATAAAAAAAAAATAAATATCGTTGTTAAGTGATGATAAGTAAAATATATATTATATTGAGATAAATTTAATTTAAAGAAAATTAATTAAAAAATATATTTTTATTTAGATAGTTTGGATAATTTGGATAATCCTAATTCAATCCGATTTAATTCAATCCGAACTCAATCCGATCCGATCTCAGTCCAATCCGAAATATCCAATCCGAATTAGTATTTAGGATCCATATTGGATTGGATTTCGGATTAAACCACCCAATGCTCACCCATAATAATTTGTACCACGTACCAAACGCTACATAGGAATAGTCATCAACAAGCATGTATAGTGAATTTAAAATGAACTCTTTTCAATATCTTTTCAATATAGGTCCCATAAATCAACATGAATTAATTCAAAAATCTTTTTGTTTTAGATTTATTACGAATAAAATGTAATCTTTAAAATCTTAACAAAAAAGACAAGTTAAACAATGAATTATTTTATTTGAAAATTTTGAAAATATAAGTTTTAGAACATCATCTCCATCCTAGCTAGCAAGAGGACAGTTGAACAATGAATTCTTTTATTTGAAAATTTTGGAAATACAAATCTTAAAACATCATCTTCAAGATGTCCTAATCATGAACTAAACCAGAATTAACAACAAAATTAATTAGATGAATGCCAAATGACATAATCATTATTACAATTTAGAATTGAGTTGTCTTCAATAAAATACATAATACCATTTTTTTCTCAAGTGCACCTTGAACCTATTTTTAATGTCCTGTAAATGACATTCAAACTCTAAGAAATTTTTATTTTTATTTTGTTTTTCTTAATCAATTTAGAAAGTGCAAAAATAATATTTAATAAAGATTCATACAACATTTTTAAGTTTAACATCATTAGAAATTTCTACATTTCCTATTTTAATTATGTTCCTACTTATTTTATCAACAAAATACATAATCTTAGGTATTTCTAATGGATTAATGTTATAAAAAAAAATTGTTGTTACAAATATGACAAGATGTTGCAGTATCTAAAGTCATTTATAATATAATAATTCATTCTAAGGTTATAGTCAAATTAATTAAGTGTAAAAAATCATGAATACCTACCTATAGAAGAAGTTGATGCACTTCTTTTGTTTTTTACTTCCCTCATATTCTCTTGAGGGATTATTTGTACATTTTGTACTCCTCCATTTTCATCTCCTAGAGTTGTCACAATTTACAGTTGCATGAGCATCAACATCATTTTTATTCTACAAATTGCTACAAGTTATTTGCTAAAATAATTTCATATAATTTTTGTTGAGAAAAACTTTGGGAGAGTCAAAGATTTCATCCAAAATCTCGTTTTTTGATGAAGTGTTATTCACAGTGAACTTCTTACGGATGATGTGTGCATGAAAAAATGTTGTATTATGGCTAATCGTATGTGTTACAAAGGGATTGAATCGACAACTTACTTATTTTTGCATTGTAGAGGGGTAACTAGTATTTGAAGTCTTTTGTGGAGTATTACTGTGATTCATTGAGTGATGCCCGAGTATTTGGATAGTTGCGAGGAAGCTTGGATTGATGCGGCTGATATGGTAGGCTTACATATTTGGGTTATCATCCCAATTATTTTTTCTGGACTACCTGGTTGGAGATAGATTGTCGAATTTTCAATGACCGTAGTCGTCCGATGTGTATCATTCATAATGCTATTATTATGACGCTTTCTGAAATTTGTTCAAGAAAGCCAATAGAGTCTGTTAAGGAAGTTAACCGTTCTTTTCAAGGATTTAAGAGCTTGATTTTTTGGGGGAGAAATGACTTAACTTCATTTCATTAAAAATCCCAAAGGAAAAAAAACCTACACGAGTTCATGAATTAAGGCAAAACAAACATTTGTCTTAATTTTAAGTGATATAAACGACAATAATGAATAACGGAATAAACAAGCAAACAACAACCATAATTACATGAAAATTAAGTCATTTTTAAAGTATGTAAACTAGTGACTTACTCATAAGTAATGCTTCATCTTTGACAAATCAACCATTTTTTTTCACAAGTAGGAATTCGCATCTACGTTCGAATAAATGAGTTTCCATGAAAAAAAAAATAATCCCTCCAAACTTGTGCAATATCATTTTGAACTTGATAACTTATTCAGTATTTTTTTTAATGTCATGCTTTGCTTTGTGCTTGTGCTTAAACAATTTTTTTTTTCATTTTTAATATACATGAATCTTCTAATAAAAATATAAATTTTAATCTTTCTAGCATTTTTTATTCTTGTTTCCACTGGTCATGATAACTTATAATCTTGAAACATCTTCCTTCATTTGACTTTTTTTTACCATAGTGTGTGCCTAACTATGTTTACCTTCAAATTTCTGTGAATCTTTCAGTTCCTTCTTTGAGAACCATTAAGATTTTTGAAATGGTATTTTTTTTTTCCTCTAAACTCTCTTCAACATTTTGAAGCATGGTGAATTACTTTACACATCATGCCAAGGATCTTGTATAAGAATTTGATCGTTGACGTACTCATATATCTCATCAAGGCCCATTAAAACTGTAACAACTTTAACTCTTCATCTCTTCATCATCTTAAGTCATACATTTGGTTAGCCATTGAAATTGAAACTGGATTCTGATATGTGATATGATTAGAGTTGATGTAGGTGTAGGTATTATGGTTTGAACTGGTGTTGGGAGAATGTTAGGACTAGGATCTACAATTTGATTCGGATGACAACAATAATTGCATAACGGAATCAAAATCACATGTAAGAAATCTTGAGTCATATGATCGGTTGAATCTTCTTTCTTTACTAGAAATAGACTCTGATACCATGAACAAAATCAAGAATTCTAACTTGATTGTAGATAAATGGAAAAAAGTAAGAAAAAGCTTAAAGAGTGGTGAGAGTAAACATCAAATGAGAGAATAAATCAAATTAATTTATAGAGGCACAAAATACACATTATATATATATATATATATATATATATATATATATATATATATATATATATAAACTATCTATTAGTCTAATAAGTTCTTCATCTCTTAATTGATTTAAATTGATCATATAGCAATAAATTAAAGACAATAATTTCAAAACAAACTCAACAATTAATTAACTTCTTTTAATCTCTAACAACTCAAACAACATTTTAATTATTTTATTTATTCAAAAGAGATCAATTTAAAACTTGTATTTATTTTATTTTTTTTGGTCAATCATTTCTTTCCCAATTAAAATCGTATAGAAAAAATGATAAATTTAAAGCTGTAAGGGCATTTTCTATTTTTTTATATAACATTGTTTTTATAATTATGAACCACTTCAGCTTAGTGGGTTTTGGAAGTTGCAATTTGGGCCTGATCGCTTGGGTCCAGTGAATTGAAAAAGGCAAGAAATTTTGGCGCCATCCGATCCTTTTCATATATAAGAGAGATTTCTCACAGTTTAATTTACACTTATGTTTGTTTGGCATTGAGACATTCGATTGATGTTGGCGCTGCATTTATCCATTTTGTTCCTTGGATCTACATGTGTTTAAAGTTGATCATCAAAATTATGGTTATGAGATCAAGGTAAATAAATTGTTTCTCATGTAATTGTTGTTTCATAAATGTATTTCTTTTTTAATTAAGAAGAACTAGGATGATACTGACAATCATGTCCCGCTTCAATTCAAAGTGTCTACGGACTCTTTATCACTTCTATGTTTAAAGAACTATACTATCGAAACAAGATTCAATACAAACTCAATTGAAATAAATAAAAATAGTATTAACATGTAGTAATTTAATTTGAAATTTACAAAAGAAAGAAAATAAAAAAAAAGAGTTAAATGTTCATAGTCTGAATCAAATCATAACAATTGGGGAATTCCTATAATAGGTACATTAGCATAAGAATAAATCTTTCTAATTGATTCCCCATCTTTCTTTCTTGCACTTTTAGTATGGAAAAATGTTGATAATTGATTACAATGTTTGGTATATATGGTTGGCTTTTCCAAGATGTTTGACAATGAATGAAAGATGGGAAAATAATTGAAAAAGAGATGCCAATCGATCTCAACTATTTTTGGAAAAAAGTAAGATGCCAAATCCTTTGATAAAGGTTAGCATGAGATGATCATGATGATTATTCATTTGCTTTAGTAAAGAGATTTGATGTTTCACCAATTGCTTGTATAGGAAGGTTGTTTTCTTTCTTTCAAATCCCATCAATCATGCTATTATATATATATGCTACCATTTTAAACTATTTTTATGTTGTATTTTTTTTCTATATTTGTATTCAAATTTATGGTATTAAGGCTTGTTCTGTCCAGGTTATTTAAATAACTTGGAAATAGAGAAAAATGATTATTGGTAATGATTGGTGATAATTTTGAGGAAGTGATGATGTTTTTTGGTAAAAAGACTTAAAGAGTATTGATATATATAAATAAAATAAATAATTATAATTTAAAATAGAGGGTATTTTAATATTTTGGTTAATGACTTGATTGATTTGAAGGATGAGAGGGGGAGTGAAGTGACAATTGATTTGATTGGATTATTTTGAAAACCCAAATACGAAACAAGGCCTAACATTATTTTATTTAAATCAACTAATAAGCTTTAATTCTTAATCTATCAAGATACCCTTAGAGTTCATTTCATGTTTAGTTATTGGGATAAAATCCAATTTTTATCATAAAATTCAAATATCACATCAACAATCTAATCAATTAATTTTATCCATTTAAATACTAAAATTATCCTTTAATTAAATTTAATATTAATATATATTAAATAAAACAGGTCAAGGATAATTTGGTTTTCAAAATTTAAAAACTAATTTTTTCTACTTTTTATCCAACAAAGTTTTTTTTAAAGAAAAACTCAGTTAAAATAAAAAAACCTCGTTCCTCAGACATTATAATAATTTATAATTAAATTTACATTCATTTCTTGTTTATATAATTTTTTTTAGAGAAATGATTAAGAGTACGAAAAATATTGACAAATAGTAGAAAATTATGTATTATTTAAAATCTGAAAATTAAATGATTACATTTCTTACAATTTCCTTATCAATATTTTTCAAATTCCTTATAATTCTCTATTTTGTATTTTTCCTTGTTATTTGTCTAAATTATTTTAATATATATTAAAACCGACATAAATAAGAACAAAAACAAACCAATGGGTAAATTCCTAAAATTTAAAATAATATAATATAATTAAATTAAAATTTGTTTGACAATCTCAAACACCATTTATTTGAACATCAGTTATTTTCAAATAAGTGTTGTAATTAGCTATGGCATCTACAATATAAGTCTAACCCACTTTGGCTATGAAATTATTGATGAGGAAATCTTTTGGGATTTATTAGTGGGTTCCACTAGAAACCATGTGTACGGATTCTATTTTGACTTTAAAAATAAATAAATCTTTAGGAGCTTTTGAGTGTGGATTTTGGATATTATTATACTATATATTCAGTCAACTATTAATTATTAATTACGGGCCATCCCTAAATCTTGTAAGATTTAAAGTTTGAAACTTGGTAAAAGTACAAGGTGGGTTTGATCCATAGGTTTTAGTGTGGTAGAGCTTATTGTTTTCATGTTCCAAATTGTGGGTCTTTTTTTTGTGTAATTCATCACTTGTAACCTAGCTCTATTATGTGATAATTTTGCATTTTTTTCCTAATTCTTTTTTCAAGAAATCATTAATATTCTTTTTATCATAATACAAAAGTTTGAGATATACACTTTTTTTAACTTCAAAGTTTTCATACAAAATGCAAACTTTGATAATTGTAAATAAAATTATGATCTTAGTACATACTAAAATGACCCATAGTTTAAAATAAAACCAGGCTAAAATGGATCTTTAGTATGAACATTTTGACAGTTCATAAAAGTCAATAAAGAAATATTTGTTATGATTTATAATGTTTATTAAATAATTATCAATTTTAATTGTACTTTTAATTCAAATAACTTTATTTTAGTTTAAATGAATGTATGAAAAGTTTGAATTATTTAATAAAAAATTATAAGGTATTAATATATAATAAAAATAATGAAGATAGATAAGTGAAAACATAATACAAGGATCCAAATACGTAAATTAATCTCTTCCATATTTTAATACGATTTGATTGATGTGAGAAAAAAAAAAATCTGATTCTCATCGATTTGATTTTACCTTTTCTCCACAAAACAGCATTTTGTTGGAAATTTGTGAGAGAAGTCCAACCTTATGGCCCATTCCCATTTTCTATCATCACTAAGGCTTGTTTGGTATAGATTTTTAAAAAAATTCATACAAAATCAAATATCACTTTATCTTTTTTTATCCATCACATCACTCAAATCATTTACCAAAATATTAAGAGCAGCAGCAGCGCACAAGACATCTGCCCTCGTGAAATCAATATTCCACATCAGCAGAAAGCGGGCACACATTGTACTTGGCCAAAACACTTCAATGCTTTCGACCGCCCTCTTATCTAAATAATAAATTTTATTTATACTATTTTAAATAAATAACTAATTTATAATATAGAAATATTATAACTAATATTCCTATATTATAGGAAAATTTTAGATTTTAAACTCAAGTGTTAATATAATTAATAAAAAATATATTAATTTATTTAAAATATATATTTATTAATTAAATATATAAGTAATATTTCTGTATTATATATATTATAGAAGAATTTGAAAATTTCACCCTTAAAATATATATTTTTATAATTTAAAATATATTATAATATTTTTATAATTAAATATATAATTAATATTATTATAATTTAATATATAATTAATATTCCTATCTTATAGTAAAACTTTAGAATATATATTTATTTAACGTTATTATAATGTTACTTATTATAATTAAATATATAACTAATATTCCTATATTATATAATATATTATATTATATAATTATGAAAAAGTCAGAAGAGGGCATGACCGGCATAAACCGCATAAGGCATAAAGGGCACTGCCCTCTTTTTGCTTTTATCTACAATGCAAAAAATGAAAAAAACCAATGACCTGCCCTTTTTCACGCTGGCACAGGTCATGCGCTAGAGATGCTCTAAAATATCCTCTATTTTAAATTATTATTTTTTATTTTATTTATATATATCAATACCCTTTAAGTTTTTTTACCAAAAATAATCATCACTTCCTCAAAATCATCACTAATCATTATTTTTTTCTCCTTCTAGGTTTTTAAAATAACCCCAAACCGAACAAGCTTTAAGGGCTTATTTGATGTAGATGTTATTAAAGTTTTTCTTAAATTATTTCTATGTTTTATTAAATTGTAGTTTTTAAGAGTTGAAAGTAAAAAATATTTTTTATTTTTAAAGATAAATTAATTTTATATAATTAAATAAATGGTAATTTTAATATTTAAATATATATAAAAAAAGTTATTAGATGGTTGAAATGATTTTTAAAAGAATGGTTGAATTTTAGAATAAAATTTTAAAAACCTTCATTAACTACTGTATCAAACGAGCCCTAATATATATATATATATATATATATATATATATATATATATATATATATATATATATATATATATATATATATATATATATTAAGTCATTTTTATGTTGGATTATTTATAATTTTTATTAATTATTTTGGTAAAGAGTATCTAATTAAAACATTATTTATTTAAGTTTTAATTGGTGAATTATTATAATATTTATTTGTATTAAAAAATTAATTTTATAAAAAAAATTAATTAAAAAAATATATGATAAATAAGTTTTTAATAAAAATTCTCAAAAATAAAAACAAATATAATTTAATTTATCAATTAAAATATTATAATACATTATTTTATTTTATTAAAATTTTAAATCTAAAATTTATTTTGACAATTAATTCTACAAAAAAATTCTCAAATAGTATTTTTTTTTTTATACAAAAAAAATTTATAAAAATCTAAAAATTCAGGATCAAACAGTCTTATTGATTTTTATAGAATTTGGTCCAAAAATAAACTTATTTGATAAAAACAAATTAAGTCATTTGATATATGTTTACTATAAATCATTCAAAATAGTTTGTCTATAAAATAAAAATTTAATAAAAATAAAATAAAACATTTTGATATTTTAATTGATGATTAATTTGATGGTTAAACTGATAGAAATAATTTTTAGAGAAAAAACTTTAATTTATTTTTTAAGAAAACATAGAGTTATTTAAATCATCTAGGGTGAATATTGAAACCTTGTTTGGTATAAATTTTATAAAAGTGATTTTCTTTTATAAAAACAATAATATATAATGATAAAATATATATATATATATATATATATATATATATATATATATAAAAGCTATTTTAATACTTAAATTAATAAATTATGTGACTTATGATTATTGAAGATTATTTTTTAAAAAATTAAATTGAGCTCTAAATTAATTTTTGTGTGAGTTTCTTTTTCATCTAATAAACATTTTTTTTGGGGAGGGGGGAATTTACACATTTAACTAATCAATGTAGAGTTTAGTATACTAATCCTATCACACCAAATATTGAATTTTTCTAAATGGGTTTCTATTCCACCAAAATATTGACTTTCTTTAGTCTCGAATGAAACGAGCAACCAAAAATATTCAAAAATAATAAATACAAATAGAGTCCATTTAAAATATATCTATTTAAACTAACTTTGACTTTTTTTAAGTTGTCACCTAATTTACCTTTAAATTAGGAAATAAAATTATTTTATTTTTTAAACGCATTTTATAAATTATGTTATTGTTTGGATGTTTGATATGTGAGAAAGAAATATGCCCTATGTTAACGATCTCTATTTTACACTTCTTTATTTATTTTAACATGAATTTAAATGTAAATCCAAGTCTAAGCATGTGTTTAATTTTGGTATCAATTTGTTCTTAAAGTATGTGACTATGTTATTGTCATTAGTCATAGATCTCTAATTCCTAAACCTCAATATCCTAAAAAAAATCTCTAAAATCTTAAAGATGGTGATTTTTTCTTCTTTGCTACTCCTTCACTCTAGCTACATATCTTCCTCCAAATGATGGATGGTGTTGACTTGTTTAAAAGTAGTCCGACATTGAGTTGAATGATGGTTTTCAAACTAACCTGGTCAACGTTCAACTTCCTAAACTAACCTATTTTGTTCATTCATTCTCAAACTAGGTTAGTTTGAGAATGAATGAACAAAGTAGGTTAGTTTGGAAAGTTGAACGCCAAACCAGGTTATGTTAATTTTGTTCATTCATTCTCAAACTAGGTTAGTTTGAGAATGAATGAACAAAGTAGGTTAGTTTGGAAAGTTGAACGCCAAACTAGGTTATGTTAGTTTGAGAATGAATGAACAAAATAGGTTAGTTTGGGAAGTTAAACGCCAAACCAGGTTAGTTTGAGAAACTATCGTCGAGTTGAACACCTAACCAACCGAATTCATTGATTTCTCACAAACTTTCCGAAGTTCATAAAATAAATTAACTCAACTTGGTCCCTTCTAAGTACTTTTGAATTATTATTTTGTTTGTAAAGATCGAAAACGTTCAACAAATGACAATTTGTGCTTTTCCAGGGAAATTTGTGCCATTTTTTTCTTCTGTTGTCTGATGTAGTAACCAGGGAAATAACTTTTTGTGGATGGGTGTCCTGCAGTGCTTGACCCATTGAGCTATTATTATTATTATTAAGTAAAATAAATACACAAATACAAATTTTAATTAAATAAATAGATATAGTTTTGTTTTTTTAAGACTATTGAATATATTTAAAATTATAAAATTTGGGTATCTAAAAATTCACATAAATTATTTATTAAACATCGTAATAGTGTATTGATACAGAAACTCAGTTTTATAAAAAGAATAATATTTGTATAATTAACCTATTTTAAATGAAAATATAATTTTAAAATGTAACCTAGCAAATTCAGATTCACCTTAAATTTATTATAAAAAAAAATATTATGACATAAATAAATATATATCATTTTTTATATGTAATAATAATTTTAAAAATTATAACACAACAAAGTAATTCAAGCCAAAAGAATAAATTTTAAAAGACAATTGTTTTATTTAATTTAAAATCGTGAATTTAATTCGAGGTCATGATTCATAATATTAACTTCTTAGGTTAAAAAAATAAAATAAAAATAACAAGATAAAAGAAAATTTAAATATAAAATTATTTTCTAGATTAATCTTTTTAAACCAAAAGAACTTATGATGAAAATATGAGGGAATATTTATTTTATATATATAAGAAAAACAAAATATTATTTTATATGGAAATCCAATTCAGAATTTTTGCTTTCTTAAATAAAACTTCAGTTATTATTAGTTCCTTTTGCTCCGTTTATATTTTATAAAACTATAACTTTAAATAAGTATTTTTAAGCAATAATTATAATATGTATATACACAAATATATTAATTTAAAATTATATATATATATTTACAAAATATACAATAATATTAAAAATTACTATATAATATATATATATATATATATTATAAATAGTTATAATATAATAATTAATATGAATATATATATATATAAAAAAGTAATTACAATAAAAAATACTCATCTACCAATCTTTATCTGTATATATAACATACAAATTTTTTTTAGATAAACACTCTTAATTATTTGTGTGTTTCATTTATTTTTAAAGTGTTTCGAACTAAATTTTTCTAAGTTTTTTTTATGAAAATTCATTTTTTTCTTCTCTTTTTTAAATTTTATAATTAAATGACTTTTAATAGAAAGAGCTGTATTTTTTATCTACAGGCTGTTTTTCTTTTATATTTATTTACTGGCTTTTTATTTTAGGAAATTTTGGATGAATGTCGTTTTCCAAAAAAAAAATATACAAATTCTAATTAAAAAATATTATACAATAATATTAAAAATGTTATATAATTAATTTTTCTAATTAAAATATTATAAGTTATTATTTATTTAATTATATATTTTAATATTAAGTAAATATTGTTTTTAAATTAAATATAAAAAATATTATTTATTTAATTATATATTTATATAAATAATCATCTACAAATATATATTAGTTTTAGAAATAATGTATATAATAATAATTTAAAAAAATTATTTAATAATATTAAATTAATATATATATACTAATCTTTATCAATAAATATATAAAAATAATTAACTAAAATAATTATAAGATAATAATATAATTATTATAAAACTTATTTTCTTTAATTCAAATTTTATAAAATTATTACTTATTCAATATATATTTTAATATTTAACTAAATAAATTTAAATACAAACACCGTAAACATTCTTATATTTATATAAATAATTAACTACACATAAATATTACAATATATAAATATTAATTTAAAACAATATAATAATATTAAAATCAATATATAACTATATATTTTAAATAGTTATATATTAGATATAATAATATATATAAATATTAAAAAATACAAATCTTACACTAAAACAATTATAAAAAAAATAGAACAAAATTTTAGAATTAAAAATAAATATTATTATATATATTTAAATAGTTATATATTATATATAATAATAAATATAAATATAATGATAAAAAATAAACAATAAGAATGTCTTTTATAATAAAAATATATATATCAAATAAAATGAATAAGTGTTAATATATTAAATATATATATATTTATATATATGATTTGGGAATAAAGTATGGAAGAGAAAATGAATAAAGGAATAAAAAAGCTGATTACCTAAATAAATAATAAAATTTCTAACTATTCCCCTCTTCATATATTTTTTTTGTCAACCAATAATATGAATATGAAAAATAATATTGACAGAAATTACAAATCAAAAAATTAATTAATTGTGATAAATTAACGTAAATGAAATAATAATGAACTTAAGCTTAGACTTTATTATTTATTTCTCCTATTTTTTTTTTCTTATTTATATAAAATTATTATAATAATAAAATCTAAATTTAACTATATTTTTTCTTTTATCCAAAAAATATAATTTATCTAAAAACAAAAATCTAATATATATATATATATATATACTTTATTTATATTTGTTAATATAATATAATATTAATTTTTTTAAATAATATAATCAAATTATATATTAATAAAAGTTATATATTAATAAAAACTTAAAATTATATATTAATAAAAACTTATAAAAACTAATATATTCAAATAATTTATTTTAAAATAAATTACCTTTTAATATAATATAAGTAATTTATTAATATTTAAAATTAAGTTAATAACAAATTTAAATTATTTTAAATAAAAAACATTAAATTTATATATATATATATATATAATTAAATAATGAATTATATATTATTGATAATTTATAAAAAAAATATATTTTTAAATATGTATAATATATATATTAATAATTATTACAAATATAAAAATAAAAAATGTGTATAGATTGAATCAAACTGACCTTTAAATGTAATTTTGACTAAAGAAACAAAGTTTGTAATTAAAATGAACCTTTTCTTTAATTAAATGCTAAAATGCAACCGGTTGGTCGGTTCATTAACATCCTGAATAAATGCGCGCACCGGCAATAGCCAACGCCGCCCCCCTCTCATCTTCTGTGCCGCAGCCGGGTTTGGGAACCGCGTTGGTCAATATTCTCTCTCCTATATTTGACGGCGGTACTTTTTTCTTGTTGACTTCCTTTCAATGTCTTTTACGCCGTTACTTTAATTAATAAAAATATATTAATTTAATCCATACAACTTACTTTGTTAATAGATAATAAATTAAGTAAAGGGATTGATGAGAAATGAATGAAATATAGTTTTTATTTTTAAAACCTAACTTATTTTATTTTTATTTTTTACTATATGCTACATTACAATTGCCTCATAATATGTGGTGGTCACTCGACTCACTCTATCTCTATGCAGATGTGTACACCTAAATACCTAATAATTTATTTTTTGGACAAATTAATTATATATTTTTTAATATGAACACACTCATAAATTAGAATTAAAAATTTAACTTTATTTATAGAATCTATGAAAAAAATTATATTAAAAATTACTAAACAATCAATATAAATGTATTACCATCTTTAAAAGATTGAGATATATAAAGATTTAGTATGAAATAATGTTTTTTTTAATTGGACTTAAGCCTTGTCTATATTTCTTCGAGAACATAGATAAACTATTTCACTTTATGTGCCTCTATATGTTGGGTGATGCAAGATGCCTCACTATTTCAAAATAAATTTTAATTCTCATCATTAAATATTTGATGTTTTATCTAATTTAAACTTAATAGTAAAACTTTCAAATATAAATCATGTTCTTTGCTCACAACTATTGATACTTGTGTAAGAAGCTTTAACTTAACAAATTAACAACTTCTCATCTAGCGAGACCACCGTTTTGTTACGAATCTTTTTCTTTTGCTCACGAACATTAGTACTCGGGTTATGAACTTAATCAACAAATACCCCGACCCGTTTTGTGGTTTGAGGATCAATGATTTGTTATATATATATTATAGGGGAGGTGAATTATAATAAATTAGTAAAGTATGATTAAATAAAAGGAAATGAGTATTATTATTATTTAAATTGAGACAAAAATTAAGGTTGGGACATCACAATTGAGACAACGAAAGTGGAATTCAGAATCTGATCGAATAGTTTGAAAAAAGAAGTAAGAGATTGCGAAGATTTCTCCCAAAGATATTGCAAGATTTTCAAATGGACCCCATTTTTTTCATTTTTTTTTCTCTTTTCATTTTTAAATTTATTCCATATATACGATATACACAGAGATAATAAAAGAGAAGTTTCTTATCCTTTCATATTTCTTCTTCTTCCTATAAAATCCACCGCCCACCAAATGAATGAGACCTCTGCTTTTCTCTTTCTCTTTCTTCTATTACCCGCAATCAATTTCTCTCAACATTCCAGATTTCCTTTTTCAATCCTGTAATGGCGACCATATCAAACTGGCCAACTGCATCAGATCCATTAATGGATTCCGGCGAAGTCCATGTTCTAGCTGTTGATGATTGTCTCGTCGATAGAAAGATCATTGAACGTTTGCTCAAGATATCTTCATGTAAAGGTATGTATATATATATATATATATATATGTAAATAGTAATTAAAGACATGGTTTTTATACATGGGTTGTTTGTTTGTTTCATGTTTGTGAAATGAAGTGACGGCGGTGGACAGTGGAAGAAGGGCATTACAGTTTTTAGGATTAGATGAAGAGAAGAATAACACCTCTGTTGGGTTTGAAGTAAGTTGAAGATTAACTCATAAAGATTGAATCTTTCTTCATCAATCTCCAAATTAAGATGTTTGTTTTTCTTTCCAGAGCTTGAAGGTAGACATGATTATCACCGACTATTGCATGCCCGGAATGACCGGCTACGAACTGCTCAAGAAAATCAAGGTTTGCCCCCCTTTTTGTTTAAACTCTGAGAGAAACCAAATCTAATCTAACTTTGAACTAATAAAACAGGGATCTTCAACTTTTAGAGAAATCCCAGTTGTGATAATGTCGTCGGAGAATATAATAGGTCGAATCGACAGGTACGTACGTACCCATTTGTTGTGTTTGTTTGTTTCAATTTTTTGATTATTTTAAGGAAATATAGGTGTTTGGAAGAAGGGGCGGAGGAATTTATTGTAAAACCGGTGAAACTCTCGGACGTGAAGAGGTTGAAAGATTATATGTTTGGAGAAGAGTTTATTAGTAAGGGGGACAAGAGGAAAACGACGTCGTCAATGGAGGTTCCGTTAATCACGGAGTCACGGTCGTCGTCGGAGAATTCGTCGGCTTCCGGTGTCGGCGTCGTTATCTCTGTAGTCTTGTGGGCCATTATCGTTGCTGTCTTTGTTAGATTCTCATACGATGCTATTGAAAATGACTAATATTTATTATATTCCAATTTAATAACTGTAGCCTTTTTTTTATTTCTTTTTTTAATATAAATGCACGACAATATAAAAAAATTATCAAAAACATTGTCTACTTTTTATTATTAATAATTGTGAATTAAAATATCTGTTTTGAGTTGAAAGGATCTTGAGTGCTGTAAATGCATTTATTCACATTCTAAAAAGAGCATTAGAAAAATAATAAATTCTCAATTTAGGATTTTATTTATTTATTTTTTAAAATGATTTCATTCCATTAAGGAAGACTCTTTCAATAAACTAAATTATTTCTTAATTTAAGAGTTAAAATTAAATTTTTGTTTTAATAAAGTTCATTTTATTAAAAAGAAGAAAATGAGATCAAAGTAAAAACAAAAAGTAAAGTATAATTAAATGAAAAAAAAGATGAACTATAATCCAATGATCCATTACTTTCTTCTCTTAACCAGCTTCTATAGTTTGGATTAACTATCATTAATTATTGACTGACTATAAAATAAAGAATTTCTTCCTTTTGGAATGATAAATAAATTTGGATTCACATTACCTTAAGTGGGTAAGAATGATTTCTAAGATATCAAAAGTCACTTCGATTTATACGTCTCAAGTCTTAAGTTAAAGTAAAGATTGTGATCGTATATTTATTTTAATTTTTAATATAAAAATTCGAAAAAAATAAAATATAACACAATACTTCAACTTAAATAAGTCTACCCAAAACTTAAAAGACCATCAAAAGGGTTTGTAAATAAGTTATCAAAATATTCGAACAAATTATGAATGTGTGACACTAAGAATAAGTTTGAGAATATAAGTAACATTTTGTATATTCCATAAACAAACTAAATTACAAATTTATGCCATTCAATTTGAAATAATTGTCATCTTTGCATTCTCTCTTAATTACAACATTCATTTTAACTTGAGAATGTCCACATAAATAAATTAATTATTTTCCCTTTTCAAACTTATCAATTTTTTTAATTAGATTTGATCATTGGATAAATTAGCAAAAGCTCAAATTTCAATCATAAAGTTATTAGTGATTAAATAAAGGAGAGAGAGAGGTGAGAAAATAAAGGAAATTCAAGTAGTACATTAGTCAAAAGAAAATATTAATATATTTGTTTATCTATTTAAATTAAAGGTTTCTATAAAATACATAATAAATTGTTCTTTTTAATTTCTATTTTATTTTGCAATGACTTCACAAAGGGTTACATGAATAAAATTGTATTTAATTTGGAGCTAGGTCATAATTATAGTTAATTAAATAATTATGTGGATATATAAGTTGTAATTGATAAGTCTTTTATCAATTACAAGTTAATTTCTATTGATAAAAATAACATGATCATCAATAAATCTTATAATTCAAAATGAAGTAGATATGATCGATCTCAAGTAAAAAACACACACCTTCTTTTTATCAAAGAAAAAGAAAGGAATCTCTTACGTCCACGGCTTTAATTAATGAAGATTTCTCAAATGAACCGACATTAAAGAAAGAGATGATAATGAGTTCATTGTGAAATAAAAATAAAGGTGTAATTGAATAAAGGTCAAACGTGCGGAGAGAAAGAAAGGGCCGTGAAGATTTGGTAGGTTGGGATTTGGGTGGTGGAGCATGACAATAGAAAAAAAAAAAACATCATAATCATCTTCAAAATTCAATAACCATCATTGATGTCTATTGTTTTTTATATTATTGTTATTTTGATTTCCATTATTCTATTCGAATAAATTACGATAACGAATCATACGTAGAACGATTAAAATTCAAATCCAACAAAATCAACGATTTTAATTAATAAATTAAAAACAACTAAAACCCACCAAGGTTCAGCTTAATAGACTAAAATGTCTCAGATTTATTTTGAGTTTAAGCGAGTGTCATGACTGTGGAGTGTCATGCTAGTTCTCTTTTAATTAATTTTTTTAAAATAAAAAATTATTTTTAGGACAATTTAATACGATTTTGCCGGCCACAAAGTTTGGTAACCTAGGAGAAAAAAAAGTTATTTAATTTATTATATTGAAAATCTATTTAATATAAATAATTTAGTTTAATGGGTTAAATGTTAATAATTTCTATAAGATTTTAGGTTCAAACTTAGGTAATGTATTTTTTTTAAGGGCACTAGAATGGAAGGAACCCTATGGGACTGCATAGCTGCCCTTACATGAATGTATTGATTTAGCCATGTGAATAAATTCTATATTACTAACTAAACATTTTATTATTTTAGTGAACTTCAAAAAATAATAATGAAAAAATAAGTTTATTTGGTTGAGATTTTTTTAAAATTGATCAAAAATCATTTTTTTTAATAATTACATTATTAAATGTATTAATTAAAATATCTTTAATTAAAAAAAATAAAATTTATTTTAATAAAAATGAGAGGAGATCCAAGAGATTTTCTCATGAAATCACTCATGATTTGTGATGCTTTCCCTCCTCTCTAGGACTCTTTCCCATCATATTCACGCTTCATTTGTCCCCCACTACTTCACACATCACTATTTGCATTACATTTTATTTATTTTTTATTTTATTATTATTTGTATATAGTTTTATTTATTGTCTAACATAACATAAAATAAAATCTCATTTATAGAATCGATGTCCTCACTTACTTATATCCTTATTCGGATGACACGTCCAATTTCGGTTAATGGGGTTCGTCTTTTGCTTTGGTAGCAACAATATCAACTGTCTTTTTCTTTTCTGAAAAGGTAAAGACATTATATTAATTAAATATAAAAAAGATTATTCTAATAATAACAACAAATTAATTAGTCAATAACCCTATTTGTTAGCTCAATATAGAAATCTGTACTCACTAAATGAACCAAAATCTCAAAGATTATATCTATGAAAATGTAAATCTCAAGCTTATATTATGGTGGTACTAATTTCTAATTTTAAAAAGAAAAAAGAAAAAAAGGACAATGACAGATTGATTATAAATTGTTTGGACAATCATTAATTTCCATTCATAATTAAAAGTAATTAAAACTGATTTTAAAACTATTTTAGTTGAAATTATTACACAACCATTTAACTTAATAAACTTGACAAACACTTCAATTTGAAGTTTAAAGAGGAGGGATAGGGAAAAGGAATTTGAAAGAAGAAACGAGTGAGAGAGAATAATGTGTCACCACATTAATGACAAGAAAAATGATAAAGAGTGGTGGAGAGAGAAAAGAGAAAAAAATTGTTATTTTTTCAGCGAATGCAGATTGCGTCACGTCATTCCCTCTCAATTTTTCTCTCACAAATTCTCTCCCCCAATCATTTCTTAAATTTAAAATGACTAAAATAACATAACAAAAAATGTCAAGCAAGAATTTTGAGCTGGCATCAAGCTCGGAAACAATTGTTACACCACACTGATAATATAATGAAAAGTTTTTTTTTTTAAATTAAAACAGAACTAGCATGACATCCCATAGACATGGTCCTCGTTTAAACTCTTAAACTCAAAGTGTTTTGGAATCGAATTCGTGACCTTTTAATCTCTTAAAAAAAGAAAAGGTTATGTCAAATGTTAAAGACATTGTTGTGTCAAACAAATTAGAATAGCAAAATAAGTGAAAAAGAAAAAAAATAAGAACGAATAGATCTACAGAGATTTTGAAACAACATCCATCCATCCGACACGATCCCTCGAATAATAGAAACATAGAAACATGACATCCTTTACTTCGGCTTATACTTATAGAAGGGATTCGGTCCAAACCACAAAATGAAAGCGAACAATGTGTAAGAAGAACCGTTATCTCCGTGAGTGGATAGATCACATTAGAAGATATAACTATTTCCAAAATCTAAATTGTTTAACCAAAAATCAGTACAAAAGCTTAATAAAACTAAAAAGAAAAGGAGAAAGAGAAGAAAATAAGAGTCAAACAAGAATGTTTTCATGAAAGAAGATCTTACAAATCATATGAAAAATAAAAATATACAAAAATAAACAAATGCCTCTAGACGGCAAAGAGTCTGCCCGAAAGGCAAGAAGGACGAAGTAATTTTTTTTTACTGTTACGACTATCCTAATAAATAAAATAAGATTTTCTAACGACATAAACAAATAATTTTCAGAATAGGGATTTTCAAATTGGTTAATCTTATTTTTATGATAAACATCTTTGTACAAGAAAACAAAATAATAGTTATATTGTGCCAAAAACAAAAGTGTAATGCTGTTAAAACGGTGAGTTTACGAGGTAACTTATAGGGATCATGAATGGTTAGTTTTTATTCACGATGTGTCCACTGATTTCGTATTTTGAGCCAAATTATATTAATGTCAATGAAAATATATTAATATAATTCTCAACACATAATATGACGATGAATAAAAACAAATCTCTCTTAAAGGAGATCTTTAAATTAAAGACTAAAATGTGGCCCAATTTACTTGAGATCTTGCTAAATGATCTATCGCAGAGCTATATGCGAGAGGGGAAGTGTGTCTCGAAGTCGAGAAATAGTTATTACGATTAAATTTCATTAACAATTGGAAAAATTATTGCTTTTAACATTTATGAATGGTACGAAGACGTCATTAAGTTACCACTGACATATATTTTTTAATGAGACTAAAATTCGAGAAAAATGGATAAATAGATTGTAAGGGATTTATATAATTGGTGGTTGTGAGTTTGGGAGGCTATTGATTCTATATAGGAGTCTTATGGGATTATTGTGATAGTATGTAAAAATTGCATTATAGTAAGTCGTTGTCGTATGTATAATAAGGAGGTGAAATCGGTTACTCACTTATTTTTTAATTGTAAAGAGTGACTAGTATCTGGACTTTTTGTGGAGTATGACAAAAATTCAGTAGGTTATGCCCGAATTTTTGGATAGTTGTTGTAAAATTTGGATTGAAACGGCTGATATGAGAGGATTACATATTTTGGGTTACCATCTAAATTGTTTTCTAGTGGACTATTTAGTTTGAGAGAAATCACTGAAACTTAAATGATCGTAGTCGTCTGATCCGTATCATTTATAATGTTCTTATTATGACGTTTTCTGATATTCGTTTTGAAAAATCGATGTAAACAGTTGGGAGTTATTCATTTTTCTTGAAAATCTACGAGCTCCCTGTTGAGTAACGGTGTATTTCTTTAATGTTTTTTTAATGTCATGTTTTGTCGCTATGCTTAAACAATTTTATTGTTTTTAATATACTTTGACCATTTTAAAAACAAATGGTGTTTCGAGCAAAGATAAAAATAAAAGGAGACTAGAAAAAGTATAAAATTAGATATGATCAATGAACCAAATTGATCAAAGCTTTAGAACTAGAAATAGTACAAAGTTTTATGTCTCATGAATGATTCTAGTATTCATTTTTTTCTCAGGCAGTGAGAATAAAAAAATCGAAACTTTGTTTGCTATTTCTATAAGAAAGTTTATTTCTTATAACAAAAAAATCTTAAAAGTAAAACAAGAAAAGACAAATTAGCACAATAAGCTTTAAGAAAAAGTAATATAAGGTAGTTGGAATGTTCACAGCTTAAGGAGAACATAATCCGCGTCAATGATCTTTTAGGAGCTAGATTCGTGGTAATATATGGAACATTTTGCGGCGCATCATGTGTCGCTATACAAGCGTCCATAATGAACTTGAACACAACGAACCGACGCTAATTTTAAGAGTCGCTATTTTGAACTAGTGACTCAAGGATATGTGATGAGATATTAGCGGCGCCTACAAGCGCCGGTAAAAGACTTTTAGTGTCGGTAGTGAGATGGCAGTTAAAGAAAGACGAATCTGATAGTGACACTCCATAAGACCTTCAAATCATCCAACTATTTTCTTGCTTGCTTGAATCTAAACAACCTAAATGTTTTTTTAAAGAATTTGGCCACTTAAACCAGGTGGAGGACAATCCATCGTTAATTAATTATAAAGGGTAAATATTATTTGAGTTCTAGATTGAAGGAAATGTTTCATATTTTAGGTTGATAGGCCGTTATTCCCTTCTTTTTGACAAAAAATCTTCACTTCTTTTGAATACTATCATAATAGCTTATGCTTGGCATTAATATTCTTGGTGTTTAATTGGGACTTCTTCAATGATTATCTTAATGATGGTGACAACACGATTGTTGTCTATTTTCCTCGCGAGGCTTAGAAAAGGAGATTCTCATTTCCCATCTCTCTTTATTATTGTCGCATAGTCCATAACATTTTCCTTATCGATGATTCAATGTTCTTTTCTAAAGTCAGTCCCTCTTAATGCTTGTTATTTTGGCAATAACATGTTCTATCAACCCTTAGGTAAAAGTAATAATTTGAACAAATCTTCCAAATTGCCATCTCAGCCAATACTCCAATCATCGTGACAAACAGATTTCGGAAATATCAGCAAATTGATTGCTCTGTAATAGCAATCTTCTGTTATAATATATAGATATTTCCGGTCAAATATCTGATGCATAAGTATATAATTGCAGATGGTACATTTCTTAATACAAAAGACATACATTTTTGTGAGGTAATTACTTTATTTTTCTCTTTAAAGGATACCTGAAATTCCTTATAAAAAAAGATTAAAAAGCAAGCATAATGCATTACAACACCAAACTTATTATAAAAACACTACTGACTGCACATACAAAATCTGCATAAAAATAATGGCTAGTTTTCGTTGGACTTGATCAATTTAATCCTCAAACGAGTGACACTCGTGATGAGGTCTTCAAGTTTGTCTTCCACAAATCCAAAATAAGCTCTTCTCCATGAGTGCTTCATCACTAGAGGGCCGAGAAAACCCCAAAACCCAACAGCGAATCCTAAAGCCATGCTAACCAAGAACCATCTCAGCTCATCTTTGTCATCCTCATCATCAACAATAGTAATGGGAGGCTCTGATGGTGCCCTGTTATTAACATCCTCAGGGCATTTGATTGTCAATGGAGTCCCACAAAGTCGGGGATTGTGCATGTATATGGAGGGATCAAGCAATGTCTGCAACTGATTGCCGGATGGTATTCTACCCTTGAAGTCGTTGTAGGACAAGTTAAGGCGGTTTAAGGAGGTCATGTGGGCTAGAGTCGGTGGAAGCATACCAGAAAGCCAGTTAATTGAGAGATCGAGAGTCTCGAGCATATTTAAGCTTCCAATGTCATCTGGTATACTTCCCGTCAAGTGATTCATTGACAAATTTAGAGACCAAAGTCTTGTAAGATTGGTGAATGATTTTGGAATGCCCCCAGTTAGATTATTTGACGATAGGTCTATTAGGTACACAAGATAAAGAGTGTTGGTGTATACAAACTCTGTTCCTTTAGTAGTAACCTTCACACCCAACCTTAGATTCCTACTTAACACATACTTGTAATCATTATTGAAATTAGCATCAAAGGCTGTCAAGTCACCCAAGCACAAAGGAATGGTGCCCGAAAGTAGGTTCTGTGCAAGGTCCAGGAAGTGGAGTCCTGAAATAGTGCAAAGTTATATGACCAATGAATCGATTTGATCTAAGGTTTAGAACTAGCATATCCGGCATGCAATCTATCCATGATGGAATCTCTCCAGAGAACATGTTGTATGCAAGATCCAAGTTTAAAACATGAGTGCAGTTCTGCAAAGAAGGAGGAATCTCTCCACCTATGGTGTTATTACTCAGCGATAGAGTCAACAATGATCTCAGAGAACCTATGGAGCTAGGTATTTCCCCATAAAGGTTGTTATTTCTCATCGATAAATCCTCTAATAAGCTTAGGTTTCCTATCGAACTCGGTATTTCCCCAACAAGATTATTATTACTCAAGCTTAGATACTCTAATGATCTCAAATTGCCTATCCACATAGGTATTTCCCCAACAAGGTTGTTATAACTCAACCATAGATCATGTAATAAGCTCAGATTGCCCATCGAGCTAGGTATTTTCCCAACAAGGTTGTTATTACTCATCAATAGATCACCTAATGAGCTGAGACTTCCCATTGAGCTCGGTATTTCCCCAGCAAGGTTGTTATTACTAAACGATAAGAAAGATAACAAGCTCAGATTGCCCATTGAGCTTGGTATACTGCCATGCAAAAAATTATTGGAAGCATCGTAATAAAACAACTTGGGGATTAATTCGGGGATGTTATTGGGTATAGTCCCATTGAACATATTGTCACTCAAATCTAACCTGCTTATGTTTGAAGAAGAAAACTGAGGAAGATCACCTTCAAAGAGGTTGGACGACAAATCAAATATTGCTTGATCTTCAAAAAGAAATGTATTTGGTACTTTCCCACTCAAATTGTTGAAACTCAAATCCAACCTGTAAAAACGTAGATTTAGAAACCAGTCTGGTATGGCACCCGAAAGCATTGCATCACTGAGTTGAAGGTGTTTGAGCTTGTGTTGGTTCCTTAGCCAAGATGGAAATCCAGGTCCCACTTGACATGACATAATTTGCAAGTGCTCGAGTTTAAAAGGAGGAACCCAATCAGGAGTGATGTCAAATACCAAATTAGTTTTAGTACCTGGATTTGCAAAGATATCTAGCTTTGTCAAACTTGAAAGATTATGGAAATGTCGCTCAGTTATGACAGAGTTCCATGGATTATAGGAGAGATCTAAATGGGGCAAGGACGAGAGTTTTCCAATACTTTCAGGAATTGATCCATTGATTTGATTATTGGAAATAGAAAATTGTACTAAAGATGTCAAGTTTCCAACAGATTTTGGAATATCTCCAACAAATGAGTTTCCTTCCAAATCCAAATATTTCAAATTACTCAAACTTCCCAATGAATTAGGAAGAAACCCGCCCAACTGACAGTAACTTAAGTCCAATATCTCCAACCTACTTGTATTGCTTAATGTCTGAAACCAATAATCTGAAGACAAGCTAAGGTTAATACCACTCAAATCAAGATGTTTTAAAATTGAAAGGCCAGAAATCCAACTCAAGTCATTCTCCACTAGATCTTTTGTATAGGATGTGCTAAGGTCAAGATAAATCAATTTTGAGAGATTCCCAAGATGTGGAGGAACAACTCCACTAAACGAAGAATCAGAGAGGTTTAGATATCTCAATCTCTCAAATGACCCAATAAAGCTTGGGATTGGTAATCCTTCAAAATTGTTCATACTGAGATCCAAGTATCTCAAATCTTTCAAATTCACAAGTGAGGAATTGAGTTTACCTCTAATTCCATTAAAAGGAAAACTTGGATTGCGGAGGTTGAGACTAATGACTCGGCCTGTCTTGACATGGCATTGAACACCTTTCCACTTGCAGCAGTCGACACCCACGTCCCATGAAGATAACATTCCAGAAGGATCAACCAAATCTTCTTTGAATGAGAGAAGAGTGTTTCTCTCCATCTCTATGCAACCATCTCCGCTCACCAAGAATTGCAAACACAGTGAGAAAATAAGAAGCAGTTCCATAAAGATTTTATTATTAGTAGCCATATGTTTGATTCTTCTTTTCAGTCCAATGTAAGTTGTTTTATAGCAAATTAATATGTTGCCTACTCTACTTCAGATATTGATTAACCCAAAAAAGTTGAAGATTGTTGCAGTATTAATGTTTGTTGGGTCCCATCTTTTTGACTCATGAGCCTATACATAACGCGTTATCTAGATAATTGAAGAAATACATCCTGATATTGGAACAGTTCTATATAGCAATTATATTGGCCTTAAATTCAGTTTAAGAAAATGTATTAACTAGGAAACATTTATGTATCTAATTTAAAAAAATACATAATAGAAGTTAACGCGTTGCATCATTTTCAAAATAACTTTCTTAATCAACTACACAAGTTGATAGAACAATCTAAGTTATGTCAATTCATGTTGAAATATTGGTATGGCAAATGGCTGATTAAGGCAACTCGGTTTAGGTTATTTCAATGATCCAAATTTAAAAAGTATAGTTTCACTCAATTATTTAATTAAAATAAATTTTATTTTAAATTATTATTTTTTATTTTATCATTATATATTAATACATTTTAAGTCTTTTATCCAAAAAAATATAATCTTCGTTATTTAAATATATTTTTAATCATATTATATATTTTTAATTATTTCAGTAAGTACATTAACTTTTATTATATATTTTTAATCAATCCGGTATTGTTTATGTTTTTTTTTGCACCAATAAATAAGATTAAAAATTAAATTTATTCTTTCAAATATGGTGTATAAATTAAACCAAAAAAAATAATACATAACAACAAAGCAAGAGAAGCATTATGTGTCGCTATGCAAGCAATAATAAGGAACATGAATATTTTGAGGCGTTTACAAGCGCTGGCAGAAGACTTTTAGTGTCGGTATTGATATGTCGCCAAAAAAAGCCAAATTTGTCACTAATAGTGACAGTGATACTCCATAGACAACATGTACATACCTTCAACTACATATTTATCCCAAAACAGGAAGAACTCCATCTTTATCCCAAAAAGACTAAAATTCTGGTTCTCTACCCAAATTCGACACAAAAGCTCTGATTGATCCCCTATTTAGGAACCCAATTTGATTAGCCTAATCTATTATCTCTATTCGCTCAAAGTATGGAACGAAAGAGCTCATATTTTGGTTCTTAATAGAGCAAACACATGCGCAAGGCACCAAACAATATCTTGGATGAAATAAGAATCACTTCCAATCACAACAATGCATAAGAAAATAAAAATTTTAACTCGATTTTTCATTCAATCTAAATAGAAGATAACAACGAAAAAGAACACCAAGAAACATTTCATAACCTTTATGGTAGGATTATGTGTGACTTGGATCACATCTTAAATCCTCCACTTACAAAATATTAGTGAAATATAAGTGAATGCATTAAATTTATATGAAATGTTTAAAAAAAAAATGTAAAACAAAGCAAATTCTCAGTTAGTTTTATATACGATCACACCGTAGTTATAAACAATAGATAAAAATAGATAATTATCCTAATATTTGTATTTATTGAGAAAATATCATTACAAATACTTGGGTCTTGAGTCAAAGAAGGCATTTAATAGCCATATTTTGCCAATCATTAATAAACATGCTATATATCTTACAAAGAATCTATGCAAATAATTGTGACAAAATACATCATTCAAAGGAAAATGAAATATCACTTTATGAAATTAAGAACAACAGAGACCTGACTGTCTTTTTATCAGAATAGATGGGGAGCAGTTTCTATTCACACTTCTCTAGACACACTAGAATAAATAGGCCATAGCAACAGAATTAGCGATGATTCAATCATCCGTCGCTAATGCTCAAATAACCTTCACTGAGGTTAATAGTGACGGAAGTTGGACACGACAAATCCTCGCTATTTGTTTTGACGTTTTGATAAATATTTATGAAAATAACTTTTGTCTTGGTTCATTAGCGACAGGAAAGAAAATTCATTGGTTTTGTCCTAGTAATCGTCAAGATAGTATTTGTGCATGTTTTCAGATAGTTCAAGTTCTCTTTTGTTAAGTCCTTGTTCTAAACGCATTTTATTTATATGATTTAAACAAACAAAACTTGCTGAAGACATGACATTCAAAAGGGTCCTCCTTCGTTACATATCAGTACATAATCTAAATATTAATAATGTAAAACTTATTACAAAAACACATGTATTACAAAATCTGCATAATAATGGCTAGTTTCCGTTGCTCTTTTTCAATTTCAATCTCAAACAGGCCAGACTCGTGATGAGGGTTTGAAGTTTGTCATCCACAAATCCAAAATATGCTGTCTCCATATAGGTCAGATAAGGTCAGTTAGACAGTTTGCCTAAGCCCCCTTCAACACACTGGGCACCCAAAATCAGGAAAAAAACAATAATATTCCTAATAAAACTAGCATGTATCTCATGCATTTGCACGAATAATAATATAAAAAACCGTGAAAAAAATATTACGGTAAAATTTTTATGGGCAGGTCAACGCACAATCCGACTCAAATATCCATTTACTCTCACATATATCCAAATTAACCATAGTTCTCGACCCGGTAATCCGGACACTTTAAAAATTAAGCATTATTATATATATAAATTTGATCTCTAGATACTATAGGTAATATATCATTTAAACAACTAAACTATCTTATTTAATGCAAACTTATTATATTTATTTAATAGTATATTAAATATAATTATTTTAACTAAAAAATAAGAATTCGATTAGGCACCTCAATCCTCTTGGTCTCCATTGTTTGAGTGCCCAAAAATTTTCATTTTATTGAAACAAATCATAAAAGACTATAGGTGAGATTCTAACTAATAAATATATAGATCCACCACATTCATTTGAAACATAAACTTATCATTCACATGAATTATTAATAAAATTTTAATTTTCTAAGTATTTTTAATTTCATATAAGCACACTTACAAACCCACATTCAAACAAATGGGATTGGAGATATAATTGGGTATTCTCTGTTTAATATAAGTTGGGCCTATTTCATTTCTCTTAACTTTTTTAGGCCCAATTGTTTTACCGAATTTAAATACCAATTCCAAGTTTTTGGATTGTCTTGGGCCCCTTTGACTATAAAATATTTTGGGCCAGAAATCAAAATTCATACATTTGTTAAGGATCAATATTGAAAATATCATCCAATTTATGCTTATTATTAACCGGACAACCTTAATTAAATTGCAAATATAAATCTCGTAAATAAACACAGAAATGGGCTATAAATTTAGAATGTTCAATGGTTATAGTATAAGTTTATTTATAAATAATATTAGTTATATAGTATTATTATATATAATTAATAAAAAAACAATAATAAACAAATTAATAATAATAATTTGTAAAATATAATTTTAATTTATTTCTTTAAAATTATAAAATTAAATAATTATAAATTTAAAATCATAATAATTTAACTAATTTACAAGTTTATCTAGATGAAAAATGTTAATTAATTTAGTTATAATTTTAAATGTTAAATGTTTTAAAATTTTAATGAGTTTTACCTTATAAATTAAAGGGGTAAGGTTTGATTTCTATCCACAATGATTAAAACCTTTTCGGGTTTACCCAGTAAAATTTTGAATTAATTGATAGTTTAGAATTTATTATTCTTAAATACAGTTGTTTTGGTCTCTATTATCATCGTCGTCAAGGATAGGTCGTATACTGTAAATTTTTTAATTATTTTTTAATTATATCGTATCGTATCGAAAATTTCAGTATAAGAAAATCGTATATTTATCGTACCTTTATTTCAGTATATCGAAATCTCAATATTATACAAGTAACATAACTCATACCAATATTGATAGTATACCGCGATTTTAATACGGAAGTTTAATTATATTTTTATTTTATAACATCAATTCTGTTTAAAAAAAATAAATTTATTAAATTTAAAAAGAAAAATAAATATATTTAAAGTTGAGTCTCAAAACTCTGTTTATAAAATGAAATAAATTTAATAAGATGATTGACAGTTTGATTTTAATAAAAAAAATATATATATAATGGTTATTTAATCTATTATTAAAATGAAAATTAAAATGAAAATTAAAATGAAAATTATTTATAAGTATTATATATATTTTTAATTTGTAAATATTATTTTGATATATAATATAATACAGAAATTTTGAAAATATATATTTATAGTATCGAGAATATCGATATCAAAATATACTTTATTATTTTGTTTTAGTATATAAAAAAGTTGATATTTTTTATATTTAAAAAAAAAAAAAAAATTAATATACTAAAAATATCATGCTCATTTTTACTAATTTTCTATCTAACATTGAAATTTGACATCTTTCAATGAATGTATCAAAATGTTAGGTGGATTTTGAAAGAAATCTTGGGAGGGGTGAACAAGATCATCTAGGGGTGCAAATTTTGTGGTGGTTGGATATTGAATAAAAATGGTAAATATTGAACCGATTTAAAAAATATATATTTATAAATCTCAATTATCAAACCATTCAATTAATAAATCAAAATTATTTATATATTTTTAATAAATATAAATAAAAAATAATAATTTAACTTAACTAATCTCAAATAATATTAAAAAAATATTTTTAAATAATCCAAAATCTAGGTATATCCAATACATTTATTTTTTTTCTTTTCTTAATAGAGAAATGTATTAAATCTGATTGAAAATAATATTGTTACAAACAGAAAGACAAGATATAGGAATTTGAGAAGAATGTATTATTAATGTCCCCGGGAAATTTGACGAAATGACCTTAAAGACTGAGTTATTTGACCTGGTGGTAATTTAATAATTTAATTGCGCTCGTGGTAATTTTATTTTTTTTGGACGATTTTGCCCTTGTCGCGAAACGCTAAGTCACTTAGCGTTTCGCGAAGTGGATTAGGGTTAGTATAAATACTCAAATATTTTCATTTTCTTAGTTTTCTTTCTCTCTCTTCTCCCGTTCTCTCCTTCACGGCGGCCGGCGACGACGGACGGCGACGGACGGCGGCGGTTATCTATACAGATCTATACTGGTTTACAAGATCTTCTAACATAATCCATTTATGTTTTTATCTATACAGATTTACAAGATTTATAACCCTAAATCTATTTTGCATGCAGGTTTCCGATTCTAGGGTTTAGGGTATGCAGATCTCCGATTCTAAGGATTTGAAGGTCGTCGAGGTAGATGTTCATTTCAGATCTGATAAACAGTTATGTTCATGTTTACATTTTCTTCATTTCAAAACCTTTTCATATTTCGTTCATATTTGGTTCATATTTGTTCATATTTGTGGGTTCATATTTGTTATTTGGTTCATATTTGACCATTTCGTTAAGTGTGGTTCATTAATGGGTTTTGCATATAATCTTGGATCATATGAGTTCCGTTTCAGGGAAGATTCGCTAAGGACTTACCGTTTCGCTAAGTGCTTAGCGTTTCGCTAAGTGCTTAGCGTTTCGCTAAGTGCTTAGCGTTTCGCTAAGTGCTTAGCATTTCGCTAAGTGCTTAGCACTTAGCGAAACGGATCTTGTCTGTCTTCATCACCGGTGAGACTGAGCTCATGATTCCTAAAGGCTCCAGTTAGAGCCATGAATCCTTTGATGGTTGCAAAAGCCTTAGGTGGAAAGCTTACATGGTATGTATCATGTATGTATGTAATGTAAGAAAATAAGAGTATAATTGAAATTTGTTTGTTTGATTAATTGTAGTTTCAAGAGGGATTGGCTACGGAAAGATCTGAACGTGATTGGGTTTGGGTTGATCGGATGGTTAGCACCTTCCAGTATTCCGGCGATCAACGGACTCTTTCCAGCATTGGGACTGAGCAATTAAAATATATTTCTGTTTCTTTCTAATATTAATATACATAAACAAGTAAACAAACAGGTTAGGCTGGTTACTTGACACTTGAGATTGTTCTTGGCATTGACTTTTGGACAAATTGGATTCAAGGGCAGGACTGAAGATTACTTCAGTAAATAAATAAATTAATTCTAATTAAGAAAATAATAATATGTAAAAAGTGAACTACTTTCTTTGGTATTTGTTAATGAATGTTTAAGCTGCTTTTGGTATTTGTTAATGAATGTTTAAACTGATTTTGTTTCATTTCTTTCTATACCATTTCATTTATGTATTAAACTAAAACATAACCATTTCTCTACAAATGAACATTTGATTTATGCAAAAGTAAAAAAAACAAACAAACATTTTCTATACCATTTCATTTATTCATCAAATTAAACATAACCATAACAAACATTTTCTATACCATTTCATTTATGCATCAAATTAAAACATAACCATAACAAACATTTTCTATACCATTTCATTTATGTATCAAATTAAAACATAACCATTTCTCTACAAATGAGCATTTGATTTATGCAAAAGTAAAAAAAAAACTATAAAAACACCATATGTGGGAATTGAACCCACAACCACATGGTTAAAAGTCACGCACTCTACCAACTGAGCTAAGACAACTCAAGTTAAAATATTTAGCGAAACGATAAGTACTTAGCGAAACGGAAAGTCCTTAGCGAAACGGGAAGTCCTTAGCGAAACGATAAGTCCTTAGCGAAACGGGAAGTAAACCCTAAACAACAGTGATTCGAAGATGCATAAAACAAACATCAATAAACTTGAAATATCATAAGATAAACGTACCAAGTGGAACAGTGCTCGTGCTCGTCGTGAAACTCATTGTCGTTTCGCCGCCGTCGTCGCCGCCCAGTTTAGAGAGAAGGAGGAGAAGAACGGGAAGAGAGAGAAAGAGAAGAAAAGAAATGAAAAAAAATGAGGGAAGTTATATTAAATAGTAAGGGTAATTTGGACATTTCACACATTTTCACTTCGCGAAACGCTAAGTCACTTAGCGTTTCGCGACAAGGGCAAAATCGTCCAAAAAAAATAAAATCACCACGAACGCAATTAAATTATTAAATTACCACCAGGTCAAATAACCCGGTCTTTAAGGTCATTTCGTCAAATTTCCCATGTCCCCTTTAAAAAAAAACAGCTCATGTGCAGACTGACAATTTACCCAAACAAAAATTAATATAAATAAAATATGAAGATGAAAAAAATAAAGGTATAGAGAATAAATGTTATATTGTCCTTTTGCTTCAAATTACATTTTATTTTATTTTTATTGTTTTCTAATGTAAAAAACAATGACACCATACAATTATAAATTTTCACTTCTATTAAGACGTTTGAAACGAAGTTTTAACTTTTGGAAAAAGATAAACCACTTTTATCACTTTAATTTTAAATTAAAAAAAAAGAAAAAGAAAAGAAGAATGATAACTCTAATTTTATATATTTTTAAAATTTTTATTTATTATTTGCTTATTTTTATTTTATTTTTTAAATGATAACTCATATTGGGCAAATATAGGATCTACCCATTGTTATTCCAAAGTGTAACTCCTTAATATATCTAAACTAAATGTCTCCATATAATACTGATTAAATAAAATTAATAATTGGACATAGTGGAGGTGGATATTTTATATTCTTAAAAAAAATGAACTATTTTTAATTATAAAAATAAGATTTTAAAATAGTCTCTATCTTCTTTTTGTCTATGTATGTCATAGGTTATACCTCCTATTATCTTATAATTTTACTAATTATATATACCACAAAATAAAAACCCTACAAGAATACCTTTCATAAGAAAATTTTAGTGGGACTTAGCCTAACTTGTCTCATGTTTAATGTTTCTACACTACCACCAAAGTATATATAAAGTATAAACACCCCCAAAGAAAATATCAAAATCCACTTTTTTTACTTTTGATTTTGTATTTTTTAATCTTAATCACTAGCTAGTTTGATAAACATAATAAATGATATGTGGTGAGAAATCAAAGGAATGTCAAAATCTACCAACCCTTATATAGCTAGGCTACATAAATACCCAATTAATATAGTCTCTCTATATAAGAAGTCATCTAAATTTGACCATTCACACAACCTCCCCCACCATTTTAAGATATGAAATAATTATTTGTCAAAAAAAAAAAAGTTAGAAATTATAAACAACTAACATAATCATCTAAACTTTTATCTCCATACTTGATTAGACTAACCGAGGTTAGTTGTATTTTCAAACAACTTTAAACATATTTTTCAACAAAATTAATTAAAAGATCAAAAATCTTAATTTCAAATTTTGGTCTTAAGTTACGACAAAAGATAATGACGGTAATACTACCCCATAATAAAAAGATGTAATTGTTTAAACGCTTTTTTTATCTCCGGTTTCATATAAAGATCTTGAAAACAAGATTGTGTTTATACATATGTCTAATCTTGATTAACTATGCTAACCATTAACCAACCCCTAAAATATGGTCAATAAATATTTATGAGGTCCCCTTTATTCAACCACTTTTATTCATTTCACTATAGGGCAAGCTTTATTGAATTAGGTCAGCTTCCCAAACACGTATTTATATGATAAATGAGAAAACCCAACATTTATTTTCTTAGGTCCACCTTCTTCATTTCAAAATGATAAAATATTTTATCTCATAAATTGGTCTTCAAACTGCTTTTCTACTTATCCACTATTATAATAATTGAATAAGTGTGACAATATAATATTTATATATATCTTAAACTTCAATGTTTTATTTCTTTAACCTAGCAACTCCATATATAAAAAGTTGAAGCTAAATTAAGACTCTAATGAGACAATGTTTTTATTCCTCCAAAATAAATCCATATATTTTTTAATTAATTAAATTGATTATACAAAAATATTATTCATATTGGACCACACAATGTGAGTATTCCCCATTATAAATGGAAGCTTTGGTTAAAATGTAAGGAAGAAGAAGACTAGAAACTTTGATTTAGTCTTCATTTTGACTTTTAATTTTTGGTTCTATTCCCAAGTTACGCGTATTCTAATCAAATGTGCTCGTTTGCATGACAAAGATGTTTATATAATAATAATAATAATACATTTCAATATATATTTATTTAGTTCCCCTATGATTGAAGTGAGTTGACTCGGTATAAACTCTCAAGACCCAAATAAATATGCATGATTAAATTTTTGCTTTTTTTGGTGGTCTACTGCTCACCCCTAAATTAAAATACTATAATCTTGGTATAGTTATTGTTGAACAAAACATGCATTATTATTTATTTAAAACATAAATTCAATTATCTAATTACAAACCCATAAATTTTATATTCTTCAATTATGCCCAATTGCCCATTCAACACAATTTACAAACCCCTCCATAAATAAATAATACCATGAATTTGGTACGGCAGCAAAATTGGGTATTAAATATTTATATTTTAAAAAAGTCAAACCCATGAATTCCTAAAGAACCCTTGCCCAACTGTCCCAACAAATAAATGTAAGGGTAAATTAGTCATTTCATCATTAAAAAAACCCGGGAAATAGCTATGGTTCACTAGTAAAATAAGCCGATTAACAACTCTCCTTTGAAATTGTCAAGAAACCGCTTTGATCAGACCAGACCAAAAAAACCAAACCACCATGAATTCTCTCTCTGCAAAAGCTTCATCTTGTCTGAAAACCTGCAAATAATTCATCATCAATTCTCTCTCCAATTCTTTCTATCATCATCATCATCAACCATGGCTGCAAAAGTTCATCCTTGGCTACCACTCTTCTTTTTCCTCACCCTTCTTTCCCAATCTTCATCTTCACCTCAAAATATCCAAACTTTTTACCCATTCCCACTTACTCCTCCCCCACCATCGCCGCCGCCACCATCCCCTCCTCCTCCGCCGCCGCCGCCAACGCCAGTATTCATTCCATTACTACCTCCCCCACCACAACCGGCGAATAATCCTCCATCTTCATCAACGAAAGGAAAAGTTGCGAAAGCTGTGGTGGCAACAGCTGCAGGGACTGTTTTTGTATCGGCTCTGTTTTTCTTTTTGTTAGTAAGATATACAAATAAGAAGAAAGACAAGACTGTTAAACCTAATCCTTATTCTGATCCTTATCCGGATATTCGACGAGAGCCGAGGGAAGACTTTGCTAGATTCAATAGTAGAGTTAAAGGTGTAATTGTTGATGAAGATGGATTGGATGTTCTTTATTGGAAGAGATTAGAAGGGGGTGAACAAGTTAAGACTACTTTTAACAAACCATTTATGGTCAATAATTTTGTTAAAGATGAAGAAAAACGTCAAAGTAAGAAAAATGGTTATCTTCCCATTCATGAAAGACCTTTACTTCGTGGAATGTCGTCCTCTTCCCATTTGCCCGATGACCCAGATGAGGAAGTTGCATTGCCACCGCCGCCGCCGCCGCCACAGCCGCCAATTCGCTCTACGTCTGAGATTTCTTTGTCGGCGATGGTGGTGAAAGAGTCGTCTCCGCCGCCACCTCCGCCGCCGCCGCAAATCCTGTCAGCTCCACCGCCTCCGCCGCCGAAGCCTCCGTTAGCTATTCAAGAAAAATCCCAGTTCTCGGCTATACCCAAAGAGGCTCCTCAGCCAGCGCCTCTGCCTCCTTCTATACCCAAAACCTCGGTTCCTCCTCCGCCGCCGCCACGTTCAAAGCCTCCTGTTTCTAAGCCGCCGCCGCCACCTCTGCCTGGTTCTAAACCGCCGCCGCCACCTCCGAGAAGTGCGGCGGCGCAGGCTTCATCTTCTTCTTCAGGGACAGCGATTGATTCAAATGGGCAGGTGAAAATGAAACCCTTACACTGGGATAAGGTTAATCCAACAAATGAAGAACATTCAATGGTTTGGCATGGACTCCAAAAAGGATCATTCAAGTAAGATCATCAATTCATCAAATTAAATTCCTCTCATGTTTTCAGAATATAAAAATCATTTCTTTGATGCAGAGTCGATGATGATCTAATGGAAGCACTATTTGGGTATGTAGCAACAAATCGCAAATCGCCCAAACGCGGCGAATCTTCATCATCCATCGAAAAATCAAACCAATCCTCACAGATATTCATTCTCGATCCCAGAAAATCCCAAAACATCGCCATTGTCGTCCGATCATTAGGCATATCAAAACGAGAACTCGTCGATTCAATCATAGACGGACACGGCCTAAACGTCGAAACCCTAGAACGTCTTACAAGAATCGCACCTACCCACGAAGAAGAAACAGCAATTCTTCAATTTAACGGTGACCCAGAAAAACTAGCAGACGCAGAATCATTCCTATACCATCTTCTCAAATCAATCCCGACCGCTTTCCCCCGTCTGAACGCGATGCTCTTCCGGTCAAATTACGTGCCTGAAACTCTGTTCTTGAAGGAATCACTTCAAACGCTAGAGAAAGCTTGTAAAGAACTAAGAACTCGTGGGCTTTTCCTGAAACTTCTAGAAGCAATTCTCAAAGCAGGAAATCGGATGAACGCAGGAACAACAAGAGGAAACGCTCAAGCGTTCAATCTTTCAGCTCTTAGAAAACTTTCAGATGTTAAAAGCATTGATGGGAAAACAACCCTTCTTTATTTCGTCGTTGAAGAAGTAGTTCGTGCAGAAGGAAAACGTTGTCTTATCAATAAATCTCGAAGCATAAGCCGAACCAATAGCCAAAGCAGTCAGAATTCAAACATTTCAACAACATCGAATCAAGACAAAGAGAAAGAATACATAATGTTAGGCCTTCCTGTCGTTGGAGGCCTAAGCTCTGAATTCGGAACTGTAAAAAAATCAGCAACTATGGATTACGACACATTATCCAAAACATACCCGTCTCTAATCACCAGACTCAACGAAATTCAACAGATTCTCGATAAGATCAAGAAAAGTGGAGGAGATGAAGGGGTGGGATTCGCGAAAGAGATGAAGAGTTTCCTTGAATTAGCAGGGGAAGAATTAAGAGTTTTGAAGGAAGAAGAAGAGAAAGTAATGGAACTTGTGAAGAAAACAACTGATTATTACCAAACGGGTAATTCAAAGGAGAGTGAAGCGAATCCACTTCATTTATTTGTGATAATCAAAGATTTCTTGGGTATGGTTGATCAAACATGCATTGAAATCGCGAGGAATATGCAGAAGAGGAGAAGTGTTGGTTCGAACGATGGTGCTGGTGGTGGTTTGTCGACATCGAAGTCTCCTGTTGTGGATGTTGTGGATAGACGGTCGGTTAGATTTCCAAAATTGCCACCAAACTTTATGTCGGAAAAGTCTAATGGCAGCGACGATGGCTCAAGTGAATCAGACGATGACAACGACGAACATCCTTGATATTCTACCGGTAGATAAATGGGATTCGTTGTACATAATAATTGAATATAGATGAAGGTACAGAACAGGAACAAAGGAAATGTGATTCTTTCCATAAACAGAAAACAAAAAAAAACAATTTTCATTGTCACAAGATCATGTCGATTGATAGGAGATTTCATTAAACAGAGAAATGAATCGGTTTGTTTATTTTTGTTCAATTTGATTATATATTATTATGTGTATTTTATAACTAGGGTTATTGTAATTGATTCTTTTCTTTCTTTCTTCACACTACTTCCAATTTTTTTGTGTTAAATATTAATATATTGATTTATAACTCTTAAAATTTTATATTTTAATATATATCTTAGGAAATATACATAATTATTTAATTAAATTTAATAACAAAATAATGTTTTTCTTTTTTAATCAAGTTTTTAATTCAAAGAGTTTTTAATAGGAATTTAACTGTTAAGCTATGGTGGATTAACAAGATAATGTTTATCTCAATTTTAACAAGCCATTTGAAAATAAAAATATTTAATTTGTTAAACTAATAATAAATATATATTCAATAATTTTGATTAATTGACATAAATATCAAACTATACTATCGTCTAACCGACCCTGAAACAAAATAAATTGTCCATTTTTTTTCTTGGTTTGATGGGTAGTTTACAGAGAATGGGGCGGGATGATATTTGTGTAATTATGTTCTCTATTCTATTTCATTCCGCCCCAATTTTCCGATTCTGCCATAAACACTATAAACACAATTAAATATATAAAATCATTGATATAATTATTTATTTATTATTTATAAGAGTTGTTAATTTATTTTTTTATAATTATATTAATTTTTAATATAATATAGTATATATTATAAAATTTGTTTATATAATTTTCTTTTATAAAAATATTGTATAAACGGTTTCCCAAAACCGAACAGGACAAGAATGAGAGAGTAAAAAAATTCCAAAATAAAAATAGGACGAAAATACCCGAACCATCCCTAATCATAACTTATCTTAATGAATGTAATTTTAATTTTTTTAAATGATATGTATATTTAAAAAGATGAAAAAATCCTTTCAACATCTTACAACATGCTCATGTATTTTACAGAGTGAACATACAAAAAATAAATAAAAAATGAACAACATTCTTTCAATTTTTGCTACAGCATATGAAAACCACATTCAATGAGTGCATTTTGTTTCATCTTAATTTACACAATGAAAAATCTCACTCAATATCTCTCTTTCTGCAATTAATTTATAGACAACATGAGACAATCCTTACTAGCTAGCCAATACAAAATATTGATGATCTATTTCAAAACCAAATGCTTTTTTGTTACAAAGTGACTTGTTGATCAAAGAAATAATCTTTTTCATACTCTCGGTTCCGGTTGATAATGTTTCTCCAATTTTGCGCCTTCCTGCATTTTTGTATCACATACAAACAATTCAGAAGCAAATTCCTATTCATGATTTTCAATGTAAAAAACAAGACAGCTTTGTTTGAATAGACCTAAATCATTTTTTACCATAATACAAGTTAATTATGACTAAACATTAGAATGAGAATTGATCAAATCTCTGAATTGAATGGGTAAGAGATTAAAAAAACAGAAGAGGTTGATCAATTCTTCTTCTTTTAACAACAACTACTACTTTGTTACATAAAATAATCTTTCAAGATAGTGCTATAGCCAACAAACTAAGATTTTTTCTTCTTGACCTCATCATCATTATCCAACCGCTACAATTTTAAAATGTGACTTATTATTAGGAAAGATGAACAGTAAAGAAGGAAGTCAACAATAATCTACATGAGTAACTAACTCTGCTTACCATTTCCAACAGGCTATTCTTCTTCGATGTACTCTTCGCCTGATACAAATTTGGTCTATTATTTGCTTTGTTCAAGTTTAACTTCGGTTTTTGCTCACTCACCCCACCCCTCTTTCCTTCTCCCACCACCTGTTTGTTACGATTAATCTGTTTTCATTACACGACAAATATGTACCAAAATACAGAGCAAAAGTTACTTTACCTTTGGATTTGGGATGATATTTGTTTTTCCTTCCCGCTTAGTATTAGCTGTTTTGTACTCCAATTTCTTACCTGACTGATAAGAATAAAAAGTAAAATATTGATAATCTTAATAAAGTAGGCCGAATTAGAACCCAAAATAAACCTAAAAAAAGCTTTCCAATAAACCACCACCACCACCTTAAGTATTTCAGTTCTGTCTGGGGCAGGTTTTGCCTTCCTTTGGTCCACAGCCGGTGCTTTTACAAACCTGTTTCATGTAAAAACCACGAATTTCATTGATCACACCCAAGATGGACGGTTCTCATCTAGATATATATATTAGAAAGACGAGCAGTTAGTTAATTTGGTAAATTTCGATATTCATACATAGGTGACGACTTGGTCTCTTTGCTTCCAGGTTGACTCCTTAGTGTTTTGTCAGTCTTTACCGGTTGTGTCTTCCTTGTACTGTGAAATGTTTCATAGTATCAATATATCCAGAGCCCAAATTAGAAAAAAGGAGAACAGAAACTAATGAACTCAATTCAAGCAAAGCATCCATCTTTACTCGTATTACCTGTCATTCTCCTTTCTCAAAGTAACAGAAGAAGAAGACGCCGAGACCTATCAAAAATTTGGATTGATGCTTTAAAACGGTCAACAAAAGAAATAATACTTTGTATGTGAACATGTCTGGAAAATAAACCTGCTTTCTTTGGGTAGATTTCTCATCCGCAGGAGACCTTAATTGATTGACACTATTTTGGAATGTTCGGAATGCTCGTTTAACGATGTCCTTATCCCCCATTTTCTCCATAATGAGAGACTTTCTGGTTGAGGATGAAGACGGGTGGTTAGAATTTGAATGCCCTAAATTCATAGACATGTGCAAGGATGATGGAGGAATTCTTTTGTTATCGGTAGCTGGAGTTTTACTTTTCCGCAATGATAACGAAGATTGATAAGGAGATGAAGAAGAAGCCACCATAGATGTTGACAATTGCTTTGGTATCTTTTGGGTAAAAACTTGTGGAGATCTGATTAATGGTGAAGTTGGTTTCTTCTTGATTTCTGCAGAATTCCTCACCTAACGATCAAAAGATTACAGATTTAGTGAAAGAAATTAAATAAAAGATGAAAATTTTAAAAACTCCACCTTTTGAGATTTCTTAGATGCATCCAGTTTGGAATCATCCTTTATGTTTACAGCAGTTTTCTGTTTCTTCTTCTCCATTTCCGTTTCCTGGGTCTTTTTCTCCATTTCTGTTTTCTGAGTCTTCTCCATTTCCGTTTCCTGAGTTTTTTTCTCTTTTTCTGTTTTCTGAGTCTTCTCCATTTCCGTTTCCTGGGTCTTCTTCTCCTTTTCTGTTTTCTGAGTTTTCTCCATTTCCATTTTCTGATCTGCCTTGATTTTGGATTCATTGAGATGGTTCTCTTCTTTGCTTTCCTCCATAGTTCCATTTAGGGAAGAGGGTTCTTGAAGCGAAAAATTGGACACTTCCAAGTGGTCCAAAGATTCACTTTGATGAATATTTTCTTGACTTGAAGCTGACGAAGAAATCTGATATGTTTCAACTTCAACATCTTTCCCAATGGAGTGATCAAAATCACTGCAACTCGCCAAATCACTCGCTAAATCAGCAGTAGATAATGGCTCGACGATTGCTTCATTCGAGCTTTTCAAATCCAGTTCAACTTCCTGAGAATCAGATTCTGTTAACTTCTCTAGCTCCATTTGTTCGGAGGCCTTGCGTGCAGCAATCATCTTGTAATGGGCTTCAAAATAAGCTTTCTTCTGAGCTACAGATCCAGGTGTGGAGCATTTCTCAACTTCTTCCAAATACTTGTTTGGTGAGAAAGATGACCATTTCTCCCATGAAAGAGAATCACTCTGAAACCTGCCGAATGATACCGAGACGTCAAGGGTAGGACCTGAATGTTTGATCTGTGTTCATTGTAAAACCCAAAAGGAAAAAGTCGAAAATCAGAATGACAACCAAAAAGGAAGGAACGAAAATAGTTAACCAATAATGAAGAAAAGTAAAAAGAAGAAGTATAGAAACGAGATTAAACAAATCTATGAGAGACTTTGAAGTATTAATAAATACATACCTCCATAGTTGATTCTGCCATAAATGCACGATCTTGATTTGTCACGGAGCTCTAATCCTGCACCAGTAATGGGTAGCGGTTCTCTGAGAAACCAAGAAATAAGGGCAATGAAGATCAGGATGAAGACAATAAAACCCTAAAAAGTTGTTTGCTTTCTTTTCATTATCCTTTTAGTTATATCCAAAGAACCTGCTTTTACTGTCATTAAAGGAAAACCCATCGTCCAGTTTCTAAAGCTTTCCGGAAACACCCAATCATCAGCATAAAGCATTAGCATCAAGTAAAAATCTTCTGGGTTTGATCCCAAAAAGGAGACTCTCTTTTTTCACTAATCATAATAAGCACTGATTCTTCTTTCTTTCCCAAGAAAGAGAGAGGGAGAAAGAGTTCAACGCTGTGGTTACTTTGTCAAAGCAATTTAAATAAGATTAATGGGAGAAAGAATGAGACAGATTGACTAAAAAGTAAAAACAATTTGAAGTAGATCGAGATATGTTCACTAAAACAGGTTTGAAATTGCGTGTTTGATCATCAAATTTACCTGAAATTTTGTGATCATCTTTAAGGGTGAGGACCGAACATGGATATTGATCTATTGACAACCATGAGAGAAGATGGGAGGGAAGGCCCACTGAGAGAGAAAGTAGAGATGAACAGTGTAATAGGAAGAAGAAGGGATCATCGCACGTGATAGAACCATGAATGAAAAACAATAATGGAGGTCAGTCAAATGAGGACGTGTACGGATCAATGCAAAAAGACTCTTTATTTTCTTACACTTTGTTTTGCCTTTTATGTGAAATTTTCAAATAAAACATAATAATATTTACATGTTCAAGTGAGATCTAGAACTCAATTTCCAATTATTTGAAACCATAACATTTTATGTTTTTCTTCCATATAGTATAATTCAACAACTTAATAAGCACACACATGAAGAATTTCCAAGAAGACAAACCCCACAAATTCTGTAGCCCATAATGCAAATATAAAGATAATAATTGTAGGCACAAATTTAAATGATTAAAATAGGGTTATTTGTTGTTGTTGTTGTTAAATTCAAATTAAATTAAAAAGACTTAAGAAAGAAAACAAAAGATTGAGTCTAATTGAAACCATCATTTTCTATCTTTTCTTATCAGATAAGCTTAGATATGGAGTTAGGAAGATGAATGGATGGTTGAGGTGAATAGAGAATAAAGTTCACATATCAAAATTGGGACAAGTGTCCGTTAAGTAGGGTCTATATAGAAATCAATCCAAGCAAGGCTCTTAGGTAAGAACTAACAAACACTCATATGACTTTTGTGTTTTTTCCTTTTCTGTTATCAGCCATGGACCATGGTCCATGACCAGCAAGAAAATGTGAAACCTAAAAATTGATAACTCAGTTAACCTAAAAATCAACAAACTTGAACCAAGAAACAGAAAAGAAAAAAAAGTGAAAACCCATATGAATGATGAGCTCATTGGATTTATATTTCCTTGGAATACACTTCTGTTTTACTAATTGGGGTCTTAACTTGCCTTGTGTCTTAAATCTTCAATGCTCTTAAGCTACTCAATTCCATCTCTCCTCAGAATACTTTTATGATATTAATTTAATGGTAACATCATGACAGTGAGAGCAGATGCAGTGGGCACATATAACATCTCCTAAATTGTGTTCTGAATTTCATATTCCTAGGACAAATTTGGCCTACTCTTATTGAGAACAAGCCAAAGAATGCCAACCAAAAGATTCTTTCATCAGTCATTTTCCACCAATGTCATAATAATCTTTCTATTGGGCTTGGGTCTTGTCAAACCCGACCCAGATCCACTTCAAGATTACTGCATCGCCAACACAAAAACCCGACAACCCTATTCATTTAACGGGTTACCTTGTATAGACCCCGAGCTCGTATTAGCATCCCATTTCTCAACACCTGCGTTGTCCAAACCCGGGAATACACGGGCCAACCCGTTTGGATTCAATGTCACCCTAACAAATATCCAGAACCTTCCGGGGATCAACACACAAGGCCTATCCATGGCCCGCGTGGACATTGAAGCCAATGGGCTAGTGCCACCTCACTCTCATCCAAGGGCCTCAGAAGTGACCATTTGTCTTAAGGGTCAGATTATAGTGGGATTTGTCACTACCAGTAATCATATGTATACACAACAACTAAGAAGTGGTGAGTCCTTTGTTTTCCCAAAGGGGTTGATTCATTTCTTGTACAATATGGACCAGATGAAGCCAGCTTTGGCGATCTCAGGCTTAAGCAGCCAAAATCCCGGTGCACAGATTGTGTCTTTGGCTACATTTGCTTCAACACCAGGCATGCCGGATGAAGTTCTTCAGAGAGCATTTCAGATTACACGGCCTGAAGTTGCCAAAATAAGGAAGAATCTTGGAGGTTGAATAAACTAAAAGTTTGAGAATAATGCATGAAAAGAAAACAAATAAGTACTAAATAAATGTCCCATTTATGTAAATGTTGGTGTACATGACCATGACATTTGAGATTTAAGGAAACAAGTTGTTACAATAAGAGAATGAAAAGGATTCACTCATGTTACATGTATGTAACTGTTTTATTGCTATAAAGAGTTTGCATCAAGGAAGTGTAGTTCTAAGTTCTTTTCTATCAGCTCCAAATGACTGCAAAATAGGCACAAACATGATCAAAAGACATAAACGCCTTGTTTGGCCTTGTTTGATGAAGGGTTATCCCATAGTCAATCTATTAATCAATTACATCATTCACTAAAATCCTAAAGTATTTTTTTTTGTAACATTTTAAACTATTCAATACAAAATATAGTCATTTAACCCAAATAATCGACTTTTCATTAAACAAGTTTTTTTATTTTCTAAAAAAGAAAAATCAGTTTTTTTCTGATCCCCTGACTTGCACCGGTGTTTTGAAGACAGATCGATTGAGTGTCTTTAAATTAATCATATATGATGGTGATTCTTTTATGTCTTTAAACTATCGATAATTTATGAAAAATTCAGTCATATTTTGTGCCCTTTCAAAGACAAAAATCAGTTGATTTAAAGAAAAAAAACCTACATCAAAACAAGCTATCTCATCGCACAATGAAAGACAAAACTTCAAAACTTTTGACTACAAAATTTACTATTTTACGGTTTTCCATGTGATTTACATCACATATACTAGATTGAGACTGCAAACTAAAAAGTGTTCACCTAATAACATCTATTTGTGCTTGTTAATTATGTGTCTTTATTTGGAAAGCTCAAAGAAGAAGAAAATATGTTAAGAGAATTTCAAATAATAAAAATGAATTAGATATATAAAACTATACCTCAGCATCCAGGCCTTTGACATACACATTGGTGAAAAGTTCAGAAGGATCTAACATTGGGCTTTCCTGTAAAAGTAGTGAAAAGGATTAAAAATGCTACAGGTGATGTACTAGAAGAGTATAAAAAAATGTACACCATTCTTACCTTGGCTTTTGAAATGGCTTCATCTACCTCTTTCCTTACACCCTTTTCAATATCCTGCAAAAGGGGGAAAACAAACATATGATGAAGTGATATAGTATTTTGTTATAGTGTCTGATTAAGTATTTTGTTAGAAGAATAAATTCTAACACTTCCAATACCTTAAGCTCATTCTCAGATGCCAGCTTAAGAGATAATATCAGCTTTCTTACTCTTTCAATTGGATCACGATCCTGCATATATCACCCAGAGGACCAATATAAAACAGCTTATTCATGTTAAAAAAAAATCCTAAGGGAAAGAACTGGACCTGTCTGATACCACTAATCTCATCGCGTGTTCGATATGTGCTACCAGGATCAGACATTGAATGGCCATGATATCTGTAAGTGTCCATTTCAAGTATCTGAATGCCAACATTTTCCACAGACAAAATAAACAGTCAAGCCTCTCATTATGGTAAAAAGAATATGGGACATGGCTGAAGCAATCAATACAAGTAAATGTAATCTCAATGTTTTCACTAAAACACATTTTTGTATAATTTATCGGAAAAAGTCTGAAGATATTTAGTGTTTAACATCATGTATATATGATAAGTAATAATTCTGCAATAAATCCAACATTCTTCCAACAACTTGATCTTTGAATATAAGAATTTTCAATACCACGGTATGAAAAGAACTAATCGATTGCTCGAATTGAAAATACAAACAGAATTCTATGCATGAAGAATTTACTCACAATGGGTCCATTCTTTAAAGCATGCTCCTTTGCGAATTTGCAAGCTTGTTTAACAGCTAGGACATCCATGCCATCTACCTGTTCAATGTGGACTATAAAAACCAAAAACTCTATAGTATACACTATATTTGACTAATACTCTACTCTCAAAATGAAATCAAGAAGCTCCTATTTAAGTATCACCTTTAAGCCAGGAACATAATCTCCTCTCTTATAATAAGCTGGATTTTTGGATGCTCTCCACTCAGCTGTCCCCATTCCATCTGCAACACAATTGCAAGATCAACCAACTGAGCATAGATTTTGTCTATTTAAACCCTAGACAAGAATTAGAACTCCCAATTACGAATAGGATCAATTCAGGCCATGAAATAGAGTGTAAAAAGCAAGTCAGTCATCCCACCAAAAATTACGGTAACCCAGTAGTAAGAGTTGACTTAAGAGACTAAAAGTCAAGGGTTCGATTCCATCTAAATGAGCGAGTTTAAGCAGGGGACATGGCTGCTAATTCTCCTTAAAAAAAACCAGTTCCAATTAACAACATTAAACATTCACTTACAGTGATTGTTTTCACAAACCAAGATGACAGGAAGATTCCAAAGAGCAGCCATATTTAGGGCTTCAAACAACTGACCCTGATTCGCCGCACCATCACCATATAAATTAAAAGTAACAGTCTCTTCCTTAAGATACTTCTGAGCAAAAGCCAAACCACATCCCAAAGGTACCTGAGCACCAACAATCCCATGTCCACCAAAGAATCCACTATCCTTCTTATACATATGCATCGATCCACCCTTCCCCTTCGAACAACCTCCTTCTCTTCCCATCAGTTCAGCGTACGCCTCCAGAAGGGTTCCACCACGGGAGATGAAGATGCAGTGATCACGATAAGCAGTAATAACAGCGTCTTTTTTAGTAATCGCCGCCTCCATGCCGACGGTTATCGCTTCCTGACCGTCGTAGAGGTGACAGAATCCACGAATCATCTTCGCTTTGTAAAGAGAATCAGCAGCTATCTCCATACGACGCATCATTGACATGATACGGAAGAAATGCATAAGTTCGTTTGGCGTGGTTTCTACTGTACGTGGAGGAGGCTCGCATTTGTGACTTGTGAAAGATAAACTAGTTTCGACGGTGATTGTACTTGAATCGTCGGTCGTCGTCGTCGACGATGAAAATGGCCGGAGAAAGGATGTTAGAAGCTTGAGGTTATTCGCCGGCCGGAAAAGTAGAGCCATGTTTATCGATTCCTTCTTTCTACTACGAATGAGTGAGAACTGAGAAGAGTACGTCGGTGTTCGGTGTGAAAGAAGTTAAAGAACACCGCCAGCTTTTTTTTGTTTTGAAGTAAAATTATTATTTGAAAAAAGTAATATAATTTTTTTATATATTTTTCCGAAAAAAAGGATGAATCATAGTATCATAAACAACATCAAGATGACACGTGGTGGAACAAAGATAATTGCTTTACCCATCATATAATTTAATTTTCTCATTTTCTCTCCTTAAAAAAAAATCTGGGAAGTTTGTTATGTTACTTTATGAACATTTAGGGTATTGTTTACTGTGGTCCAATTTAAATTCATAGAATTGGTAATACATTTAAGAATTCGAATAAATTGAAAATAAAATTAGAAATTAGATGTTTAATTTATTATTTATAATACAATTAACATTTTAACGGATAAGAATAGTTAAAATTAAAATGTTTATATATTTTTTTTTTATAAATTTAATAAGTTAAAATTTTGAACTATTTTTTTTTTAATTTGGAAAATTAAATGTCGAACCAATATTTTTATTTTTAATTTAGGAGTTAACCTGGAACCGACATATTTTATGAATTTAGTAAATTAATATGTCGAAACTCGAACCGGTATTTTTTTCTTGAGAATCGACCTCTAAAAAAAGTGGTTAATACTTGAGATATCCTAATAGGTTGTGTCAAACATGGATCTTAATAATATATATTTAAATTATTTTTATTATATAATTAAATTACAATTCAATAATTTTTCTAAACTAAGAATTGAATTATAATTCAGTGTGTGGAATTGAAATTAAAATTTCAATGTCAAATTCAATTTCACTCATTCAAACGGACCCTTAATTCTTTTTCGATATCTACTCATTTCCGAAAATGAATAGGAGGAGACAAACTAATCGTATTTTGATTTTTTTTTCCAATAAGATTAACAGATATCCTTACATAATTTATACGAGTTTCTTACTATTTCGGTCATATATATAGATAATAATATTTTTCAACAATATTTGTAAGCACTAAAAATCTACCTATCCAATTTATAAAAATTAAAATAATTATTTTAATTTATTTATAAATAAATCAAAATAATTAACCAAAATCTAATTAAATAATTAATTAGATTAATTATTGTGATGATTAATACCTAATTACTTAAGAAAAATGGCCAAATCAAATAAATAAAATTATTTGGAAATTTTGAACTCATTTTATCTTAAAATAATTTTAGAAAAATTAGGAGATTAAAATAAATAATTTAGGATGAAATGTAATATCCATTTCATCCCAAAAAATTATTTATTTAATCCTAAAATATAAAAAAATAAATAAATAAAATAATTTGGCAAAATATTTTTCATATTTATTTAAATATTTTGTGTATTTAAAAAGATCAAAATTAAAGCAAAAAATTTGAAAAAAAAATCAATTTCAAACAAACTCTTAATGTTTGAATTTAAAAATAAATCAGTAATCGGGTGTAGTCGAAACTCGGAGAGAAACCTATAACCAAAACCACATCCTCTGGATAAGCATTGTATTGTCATCCAACGCCCTAGACACGCCCGTGTAGCCTAATGTAACTAAAAAATGTGCGTCCGCACTTCACTAGATTGGCTAACGCTCGTTATTTGAAACACTAACGGAGTCCCCGATCGCCAATGGAACGCGACAGAGCGTTGACGGAATGCATCGCGTTCGTCAACAATGCCCAAAACGACATCGTTTTGTCCGCAACCGTCTTCTTCATCGCGATCACTGGAGAGATAAGGATGAAGTCCCATATTTGATTTCTCAAAGATGGAATTCAGTCGATAGTCAACTAAATTGGCTTATTTGAAAGGTGAAATGATCACCATACCACGGTGATCATTTCTCCTACACATCTAAGCACAATCAATGCCTATTCTGACAAGTTGATCCAAGAACAACCAAAACGTCATTAATGATTTTTAGATGATTTGATCCACTTGAAGCCTCAACTGACTCAAAAAGGCTATAAATAGCATCCTTCAACACTTCCGAAACCACGAGATAACATCTAAAGCCTAAAATCGGAAGAAATAAAAAAATCGTCCATTAAAGCTCAAAGCTTCGAATTTTTCGAAATTTCTTTGTAAGGCTATAAAGCTTGGATCCAGGCATCTCAAAATTTTTCTTAAGGTCTGAGGAGTGTTCTCCCATCTTTGATATGATTCCAATCATCTTTTAATTCATACTTCCAATTTGAAATTGGAATTTTTATATTTCAATTTTCATAAGTTTGGATAATGTCTGGTTGTTGGATTTTAGGATTGGAAATCGATCCTATGATCATTTCTAAATTTTCTGTTTAGGTTAAAATCAATCAATCAACCTTACAAAATCTTGAAATCATCTCAAGTGGCAAAATTCATCTGAAATAGCATCATCGCTAGATATGGAGTTCCTCACGCCCTAATTTCAGACAATGATTGACACTTCCAAGGAAAAGTGTTGCAATTGCTCGACGAGTTCAAGATCGAGCATCACAAATCATTGCCCTATAGACCCCAAACCAATGGTGCGGTCGAAGCAACAAACAAAAACTTGATTAGGATCTTCAAGAAGATGACCAGCACGTACAAGGACTAACACGAGAAGTTGTCAAACGCCGTATGCAAATATCGTACAACCGCTCGAACCTCGACGAACGAAACTCCCTACTCTTTGGTTTACGGCATGAATGTCGTATAACCTATCGAAATCGAGATTCCAACCGAGGTATAAAATAATGTTTTGTTTTAAAAAGATTTCTGACACGTAAACCGATGTTGAAATTCTCGAACCTCGAACTTGCCACAGAACTAAAAGGGTTTTTTAGGGGTTACAACATTGCTTATCAACAACCATTGACCTAAGAATAATTTAACTACCGTCTAAAATATTTGGTAGAGATTTTTCCTACAACGTTTTATTGGTTTGTTCGACCTACTCTACTTCAATCATCGTCGTTCAAAAACTCAAATGAGTTTGTTTTTGAAGCGACCCTCAACTAACTACATGATCGTTAGATTTTTCATTAAAATTTTATTTTTTTAAAATTGTTTATACCATTTGATATCTAGATAATAAATTATTTATTTTGATTTTATAAATGTTATTTTATATTATTATTTACTAATTAATTTTCTACCAATAAATCCAAACTAACTGTAATGAGAATTATTTTCTAATAAAAAAATAATATTTTTCAAATGTTCATATTTAATTTCATATTATTTTAGATAAGTTAGTAAGTTTGTGCAATATTATCCTTTGAAAAATTGCACATAATTTAATATTCTCATAAATAGTAATAGTTTCTAAGTTTGGAATCAATTGTTTTAAAATTTTTCTTAATACAAGTTGAAAAACGAATATTTGTATACAGCCAGAAAAAAATGGTCTTCAAATTTCTTTCCAAATTTTGTTGAATAAATTTTATCCATATATGTATGATCATTAAAAAAAGTTTATCAAGCCATTATTTTTTCATCTAAGATAGTGTGCACATTGCATATTTCATCATGAACGAACTTAATATGTTAACACAATATTTGATTATGAATTTCTTTTTATAAAAAAAGTAGTCAATATGAATAAGTGCCTTGAAACATTTTGTGAGAACAACACTAAGATATTCACATCTTTCTGATTAGTTCTTATAAAAAGTTGAAAATTTATCCTTTTTATGCTATTATCATTCATTGAATAACATATTTAAATTTATGGAATGAGAAAATTGAGGATTTTCGTCGCATAGAAAAGGAATTCAAATAGTGAATTTTATTTGTCATTCCAAATTTATGAAGTCTTAAGCACTCGAACGTGGGCGATCTATCCATGACCAGGATGCAGCTTAGGTGAAACTAAGTGGAGATCCGAACCAACTGATTGTTCCGACGTATTCTGAACTAGTTGTAAATTTCAGATAAAGAATAATAGGGTCGTCATCGTACCAAAGGATTTTGTCTAAATGAAGTTTTTTTTGTATGTCATGGTTCAAAAGTGTTTGAACAAAAAAAACTTTTATTCCATACCTCACATTATATGTTACCAATTTCACCTTTTCCTTTAACTTGCAAATAATGTGGATTCCTTGACTTTGTTACTTTGTTAGATTTTAGTTCTCTAGATAAAGTTTTGAATGAGTTTATCAAAAGTCATCACCTTTTATTGAAATAAAAAATGTTGGTACAAATAAGTTATTTTATTTTTAAGAGTGGTGATAGCTAGAACCTACTTAGAGAAATTTTGTAACCCAAACTTTTAATAGTATTATTGACCTTTTTAATGAAAGCCTTATTGCTAGAAGAAGTGATATTAGAATAATGCTAAAATAGCTTATGAGATATATTTTTGTTGGTGATATTAATGATATCTTCTCTGTCTAGTTTGATTGATTGATTAATTATATTATCCTTGAATTTATTTTCTTTTTATGTTTCTATGTAATAAAACACTTTAATTGTTTTCAAAGAATCTAACAAATTTAAATCATGATTAACAAAAATAATAATATTTATATAGAAAGAAGCAAAAAGTTATACTATAATCTGAAATGTGAATCATGTCTGAAAAGTAATGAAACTAAAATAACACTAAATTCTAAACTGCAATAATAGAATTTAAAAAAAAAAAATGAATTTTAAGTTCTACATACATAACATCATAAATTGAAGACATAATGGTTATCAAAATCTTATTCTAATGCTCTTGAGAATCATCTCAAAAGATATATTGCCACTGCCAACAAACAATTTGCAATTGAGATTATTATTTCAAATATCAATATTCTTTATAGCCGATGGCTGTCGTTCAATTCGTCGGCGGTTCATCGACAAATAAAAAAACATTCTTCTTATACTACTTACTATATTGAAGATGAAACAAAAAAGAAAATAACAAGGATGTTATAAGAAATATTTGATAAAAGGGTAAAAGAATGTCCTTTTTTTTAGGCAAATTCCCTATATTTACATGATGAAGATCATCAAAGCTCCAAGAAATGGGAGAGCAACTGTATACAACAAATTTGTTCCATCCAAACGGGGCCTTCGGCTATAACTTGCTTATTTATTATACTTGTGAAAACAAACAAACTCTATGGGGGCAACCTGCATATCAAAAGCCCATTATAAAATCAACAAAACTCCATTTCATTGACAAGAGAAACCCTAAAATCTAGATCAGGACTTACCATATCATCTATTTTATGCATATTTTATGAACCAGCAAGAAATGTACTAAAACTGTTGGGGGACTTTAACTCTTCATTGCATGAACTAGGAGGATTCAACTTTCTTTCTTTCATTCTCTGTCGAAACAAGTAGTCTTCGGTGTCTAAAACGTAAGAGACCTTCAACAAAGTACACACCCGTCATATAAGCACACAAGGATGATTAACTAATACCTAGTAGCATATTAAAGCAAATGAACATGTTAAATACCTTTGAAGAAATGCAGGATATCTTGCACTCCAAACCATTAACAATTTTGACATCCTCGGTAGCATTGCATGATTCTTTTTTGCGCTTATTTCTGAAACAGGTGACGACGTCATTGAAACAAACAAAAGTAAATAAATATAATGGAATAAATCAGTCAGCTTGAAACGTGAAGGACTTAATTAGTTGCAAGGATACCTTCTCAAGAAAATGCATGATTTCTCTTTCGAGTTATCGGGAACAAGGGACAAAAAGTCATTTTGTAGATAAGATGCAAAACTGGTATCCATATAGATGCCTGTCAATTCGGGTTTCTCATGCGCATTGTCCATAAGCTCTATTAACAAACGGTTTGGTGTATTTGACTGCAGCCAAAACAGTAACATACAGAAGCTAAGTCAATCACTTGAGATTCCTCCAATGATTTTCAGCAACTATGAAAGACAAAAAAAAAAAGCAAGAAGAAAAAGCCTACACATTCGATTCGATAAATATTCTCATCGTGAAGGAGAACACGAGCATTTTCACGATAAACCGAGTCAACAAATTTCCAGGGATTTCTGGATCTTTCATATGAAAAAAGCTGTAGAACTTTATTGTCCATCTCATCGGCTACGACAGATTGAAGCTGCAGAAATTTAACAGTTATGATATGTCAAGGATCATATAATATACGAGAAACAAACAAGATGAATTCCAGTGAAGAGAATTACCTGTTTGACAAGCTTGAATATCAACTTGTCTAAAGTGAAAAGAATATACGACCGAGTTCCAATGATGGAACGGCAAACATCTTCAAATTTTGTATTATCAGACGACCCATCAAGTAACTGGTAAAGTGCACTCATGAATCTACAATAAGTCAATTATTATTTTTTTAATTATTCATCTGTTCAAAAGATTTAACCCAAAAAAAATTAAGAAAAAAGACTAGTATTGTACAGTGCTATTAACCTACCTGGCATATAGATCGGTTGGACTTGTTTCATTTGAGCCCCCCCTCCATTTATTATCAACAGATGAAGAATTAAGTTTTGCAGATTGTATTCGCGAGTATAACGTCTACATTATACAGAATATTTTTTTTATGGATAATCTTTGTACAAGAAATCTAAAACATAACATAGAACTACAATTCATGTCAAGAAAAACCTTACTTGATGAAGCCTGAAGAGCGTATAGAAGGAATCATTTCCATAAAAGATGTGAGAATCACTATCGCTTGAGGAAGCTGGAGAAACATGTTTTGTGAAAGGCTTCACATTTTGTAGAGTACGCTCAGAAAAGGGCAACAATGCTCCATCTCCTTCAACAACGTGTGTTTCTTCACCTATCCTTTCAGCCTTACCTTCGCTTTCAGCCTTATTATCATCCTCATCAAGGGAGCAACCTTCACCATCAGCAGATTCACTAGCTGAAACAACACCATTCTCCGAAGCATTCTCGATGCCTTCTGATGACCTGTGAGCACTACCCTCACCATTGTCAACAACATCAGCAACATTTTCTCCACCTCTGCTTCTGCATGTTTCTTCTATTACTTGCCTGTTACCTGCATCATCCTCTGGTACATGTGCTGCTGCTTCTTCTATATCATCCCCATAAGCAGTAAAATTATCTTCCTCAAAATCACAGTTTGGAGACAATTCACCTTCCTCTTTTTCTGGTTTGATGTTCCCAAATGATTTTTCTGGGGACTTATGAGCTTTAGCATGTCCCACTGTTGGGCTATTTGCAGACGGTGGTCTTGTGCAATCAGTAACCTATTGAATAAAATTAGTTAGAATTTTAACAGTGTTATATGCTCTAACTTGACTCATTACAGTTACTGGCCCCATTTGGAAACAGTTTTTCTTTTCTATCAGATATCTCATCTGGATGTGGATCACATTTGGAAACATAATTTAGTTCAGACACAAATTCAGAAATTTATTGGCAATTTCTCGTTTGGATCCGGATCCAGATCCATAAAGTGTTTCCAGATAGGCAAATGTTGCCCAATTTGGCAAGACAAACTTTGATAGAATTTCACAGGTGAAAGCATCAGTAGATTACAAGTAATGATACTTTTGGCACCTATAAAATTCTACAAAGATCAATGTTTGGATCTTCCTATTCCCTTCAATGATTGGAAAATTATCCTTCTCTAAATGAAGTTTGGGAATGGTGAATGCATAAAACACAAAAAGGATTATTGCTTAAGCATAGAAAGAATATGATATAAAAGAAGAGTATTGACGAGAGTAATTTGAACATACTGCTGATAAAGGTGGAATTTTGTCAAAATCCTTTGTCTTCATGCCTTTTTCCATAGAGGCAGGATTTGTATATCCGCTCATAGTACCACAAACCCCTTGCAAATAGAAATGCTAACTCAGAACCAAGCCACCTAAATATGAGAAAATAAAACAATAAGAATAATAGGTTCTTGTTGAAATGAACCTGATGCATTTTCTGCCCTAAAGCTTTCCTCTGTTCTTGCAATCGGAAGCAAACTTGAGTCACCCATATGTTCACTTGAAAGTGCTTGCTTGATTGGCTCAGGCACTGTATCTTTTGGAGCATTACTGCTCTGTGTATTATTTATATCACAGGAAGTCACGTCTTTAACCCCATTATAAGCCTTTGTTGACCCCACTTGGCATGAGCTTGATTGTTCAAGGGGAGGACTTCCATCAGTATTTCTGGAATGGTTTAACTTAGTAGCTGTAATTGCAACAAAACCATCGTGCCTACTATGGTTTCCTCCAATATTTATAACAGAACTACTCCTGCTTTTCTGATTCTTAGACTTTAAAACATTTTCATTAGCCTCAGGGCGGGAAACTCCAAACGATGGTTCTAAGAAATTTGTCCAAATGTTCATAACCTTGTCCAATTGATCATTTGTGCAAACTTCCCCACAAGAATACTTGACAAGCTGATATAGATCTTCATGTATGCCTAAATCAGAGTATTCAAACTCCAGGTGAGATAGAGGTGCTCTTCCATTTCCAGTTGCAAGCATCACATCTTCTTCCTTGCGCTTCCTATCGCTGATCTCTTTGATCTCATTCAGAAAGGCTACAGAAGAATGAACAACGATGAGATTAGGAACCAAAAGATTCAAAAAGATAAATCCACATGAAAGTGAATAATGCATACAATACAATCAACGCGAAAACTTCATAGTGTGTCAACGTGATTGGTACAAATGCTAAAGGATTAAGGACCAATATCGCCGAGGAAATTCAGCTTCAAGTTGACATGAATCATTCAGGAACCTTGATCTGGAGCAATGATTTTGGGAGTTGTTTTCTTTTTTTGAGGTTCATTTTACGTCTATTTTACTTCATTTTGATTAACTCTAGACAATTCCTATCTATTTTACTTCATGTCGATAAACTCTAGACAATTCCTATCTATGACTTAAATTGTACTCGTTTGGGTTTCACCACGGCCAATGTAACCTTCGCGTTGAATGGGCATTTATGAAAGAACCTCACTTTTCAGAAAATCACAATCAACAAGTAAGGAAAAATCAAGAAACAGATCAAATGATTGTTCAAAATGATAAAGGAAAAAACAAAGGCACAAGTTTCAGTTAAATGCTACCTTTTGTGGTCAAGTTCTTAGTGTCCTGCTGTTTGAAGTAAAAGCTTCGGTGATCAAGTGATCTTTGATAGTTCTTAGCATATATTTCAGACCAAACATTATTAAAATCAGACCGGCATCTAGCCCACTCCTCCTGTTTCTGCTTCAAACGTGTTAATATAACAGGTAAAGCAAGATGTGAATTCTTCTTTAATATGTCCAAGACGTCAAGACCATGGTCACCATATATGCGTTCCATGCATCTTAGATTGAGAGCTGCATTATACATAAAGAGACAAATTAAACGAGAAAGCTACCGAAGTGTACAATGCAAAATTCATGAACCATGCCCTTCTTCCTTACGTGTAAAATGCTCTTCCACACGGAAAGGAACGTCTGTTCTAATTGTGTTGTCATTCATTTTGTCTAGAAGATCTTCAACACGCTTACTTGTCACATTCGCATACTCCATTAACATATCCAGTTCAAACCTGATGCAACATAAATTATAAGATATTAAGAGTTATCAAATCCTTCAGTATTCAACAACAAAATAAAGAAATTGAGTGTTGAAAAGAAAATAAGAAATGTTATATGATACAGTGTAAATATAAGGGTTTAGAAGGCTCAATACAAATATGACACGTGTTTTTTCTCAATAACAAAATATGACACGAGTGACCTGAATATTATAGGATAATGATTTATTTCAAGTTAAATAGGATCAACTTTAATGAGTAGATTAGATAGATATGAATTTAAATTCAAAATGATTATGAATATCTTAACTGAATTATTTATCAATGAAATAGCCTATGTTTTTCATCTCCTTCTTACCCTAGGAATGAACCTTTATTATTTCTTCTCACCCTAGAAAATAGTTACAGTTAAGATAATCCTAATTTATTTGAAATTAATTTCATATCTTATATTCTATTTACCTAATTACAATTATCAACTTAAAATAAATAATCCTATCTAATATTTCAACTATGTGTCATATTTGTACTGGCCCTTCTAAAATCCTTATACTTTTATTGTATTACAAAACTAAAATGATTTAAAGAGAATAAAACAATCCAAACCTATCATCTTCACATCGAAACAAGCTCTCTTCATACTGATTTTTGCGCATGTGTTTGAAAGAGTAATCCTCGCTTCCCGAAGTAACTGAGACCCAATGATCATTCAGTACTTCAGAACCAAGTTTTGTCCTGTGACTTGCCTGAGGAATTGGATACTGCAACAAAAAAGACAACACCTTCATGTGAATAGAGTGCTAAAGAAATCTACTTTGAGAGATCAAACTCAAAGCACGACGTACATCCTTAGGCAGAAGACGGTAACTTGGAGTGCAACGCTCACAGTTGGAGAGATCTAGTTCTTGGATGGGCTTTCCTATATACTTATCCTTGCTGGAACATAACATTTTATGGCCAGTTACATCTTTATTGCCAAAGACCCTCTCTGATCTATCCCTTCCTCTATTTTCACGATCTCTATCTCTGTCTCTATCATCTAGGTCGTGATCCCGATTTCTATCCCTTTCTTCTGCTTTAACTGATCTAGGAAACTCAGATCCTGCAACAACCAAGCATCCAGATTAGTATATAATAAACTGACAACTGTCACATATTTAAACCTCTAATAATGTTTACAAGAAATATCTCTATGAGATCGGGTATCTTATGATGAATTTAGAAAAACAGATTAAGGAGCCCAATATGTACAAGTAACTCATACTTTTATTTACAACGCCAGCAACAGCAAGAAAACCATCTGCAGTAAACAATCGTAAGTACTCCACATTAGCAATATTCTAAAATAGTATATAATAAAACTGGTAAATGCATTTGTTCACAGTACCAATCTTTTCGCAGCCAGATAAGAACTCGTTAAACCTCTCTATAAGGTCAGGATGTTCACCAAGTAAATCGCTAACCTGCCAGAATGAAAGAGAATTCTCGTTTACAAACATGTCGAGCAATGACAATTGGCATGCAAGCAGCTGAGATGAATTAAAGTTCACCTCCACTCTACGAGTCAGAATGAAATTTTGATTTAAGAATAAAACTAAAAATGATTCATCTGGCAAGTCGTGAAGCCTTACACAAGATGTGAATTAAACAATCTTTTCATCTTATTAATAAAGAAAAATGCTTCACTTTTCACAATTGCCAGTTATATATGGCTATTAATGTTCAAATTTGTTATATTTTTGTATCTCCACCTGATGCTATCACTAGCTAATAATTATGAAGTATGTTAAAAATTTGCTAGGCATATATATGCTTCAAGCATACACAAAAAGTATGGCAATGTAAAGTGAAAGAAGATGTGGATCGCCAAAATAAGCTCCACCAGTTTGGATGCATACAAGTATACACGAAAATGGATGAATTGAGCAATAAAGTGGTCACAGGAGAATCTAAATGAATAATAATAATAATGAGAAAATATAGATAAATTGATGAAAAGGAACTCAAATCAACTGGAAAATAGCGATTACTAAAGCAATGGTAGACAATATGTTATCAATCAAAAGGCACGGGAAATAGAAGGTTGTACCGAATTTTTCAACTCAGACCGCGTGATCAATTCTCTTTTATGCATGTCAAGAAACTTGCAAAAGGCATGGTAACCATCAGTAGAGTATAATTTCTCTTTGACTTTTCCACAGAAGGCAAACTCTTGGCTGTATATGCCTGAAATGAAACCAGATCATGAGTAATAGTAATGAAATGTAACTTTTAAGTAAGAAATTTGGATAAAAAAAGGGCTAAAGTAATGAAGTTGACATAAAATAAGAAAAAAAATCACAATCATGCAATAATGCCCCTACAAATCAAGTGATTAAAAACTCATCAATCTGCCAAGGCTAAAGGACATGGATCTAAGTTTGTCCCAGAAGTTTAATAATGATGCAGTTACTCACTTTTCAATGCATTTTTCTCATCAAAAGATGATGAACCATTGCGCGTCCCAAAATTATCCATGCTTTCTCCATTCTGGTGCAACTGGTCATTTATCGAATCATCTCTCCGCCTATTAGTTTTCCTATTGTTTGTGTAATAAGTTTCATCTTGCTCGTGATCCCTCAAGTCTCTTTCATCCCTTCTCTCCTTTTCTCTTTCGTTGCGCCTTCGTTGCTCTTTATCAGCTCTAAGAAGCGACTTATCACAATCTATATCTGGTCGATCAACACTAAGATCACGCTCAATGTGTAGAGCAGTAGGCTTCTGGCTCAAGTTCACATAAAGCTGGTTACCACCATGTAGAAAGGAAGAAATGGAGAGAAAAAAATAATGGAACCAAGAAAAAAACTTACTCTGTCAATGTGCATATGCTTCATAGTGGCCAATGGCGAGCTCCTATCCTCGCGATGGAAAATGGAATTTCTACCTGAAGGACCAAAGGGAAGAGTGGCTGCAGCAGAAGGATCAGGTAGAAAATGAGTGAACTCCACGAGCAGGTCGTGATGCTCACGCAAGAGAGTTGCAACCTGCAGATAGAGAAGTGTAAGAGACAATTGACCCAAAATGCATGGTTTCCGACAAATTATAGTAATTACAAAACCTACCTCCTGGTAGACCTCAGTAATTGATTTGGTATCCTTTCGATACATGTTTAATACATCAAGAAAAGTTTTATACGCATGATCATCACCTTGAAACCTAGTCTGCAAGCAATGAACACTACCATTTGTCAATATTTGAAAGCAAATTGGATAATTATAGAAAAAGCTAATAAATACCTTAATCCTGTTCACAAAATTGATTGCTTCTTCGAATTCAACAGGCTTTTTCACAGTAACCTCAGGTGGAAGGGTGATTTCATGTCCCTTTGGCAAGAATGTATTGAATCCGAGAATTAGGTCACGATGTCCTTTGAATAATTCTTTCACCCTAGCTATAACCCCAGTCGTGTCAGTTCTGCAAACATAAACGCCAAAATGGAGTGTCAGTAAACCAGATCTACAACTTTTACTACTTCTCAAGCTAGAAAACAGAGATTAATAATCAAACCTCTGAGCCTTGAAATCTTTCATGACATCAAGAAACTGATCATATTTCCCTTTATTGTCTTGAAATATGTCCTTGACAGCCTTGAGATATCCCAATGCATCGGTTGTCGTTAGTTTCTGCGCCCCAATGATAATTTGAGTTGTCCCCGAGCTTCATTTTCATCATAATATTACAATTTGATCAGTAGGAAATTTAAGATCCAAATACAATTTTCTATGGTATTGCTGTTCAGAAAATTGCAACATTAGCCAACACTATTTATCAAAATCTATTATTTTTCTGAATGAACTAAACATTGAAGTAAAAGTACACAACTTTCTAGTCAGGATCCAAGTCAATAATTCAAGAACTCATGGGGAAAAACAAAATCAAAATGTGAAAAAAAAATACTATTTTTCGTTAAACCTTAACCTCATCAATGAACAAGGAAAGAACTAATTCTACATAAATCTATGATAATACAGATAAAAATAACATACTGAATATCAATAATACTTACGGTTCGGCAAGGGCTGGTATGGCGGGGCGTAGCGCAGGCGTGTAATTATCATCTCTAGACCTCTTCATCTTCGTAATTAGCTCTCTTTAAATCTTCAACAAATCATTCCTCGGTCCAGACTAATAAAAAGCTCTCGACACTATCCAGAAATTTACAATCCTTGTCAAAAAAAAAACATTGAATCAATCAAAACAAGGAAAGGAAACAGAAATCAGATCTAGAGAAGAGCAAATTAAAATCATACAATAGATGCTCTTTTTCATAAAACCAGAAAAAAAGAAGAAATACAACATTTTGCTTGAACGTAAAGAAAGGCACATTAAGATAACTGCAGAAATAATAATGATTCGAGAATTACAAAGAAAGACGATGAAGATCTCTTGAGTAAACCAGAAGCAGAAGTTGTCGTAGACGATTGACAGTAATTTGTATGAACGTGAAACAAAACCTGTGTTTTAAAGGTCGGAAGAGGCTGTAAATGTGCTAATGGAATGTTAATAGAGAAAATATGATAATCAAATCAGTTCTTGTAGAGAGAGAAAACTCTCAAGGAAGAGAGAGAGAGATGAAGAACAATATGAGAGAGAGAGAGTTATGTACTCAGAGGAAGAAGAGAGAGAAGAGGAAGAAGAAGGAGACGATGTATTTTCTGATCTTCTGTTCTAAGTTTTTACTGTTATAAATTATTATTTGAAATATATATATATAAACAAAATAAAATAAATATGAAACGTTTAAATATTAATAATCCATATCTCATATCTTAGAAGAAGAAGAATATATAATAATATAATAGATATTTTATTTATAAATAATTTAATTTTTATAAGAATAAAAAAATAAAAAATAAAAATTAGGGCCGGCCATTCAGTCTGATCGTCGGTTATCCGGACGGATTAAACTACTGGTCATAAAGCGGTTAACTGAATCCTACGTGTATCTAATTAGGGCACGATTGGCACTATACATTTTATTTTATTTTTTATTTTTTTCAGAAACTGGCAGTATACAAAAATATATATATATATATATATATATATTATAGTATTTATTTTAAATATAAGTTATATGGTATATGAGTTTTTTTTAATAAGTAATTCAATATCATACAACTTCCTAATGGAAGGTCTAGTGTAAGTTCTCTTTGGTTTTGTGTGAATTATATTTTATTTTTTAGGTAATATTTTTAGATAGTAAATATAAATTTATCCAAATAAGTAAAATATATATGTATATTATTTTATTTTCTCAAATTGGTTGACTAAAATTTATATAATAAAATAATATGAGGCAACAGTTAAAGTGTTTATTTTGCATGGCGACGTTAGACAACACTACACGTATCATATTTTCCTGTATTGTCGGTTTTGCGGTGAATATTTAATACATAGCGTTGGGGAAATGATATTTTCTGAATCTTACCATAAACTTTGCATGATTTTTTGTAAACAAAAAATGAGATAAATACATTATATAAGAACCTAAAATTCGCAAAGTGGAAAATAGATTATAATTACTTTACCACAAGGAAGAACTCAAGTTTAAAAGTATAAAAAATATATATATATATATATATATATATAAAAGTGTAATTTTCAAATAAACTTATGATAGAAATAAATAAATAAATAAATAAAAATGGATTAGATTTGAAATTTTTTTTGTAGGTGAAGTTAGGCCTAAAGACAAAGGCCAGTCTAGCCCAGGATGTAGATAAAGTCCAGCCCAAATGCAAATTGACGATAGCCCATCGATCCAGAGTTGAAAGAAAAATAAATAAAAAAAAAGAAAAAAAAAAGTAAGAGCTGTAATGGAACTCCGAAGAAAGATCCGGAAGGAACTTGAGTGAGTTTGGGACCACCATTCCAACCATTTCGAGAAGAATCTATTAGAGGTTCACACCCAATCCCTCTCCCTTAAAGAGAGAAGGAACAGGATTGATTGGAAAAACTTGAGGAGGATTGTTTAGAAGATCCACTCTGACTGACGGGTAAGCTTTCATTCCATTGTGTAATCTTAATAATAATAATGCCACATCTATATGAAATTTGTCATAATTATTTCAGCTTATAATAATATATGCTTCAAAACATGTTTATATATGGCTTCTTCTGATTCATTGTTTGGAATGTAAAATGCATTTATCAACACTTTAGCCTCCTCCATCTCAAGTGTTCTTGTATCTATCTATCTATACTTTGAGATTCAATATGTATGTATTTGGATGGTATATTGCTGTTTTTTTGGTTCCCCTTAAATAAAGGAAGTCATGACACCAAAACGCGTCTAAATAAAATGGATTTCGTGATTTTTAGTATTTTAAGCCAACTTTTACCACTATGTTATCTTGGTGGATTTTTCTTTCTTTCTCATTAAGCGGCTGATACAGTCTTAGGTAGTCTTTTTAAGTAGAAAAACGTTAAAAAAAATTGGAATGATTAAATTTAAGCATGTTTTTGGTCGAGATTTGAACACAGAAATGAAATAAATAATTTTAAATAACTAAGCTAAATATTTTTATTTTATTTTATATTAAATGGGCTAACACGAGATAAGTTAGATAAGGCTTATCCTGATGTCAGACGCGCCCAAGTCCGAATAATGTTCCAATAATTCAATCCTTGTGGTGACTGGCTCCTTGCTTTTAACCAGTTGACTTAGTCAACATCATCCCACCATGTTTTGTTTCTATTTTTATTTTAGTTTTTTCATTTACACTTTATAGTTTCTAAATAAATGATAAAAAATTTAAAAATAATTTTTTTTCAACAGAAAACAATTCTTAGTCTTTTTTTAGAATTTATTTATTTTTTCCTAACTTCGATTTAACTCATTTTTCAAGTGTTTTTGAAGTCACACGTACAGGTAATTATTTCAATTTTATCTCATTTTTCAAGTATTTTGAGATCACACGTTCAATAACAGGTAACTATCTCGATCTTACCTAATTATTATCTTGCATCATGACAATAATTTAGATGCATATCTTATAACAGATTAATACAAATCTTTAGTCGCATTATTAGATTTTGATTTATCCTTAGACATATTTAGTATGATTGGATAAATAAATGAAGTGTAAAAAAACATTTTGTATAAAATGGTCAAAAGTTTATAGTAAACACCATCATTTATTTGATAGGCACATAAATCATAGCATTGATGTCATTTCTCACGTATAATTAAACACCGAACATTGATCGAAATCTTTTTAATTCACGTTCGAGAACGAAAAATATTTTTTTTCCCAATTTCTTAAAAAGGAAATTGTGTGATAGGAAATATTATTTGAAACCTATGTATAAAGTTGAGGATAGATTTGACATTTTCCTCTATAATTTTTTTTTAAAAAAAACACTGATTTTCATAATGCTTTTGTATGTTTAATATATGATTAATTTCAATTAATTAGAGTCTGAACATCATTTTTTATTTTATGATTTTATATATGACCTCTACTTCTAATAACGGTCTAAATACATATCTTCAATTTTATTTTACCTATAATATTATGTTCTTTTAATGATCCTCTTACTATGTTCTTTTAAGATTTATTTTACCTATAAATCTTCTTTTAACATTTATATCCAAAATATTGCTCTGAATTATTATATCAATTAGTCGAATATGAAAATAACTCGAAGAGAATTCTTTGTTTGTTTAATAGAGGGGAAGTATTTTAAAATTGTAACAAAGTCAAAGTTATTTAAAAGTTTCCTAGGAAATAGAAAGGTGTGATTTGAGGTTGCATGATCCGAGGCCTAATGAATAGAAGAAGCTCCCATAATTGATGGGGGAAAAAAAGGCAGAATTATTCTAAGTAACCACTCTAGTTTATAAATCTATATTATCTTCACCTATTTTCTCTCTTTGATCTCCTTCTGGTCTTTGCAGCTCGAAGAAGAAGAGAATCAAAATGCCTTTCAGTGAATCATTTAACTCGCCAAGGGTTAATGTCTTGGTTGATATGGGCCACCCCTTTCTCAATCGCACCCTTGATGGTTTCATCAAGATCGGCTCTGTAATTTCTTCCCTTCTCTATCGATCTATTTCTCGCACATACAAAATCAATGAAAATGACTTTCATGGTTTTCTTCAGGTTGCAGTGACAAAGGTGGCATTGGAAGAAACATTTGATATGCTCAAAGGAGGTAATTCATCAAACATATATAATATGTCTCTAAATCTTTGTCCTAAATCTAATTATGAGATACCCATTTTGCAGGGAGCATTTCACAAAACAAAGCTAAGAATGCGGTGAGGAGATTCTCATTGTTACTTAAGACTTCATTATATATATAAAAAAAGGTGTTTAATGGAGGGTAATTAATAAATTTCAACTATATTGCAGTTAAAGAAGATGTGTAAAGAAGGTGTTTACTATGGTAAGTTCTCAATGTAAATTACTTCATTTCTTGCTGTTTTCACTTTCTGAAAATCCAATTTGGATTTGGTGATTGTTAGGATCCATTGGCGGATTATATGTAGGCATGGAATATGTTGTTGAGAGGATCTGTGGCACAAAAGACTGGGTAAGTTTATGTTCCCAAAACTAAACTAAGTATTTTGTTACAATGTTTGTGAAATTTTCGGATCATGGTGTAGATTATTGTATGATTTTGTTGCTTCATCGGGCATATAAATCATTTTTTCAGAACATTATTTCACATCATAAAAGTACAAAGTTGAATGCAATTCTTTGTTACATATAAGTAAGTTAAGTCGTACCTTGCTCATCTTTCAGAAGAACGCAATGATCGGAGGTGCATTGACAGGGGCGCTCATATCGGTGGCAAGCAACAAATCCGGAGACCATATTATTAAGGATGCCATCACTGGAGGCGCAATCGCTACTGCTTCAGAATTCATCAATCACATCCAATAGAAACTACTTATCTGCTTATTCTTCTTCTACTTCTAGTCTTTGTTCAATAAACAATAACAAAGTCTTTTGGCAAGTGAGATTCAGCATTTATTGAAAATGAAATCTAGACTTTTGGCTATGTTTGAAATTGGTCTACAAGTTTCAAGAGGGCATAGGTCTCAGAATCAGGCCTAGCTCCTCCAAGAATCATCCTCTTCAAAAGATGTGAATTATAAACCTTACCCTTCACATAAGCCTTAATCAATGTATTGTAAACAAAACTATACCTAGTATAATTTGCATACTTCAGTTCTTCGATGCACTTGTTAGCATTCTCCACATCCCCATTCTCCGCAAAGATTTCCATTATAGAGAAAGTAGTCTGCAGCCACGGCGTTGATTTCCTGATCTTTGAAATTACCAAAAAACCCATCCCAATCTCTAGGGTTTTCACCGTTTCCTTCAGCAATCCACCTCTCAAACACCCCAGAGCAAGATGACGAAAAGTTATCGCGTTAGGTTTGCACCCGGTTTCCTCGATTTCTCTATATAACTTAGTTGCTTTAGTAACGAGCCCGTGTTTGCAATACACAGATATCATCGCATTGTATTGATCGATCAACTTTAGTCCCTTCTTGGCCTTCATTTCCAGCCAAAGGTCCTCTGCTTTGGTTAATTCTCCGATTCTTCCAAATGCTTCAATTCCTAATATGTAACTCTTGGACTTTATATTAGGAAACTCTTGTATGATACCCCAAGTTCTTTCCAAATCCTTCAATTTCCCCAAATATCCATACAACATGAGAAGGATATCGTAAGTGGACCAATTATTTCCGGTTTTTGAACTCTCGATTGATTCAACATAGGCTTCAGATACAGTATACAGCCTTGCAACGGAATATGCAGTTGCCAATATGCAGAACGAGACTTCATTGGGCTCGACTTTTGCTTGTTTCATTTTGTCGAATGCCCTTGCCAGCCCTTCGAGATTATGGTCATTGGCTTCCATTTTCATTAGGATGTTGAATGTGGAGACGTGAGGATGGACGCCGCTAGATTTCATTTGCGCGAGGAATCTTGGGATGTGTTTTCTTCGTTTCAGAGACGAATGGAGGATAATGAGACGGTTGAAGACAATGTGTGAGATGGTATGGCCGAGCTCTCTCATTTTTTTCATGTAAGCGAGCGAGAGTTTCACAAGGCCTTTTTCTAAGTAAGATATGACGAGATTGTTGTAGAGTAACTCGTTTTGGAATTCGGATGGGACATTGTTGAATATCTTGTCACCTTGAGATGGACCATGAATTTTGATTGTGAATTCAAGTAGAAAAGAGTAGTCAAGTTCTTTCAATTTGTAAGGCCTTTCTCTTATCACCCATTCCATAACCTGTTAAAACTAAAATCCTCTTAGGCATTTATACAAACAGGTTGTGGGCATTCATTTTGCTCCACTCAGAAAGAAGAAGAATCATCAGTTAACATAAAGCAATCATATCAATTACATACATACATACATACCTCGAGGGCTCGTTTGTTGGCCTTCATCTTACGCAGGCGATTGACGGAGTGAAAGATATCGGCGCTCCGGACGGGAAACCCATCACCCATCCAACTCCTGAAAGCGGACCCGACCGGTTCGCCTCTCGGTAGGCTTTCGATCCTCCAGCTTAAGCTGGTTCCTTTACCATTTTCTTCGGCGGAATGAGGTTCACAAGTGGAAACATTGGAGGGTAAAGTGCAGAAAAGAGAGACCCAGTTAGGGTTCAAAGATGGAGAGGAAAGATTGGTAATTGGGAGAATGGAAGAAAGGAGTCTCCTTTGGCGCAGATATGAAAACACTGCGTTTGTTAATTTTGCTCGCATGTTTGTGAAGAAGAAGCCGATGATGATGGAAGCAGAGAACAATGGGAGAGAATAGTAGTGGGTTGATTATTTTATTTTATATATATATATTGTGAGATTTCGATTTTGATTTTAATTTTGCTTGGTTTATTTAAAATGAGCAGTCTGAAATAATTATGTATAATTAAATATTCTTACATAATTTATTTTCATTTATGGTTTGATTTAACTGAGCTTTGTAAGGGATTATCACTTTTCTTAATCTCAAATTCTTAATCATAATATTAAAATATATTGTGTTTAAAACTTATTTATTTATTTATTATAATTAATTCTTATTTAATTCAAATGAGGGAAGGAGGGTGGGGATTGGTATTAAATTAGTTATTAATAAATAAATCAAAATAGTAATTCATAATATAATTTAAAAGAAATCTCAACCGAAAAGATCTAATGATGACGCAGTTATTTTTTTTTAAGTTTTCTTAAAAAACGAAGTTATATGAGATCATAAATGATTAATATTTATTTTAAAAATTGAATTATGCGAATTTTTTAAAATACGACTAATTTTTGTGGGTTAAAGACTTAGCCCGCAAACACATTCAATCAATTTAATCAGACATGTTGTCCGACGGGCTCGAACCCAATACCTCTAAGAGACAGATATATTCATATATTTTTGCCGCTATAAACGATTAGTTGAAGTAGAGTAAACCGAATGAATCAATGAAACGGTACTAAATTTTTTGTTAACAAATATTATGAGCGACGGTTAAAATTATCATTAGCCAAAGGTTGATAAACAACACCAAAAATAATAATAATAAATTAAAACTAATCATGTACATATATAACCGAAAAAGAGTAATAAACTCATACAAATTATGAAATATACATGTGCAAAGACTTTTATATGAAATATTAGTTCTAATAACTTTTTATTAAAAATACAAAATTAACTCTAAATTCGATAATTTTGTCTCTTTTGTTGGTAAGAAGATGACAAATATCTGGAAACGCTTTAAGTTTAAGCGGGATCATGGCTGTGGGTGTCAAACTAATTTTTTTTTAATTAAAAAAAATGACAAATAAAGACTCGAGATATAATTATCAACCGAATCTGAAAATATGAGTAACCAACGATATACCTACGACTAAAAGTATTATTTGAATTACAAAAATTTGAGATAAAAATCTAATTCAGTTAAATAGATTACCGAACAGAACACCAACTCGAAATGATGAAAATGGAAAATGAGTTCATGAATATCATTAGAGGGATTATGTCACCATATTAAAAAAGTGTTTAAAATCTAATAAAAAACATAATCATATAAATATGTATAAAAGTATATATATATACATATTAACGAAGGAGGATTATAATCAATGGCGGAGCCACGTAGCGGGGCTCCGGTCTAGCCCAGGGTAGAGTTTTAATATACTTTATATATATATATATCCCACTTACTTTTGGAGACCTTTATTATCCTAGAGGTGAGGTCTCTAAGTATAAAGAATTATATATAAAATAATTTAAACTATTATTTATATAACCTAAGTATAAAGAATTATATATAAAATAATTTAAATTATATAATAGTTTTATTAATTCTTTTAAAATTACATTTATATGATAATTATATATTATTATTTTTAATATAATTAATAATACAAATTACTAAGATAAAAGATTAAACAATAATTTATATAAAGGTAAAATAGTTTTTTATATTTTTTAATTTTAAAATATTTCAAAGTTTTATATAAATTGATATATTATTTATTTTTCTAAAATGAATTATATATATATTAATATTATATAATTTTAATTATATTTTTCTAGAATGTATATTAACTTAATAATCTGTTTTTGTTATGATTTTATATTTTTGTTATTATTTTTATATTTTTATTCGTTTTTCTATATTCTCACATAATTAAGCTATACTAATTAAACTTTCTTATTTTTTTCTTTATATATATAAATAGTTAGTTTTTATTTATTTAAAAATTAATTAATTTAACTTTTCACATTTTTAAACCTATTTTTTCTTTAAATATATAGTTTTAAATTTATAATTTTTTTTTAAATTGAGTATTTTTATCTTTGATTAGATTTCGTATATTTATTTTATTTTAATAAAGTATTCGTGAAATGATTTGATTAAAATTTTCATTTATTACTCGTATTAGTGTAATACATATAATATTCAGTCAGCCCAGTGAAAAAAAATTTTCTGGATTCGCCCTTGATTATAATAATATCCTGCAATTAAAAATATATTGTATAGTGTTATTCAAACAATTATATATAAAAAATTTATTAAAAAGATAAAAAGAATTATTATACATGTATGGACCAACAAACGGTTCTGCTCAATGACAGCAATATCCAATATATGTACGTCTCTCATTTGATTCACCTTCATGATCTGAGATTAATCATATTTAACATACAAACCATAAAAATGTCAATAATTGTATATTAAAAAAAGGAACTAAATAAATACATCATGTTACACCATTCAAAAGAGCGTGAGTATAAAAAAAATTATGTCAATGGAATAATAGAGAGATCATTTTAATTCATTCCACTAGATGTTTACAAGTTTTCCGCATTTATTTTTTCTCGTGCTTTTGAAAAAGGTTCTAAAAGGATGATAAAATTAAATTCATTAAAACTTTGTAAATATGTAGATAGAATCACAAAACCAAGTAAAGCTTATATAATTCAATTTTAATAAATTGTTCTACCCGCTCAAATTCAGAAGTCAGTGAAGGATAATTCTAATAATATCTTGTAATTAAAAATATATTGTATAGTGTTATTCAAACAATTATATACAGAAAAATCATTACAAAGATAAAAATAATTATTATACATGTATGGACCAACAAGCGGTTCTGTTCCATGGCAGCAATATCCTATATATTTACGTCTCTCATTTGATTCACCTTCATAATCTGAGATTAATCATATTTAACATACAAACCATAAAAGTGTCAATAGTTGTATATTAAAAAAATGAACTAAATAAATACATCAAGTTACACCATTATATAGAGTGTGAGTATAAAAAAAAATCATGTCGATGGAATAATAGAGAGATCATTTTAATTCATTCCACTAGATGTTTATAAGTTTTCCGCATTTATTTTTTCTCGTGCTTTTGAAAAAGATTCTAAATAGATGATAAAATTAAAATCATTAAAACTTTGTAAATATGTAGAGAGAATCACAAAACAAGTTAAGCTTACATCTTAGTAAATTGTTCTACCCGCTCAAATTCAAAAGTCCAATCACTAGCACCATATTGCCTCTCTAAAGACAACCAAAGAATTTGGATCACCATGATTTAATATGTGTTGAAAAAATTTGTCAGCCCAATCATTAGCTGCATTAAGACCAACTCTCTGAATAATTTGAGAATTATTCCAATATCCCTCCAATTCACGGAATCTCTCAAGGTGAGGACTCTAGCTTTGACTTCTCTATCAATTTTACCTGACAAGTAACATACTACATATGAATTTGTAAATAATGAAAATACATAGAAATTGTAAAATATAAAACCTAGACAGAACTATAGTTTGGAAAGATCATGACACATTAACCTTGTATTCTAAAAGTAGAAACTAAAAGGAAATGTATCAATAGTTTTAAAATTTAGATTTCATAAAGAATATGGAGTGCAACTGTGCATTAATAAATTATTTGCTTTTATCGGTAAAGAAGTGTCTAACCCATGATGCATGTTGCTACAATCACGTTTATTGTCAAAAACTGGAAGAGACAAAGGATGAAAATGAACACCAACTTAACTAATATTAACAAATTGATGTAGAAAATTTACTAAAATTCTTTGAATGAAGGCATTTATGAAACACAACGAGAAACAAACAACTCACTTTTCATCAGACTAATATTGAAAATTGTGAAACAATGTCGTGAGAAATGTATCATAACAATTTATCAAATTCAAACAAAATCAAAAACTGAAAAATAAATTTCAAGATTTAATTAGGTCTATTTTACCTTATAGAAAATAACTTGAGCAAATACAGAAGCCTTCATATGGGGAGTTTACCATCCAATTGTGTTTTCAAAGGTCCATTAACATTCGATATATAACCAATAACTGGAATGTTTAGTGTCGATTGCCAGTCTATTTTGATCAGTAGAGCTAAAACCCTCCAAGGAATTTTGATCCCTGATAATCAAATGCATAGATGTCAAGAAATAACTTAAAAAAAATTTATTGACAAAAAAGTATAGACAAAAAAATGAGATGGGGCATGGGTATAAGTAGGTAGAATATGATGACCAAACTCCGATCCAAATAAGGAATTTAGAGGATCATTAATGACTTTGTAGAAGTTACCATAAGAATTAACGGTTGCTTAGTTCATAGAAAAACAATCAATTAATAATATTTGTCTGTCAATTCGATCTAATACCTTTTTTGATGACATTATCATAACTGGAATCTCTCTATATTTGGAAGAATCCTGCAAATTGAAAAAATTATATTTTCTTTTACTCTTTCTATTAAAAGTTTTACTCAAAATTTTAGACAACATACCTTACATTGATCTTCATGAGTAGTTTGTAACCGGACATTCCGGGCAACACACTTCATTTTGGTATTGATCCAACTAGATTATTGTTTCTTGAATTTATTTAAATTATTTCACCTGGTACGTGGTATTATTGTAATGCGAAAATACCTCCTACCTTTACTTACAAAATGTTCTAAGACATTTCATAAAGATCTCCTTCTAGCTGTCTTGAATCTTTCGCATTATGAAGCACAAAACGGTAGCGTGTTCAAATTATGGTCTATTTTATCATATATTGGTTTATCATTTAATAATAATATAAAATTTAATTTTAATAAAAATATACAAGTTTGTTTATGAATTTGTGATAAATATAAGATTAATTTAAAATTATTTAAAATTATAATAAGAATATTTACAAAAATAAATAATATAACAAATATATAAGTAAAAAAATTTAAATAAACATTAATGCAAAATATATGTTTAATATATTTAATACAAATTTAAATTTAATAAAAATAGGTTTATTAAAAAATTTAAATTATATTAGATTAAATAGAAATAATACAATTTTTATAAGTTATATGTAAAAAAATATAAAAGTTTGTTTATGATTTAATGATAAATATAAGTTTAATTCAAAATTATTTATAAAAATAGTAAGACTATTTAAAAAAATAAATAATATTCTTAACATAATAAAAATAAAATTAAAAATATAAAATTTAATACAAAATATGTTTATAATAAGCTTGATCCAAAATTAAATTTAACGAAATTAAGTTTAATACAAAATTTTAATTATATTAGATTAAATATAAAAAATGCAATATTAATAATTTTAATGTAAATTTAAATTTAATGAAAATACATTTATTGTAAAAATATGTAAATATGTTTATGAAATAATGATAATATGAGTTTAATTAAAATTTTAAAATTATTTATAAATATTATAAGAATACTTAAAAAAAATATTTATATTAAAGTTTAAATTATATTTGATTATTAAAAATATAATTATAAAAAATTAATACTAATTAAAATTATATTATATTTATAGAAAATATGAAATTTTTATAAGTTTAATGCAAATTTAAATTTAATTAAATATATTCAATATAAAATTTAAATTTTATTTATGAATTAATAATAAATTTAAATTTAGTAAAAAATTTAAATTATTTATTAACTGTTGGGTTAAATTATTTTGACTAAGTGTTGAAATAATTTATCCCCTGATATTTTGATGATGAAATAATTTATAAGTTTCAATACAGGTGTATTGAGACAACATGTCTCTAGACTTGGATCTAATGAGGCCATTAGACCGATCTTGACTTTCATTCGCATAGAATTAGACTCATAGTCTAACTCATCTGAGTTAGAAGTGCAGTCTAATAGACGTGTAAATTAGACGCAAGTCTAATAGAATTAGACGTACAGTCTAACTCATCGGAGTTAGACGTGTAAGTCTAATAGATGTGTAAAGAATTAGACGGATAGTCTAATGAATACACGGAATTAGACGTACAGTCTAACTCATCGGAGTTAGACGTGTAAGTCTAATAGATGTGTAAAGAATTAGACGGATAGTCTAATGAATACACAGAATTAGACGTGAGTCTAATGGAATTAGACGTATAGTCTAACTCATCGGAGTTAGACGTGTAAGTCTAATAAACGTAAAGAATTAGACGGATAGTGTAATGAATACACGGAATTAGACGGGTAGTCTAATGAATACGCGAAATTAGACGTGGCAGTCTAACTCAGTGGAGTTAGACGTGCCGGTCTAATGGTTATGATAATTAGACGGGTTGTCTAATTAGTAAAAGTTAGACGTGGGTCTAACTCCTTCAGATTAGTCTGAAGTAGAACTGGAATTAGACGGGGCAGTCTAACTCAATGGAGTTAGACGTGCCGGTCTAATGGTTATATAATAATTAGACGGGTTGTCTAATTAATTGAAAGTTAGACGTGGGTCTAACTCCTTCAGATTAGTCTAAGGTAGAACCGGAATTAGACGTGGTAGTCTAACTCAGTGGAGTTAGACGTGTCGGTCTAATGGTTATGATAATTAGACGGGTTGTCTAATTAGTGAAAGTTAGACGTGAGTCTAACTCCTTCAGATTAGTCTGAAGTAGAACCGGAAATTAGACGTGGCAGTCTAACTCAGTGGAGCTAGACGTGCCTGTCTAATGGTTATGTAATAATTAGACGGGTTGTCTAATTAATTGAAAGTTAGACGTGGGTTGTCTAATAATTAATTGAAAGTTAATTGCAGGTACATCCTTGATGGAATATTCGGCGCACTACCAGTTCGGTACGACCACGATCCTTGTGCTCAGAACCTGCTGTGTACAATGGAGGCTTTCCAATTGAAGAGCGCCACGTATCATTCTTGAAGATTCGACCGTTAGTCCCTGCTCAGTATTTAATCAATCCTAAGGACAACGGACAATCTGCCTAACGAAGCATCGGTTTCTCAAGCAATCTTACGAACAAGCAATCTGATTTTGCAGAGAGAGACTACTCAATCATCTTGCTTATTGAACTTATTCTGTGAAACTTCTTTCTGATTGTACTGTGTGTGAATCGAGAGAGAGAGAGCTAGAATCAAAACACCATTAGCTGAGTGATATTCTTCATCTTCTTGTAATTGAACAAAAAGTGTTCTGTTCAATAGTGAGCTAAGTGTGTGTGTAAACTGTATTTGTTTCTCATCATATAGTGAATCCTTCCGGTAGTTGGAAGAAGGGGTGACGTAGGAGAGTTTCTCCGAATATCCATAAACAAACTGCTGTGTTCTTCATTTCTGTCATCTTTTCATATTTCATCCTGTGCTTCAAACTCAAGTAAACAATTCCGCCTTGAATCTGTTTCAAGTGTTTACACAAGTTTGCGTAGAATAGAAAGCGAATTAAATCCCTAACAAGATTTCTTTCAAACTGTTTTTCATAAGCTTTCATCCTTAGCCAGACCCCGTCTCTATCGATAAAGCCGATCCTATCATTAACATTATAAGATTATTATTTTTAATATAATATATATATATATAAGTAAATCTAAATAAATATTAAATATAAAATATGTTTTAAATAGTTTTAATGAAAATTTAAATTTAATGAAAATAAATTTAATATAAAATTTAAATTAGATTAGATTAAATTAAATTGAAAAAATAATTTTTATAAATTTAATGCAAAATATAAAAATTTGTTTATGAATTAATGATAAATTAAGTTTAATTCAAAATTTAAAATTATTTATAAAAAATAAATAATAAGAATATTAAAAAAGTATTCTTAAGAAATATATAAGTAATAATTCCTAAGAAATATATAAGTTTGATGCAAATTCAAATTTAATGAAAATAAGTTAAATGTAAAATTTATATAGTATTAGATTAAATAGAAAACATGTATTTTTTTATAGGTTAAATGTAAGTTTAAATTAATAAAAATATGTTTAATGCAAAAAATTTAGATTTAATGAGAAATCAAATTTATATAAAAAATAATTATTATTATGTTAAAAATAAAATTAAATAAAGTAATAATTTTGGTTTAAATTTGACGTATTTAAAAATTAAATTAGAAAAAATGTAAAATAAGATTGTATTAAATATAATACAAATTCTTATAATATTTTTAACATTTTACAAAGTTAAACTAAAACTAATAATAAGATATATGTTTATTTATTTCTAAACTAAAAATTGGATTATTTAAATTTGAATTCTTATAAGTCTTAAAATCTATAATGCATAATAAAAATAAAAATTATTTCATGCATCTTAAACTAAATATATAATGCATAAAAACATATCATGCATCTAAAATAGAAATATGATAATACAAATTTAAGTAGGGTGAAAAGAAAACTTACTTGACATAATAAACGTTAATATATAATGAAGGAGGATTTTAATAATATAAAATATAATGTATAGTGTTATTCAAACAAACATATATATAGTAAACACATTAAAAAGATAAATAAAATTATTATACATGTAGGACCAACAATCGGCTCTGCTCCATGGTAATAGAGAGATTATTTTAGTTCATTCCACTAGATGTTTTAAACGTTTTTTTTTTTTACATTTTATGCTTTTTAAACAAGTTCTAAAAGAATGATAAATTAAAATAATTAAAACTTTGTAAATATAGAGAGAGCATCACAGAACCATGTTAAGCTTACATCATTCAATATTAGTAAATTGTTCTACCCACTCAAAAGTCCAACCACTAGCACCAGATTGCCTCTCCAAAGACAGCTAAAGAATTTGGATCACCATGATCCATTTTGTGTTGAACAAATTTGTGAACCCAACCATTAGTTGCCTTAGGACCAACTCTCTAAATAATTTGAGAGTTATTCCAATATCCCTATAATTTAAGGAATCTCTCAAGGTGAGGTCATCTAGCTTTGACATCTCCATCAATTTTACCTGACAAGTAACATAGTACATATGAATTTGCAAATATTGAAAATTCATAGAAATTATAAAATAAAAAACCTAAACATAAAATAGTTTGGAATGATCATACATTATGCTAAAAGTGGAAACTAAAAGGAAATGTATCAATAGTTTCAAAATTTAGATTTCATAAAGAATATGGAGCACAGTCTGTGCATTATTGACTTCTTTGCTTTTATAAGCAAAGTAGTGTCTAGCCCATGATTCATGTTTCTACGATCATGTATATTTTGGTGACAAGCCTAAAACTAGAAGAGGCAGAAAATGGAACAAAATCTTGACTGATATTATCAAATTGATGTTGAAGATGTACTAAAAACCCTTTGAATGATGGCAAGTCACACAACAAGAAATAAACAACTCACTTTTTTTATCATACTAATATTCAAAAGACTAAAAACAATATCGTGAGAAATGTATCAAAACAATTTATCAAATTCAAACAAAATCAGAAACTTGAAAACAAATTTCAAATTTTAATTAGGTCTACTTTACCTTATAGAAAATAAGTTGAGTGAATGCATAAGCCTTCATATGGCGAGTTTACCATCAAATTGTATTTTCAAAGTTCCATTAACATTCTATATATAGCCAATAAATGGAATGTTTGGTGTTGGTTTGCAGTCTATTTTGATTAGTAGAGATAATACACTCCAAAGAATTCTAATTCCTGATAATCAAATGCATAGACGTTAAGAAATAATTTCAGAAAAGTTTATTGACAAAAGATCATAGACAAAAAGATAAGATGAGACATGGGTAGTAGTAGGTAGAAGATGATGATCAAGCTCCGATCTAAATAAGGAATTTAGAGGATCATTATTGGCTTGGTAGAATTACTATCAGTTGTAACGGTTGATTAGTTCATAGAAAAAACAATCAATCAATATTTTTTACCTGTCAATTCGATCCAATATATTCTTTGATTCCATTACCACAACTTGAATCTCTCTAAATTTGGAAGAACCCTGGAAATTTAAAAATTATATTTTCATTTTCTCTTTCTGTTCAAATTTTTACTCAAAATTTTAAACAACAAATCTTACATTGATCTTAATGAGTAGTTAGTTCCGGGCAACCCACTTCATTTTGGTATTGATTCAAGTAAATTATCGTTTCTTGAATTTATTTAAATTGTTTTACTTGGTACGTGGTATGTGCATTCTCGGACCTTCGCTATTATTGTAATACAAAAATCCTCATACCTCTACTTACACAATGTTCTAAGAGATTTACTAAAGATCTCATTTTAGTTGTCTTGAATCTTTAGCATTATCAAGCACAAAACGACAACATGTTCGAATTATGGTCTCTTTTCTCATTTTTTTTTGTTATTTAATAATAATGCAAAATTTAAATTTAACAGAAATATACCATATATAAAAGTTTGTTTATGAATTTGTGATAAATATAAATTAAGTTAAAATTATTTATAAACATAATAAGAATATTTAAAAAAATAAATAATATTCATAATATAACAAATAGATAAGTAAAAAAACTAAATAAATATTAATGCAAACTTTTTGTTTAATAGATTTAATATAAATTTAAATTTAATAAAAATAGATTTATTACTAAATTTAAATTTTATAATATTAATTAGAAATAATATAATTTTTATAAGTTTAATGCAAATTATAAAAGTTTGTTTATGATTTAATGATAAATATAAGTTTAATTTAAAATTATTTATAAACATAATAAGAATATTTCAAAAATAAATAATATTCTTAATGAAAGAAATATATAAGTAAAAATTTAAATAAAATTTAATACGAAAAATATGATTTTAATAAGCTTGATTCAAATTTAAATTGAATTAAAGTAAATTTTATACAAAATTTAAATTATATTAGATTAAATAAAAAATTTAATTTTAATAAGTTTAATGAAATTTAAATTTAATAAAAATACGTTTAGTGCAAAATATGTTTATGAATTAATGATAATATGAGTTTAATTAAAATTTTAAAATGATTTCTAATTATTATAAGAATATTTAAAAAAAATATATTATATGAAAATTTATTTATATTTGATTAAATAAAAAAAATTAATTTTAATCAATTTAATAAAAAATTTAATTTTATAAAAATATAAAAGTGTTTATGAATTAATAATATAATATAAGTTTAAATGAAAATTGAAAATTGAAAATTATTTATAAGCATTATAAGAATATTTAAAACAAGTTTAATAAATTAAAAAACTAAATAAAATATAATAAAAAAATTAATAAGTTTAATAAAAAAAATTAAATTTAAATTATATTAGATTATAAAAATATAAAAAATAATTTTAAATTACATTATATTTATAAAAAAATGCAATTTTAATAATTTTAATGGAAATTTAAATTTAATTAAATAAATTTATTGTAAAATATAAAATTTATTAATGAATTAATAATAAGTTTTAATTTAAGTCAAAATTTTAAATTATTTATAAACATTATAAGATTATTTACAAAAATAATTATTATTTTTAATATAAGAAATATATTAATAAATCTAAATAAAAATTAAATGTAAAATAATTTTTAAATAGGTTTATTATAAATTTAAATTATATTAGATTAAATTGAAAAGAATAAAATTTTTATAAGTTTAATACAAAATATGTTTAATTTAAATTTTTTATTTTTATTAATTAATGATAAAAATAAGTTTAATTCAAAATTTAAAATTATTTATAAAAATAATAAATTATAAGAAAATTTAAAAAAATATATTTTTAAAAAAGACATAAGTATAAAGTGAAATAAAATTGAATCCAAATTTGTTAAATGCAAATTTATATTTAATAAAAATAAGTTAAATGCAAAATTTATATAATATTATATTAAATAGAAAACACTTGTTTTTTATAAGTTAAATGAAAATTTAAATTTAATAAAAATATGTTTAATATAAAATTTAAATTTAATGAGAAATCAAATTTATATAAAAAAATAATAATTATTATGTTAAAAATAAAATTAAATAAAGTAATAGTTTTAATTTAAATATGATGTATTTAAAAATTAAATTAGAAAAAATGTAAAATAAGATTTTAATAAATCTAATACAAATTCTAATAATATTTTTAACATTTACATTAAAACAAAAATAAGATATAAGTTTATTTATTACCAAACTAAAAATTGAATTATTTAAATTTTAATTCATATAATTTTTAAAATCTATAATGCCTAAAATAAAATAAAATTATATCATGCATTTAAAACTAAACCTATAATGCATGAAAACATAACATGCATCTAAAATAAAAATAGGATAATATAAATTTAAATAGGATAAAAAAAAACTTACTTAAACAAAAAACGTTAATATATAATGAATAAGGATTCTCATAATATCCTGCAACTAAAAATTATTGTATAGTGTTATTCAAACAAACATATATATAGTAAACACATTAAAACGATAAATAAAATTATTATACATGTATGGACCAACAAGAGGCTCCGCTCCATGGCATCAATATCCGATATATTTACGTTTCTCATTTGATTCACATTCATGATCTAAGATTAATCCTGTTTAACGTACAAAATATAAAGGTGTCAATGTTGTATATTTAAAAAAGAAATTAAATAAATACATCAAGTTACAACCATTCAATAGAGTGTGAGTATAAAAAAACATCATTTCAATGTAATAATAGAGAGATCATTTAATTTCATTCCACTAGATGTTTTACACGATTTTTACATTTAGATTTTCTTATGCTTTTGAAACAAGTTCCAAAAGAATGAAAAAATTAAAATAATTAAAAGTCTATAAATATATAGAGCATCACATAACCAAGTTAAGATTACATCATTCATTTTCAGTAAATTGGTCAACTCGTTCTAATCCAAAAGTCAAACCACTAGCACCAGATTGCCTGTCCAATGACAGACAAAGAATTTGGATTACCATGATCTATTTTGTGTTGAACAAATTTGTCAACCCAACCATTAGCTGCCTTAGGACCATCTCTCTGAATATTTTGAGAGTTATTCCAATATCCCTACAATTCACGGAATCTCTCAAGGTGAGGGTATCTAACTTTGACATCTCCATCAATTTTACTTAACAAGTAACATACTACATATGAATTTGAAAATAATGAAAATGCATAGAAATTGTAAAATATAAAACCTAGGTAGAACCATAGTTTGGAAGTACCATGACACATTAAGTCTCTAGCCCATGATTCATGTCGCTACAATCATGTATAATGTGTTGTTTATCACCTTCTGACACGCCTAAAACTAGAAGAGGCAAAGGAAGAAATGGAACACTAGCTTGACTGCTATTAACAAATTGATGTAGAAGATTTACAAAAAATCTTTTATATAAGGGCAGTCCTGAAACACAACAAGAAACAAACAACTCACTTTTTCATCACATTAGTATTCAAAAGTGTAAAACAATATCGTGAGAAATGTATCAAAACAATTTATCAAATTCGAATAAAATCAAAAACTTGAAAACAAATTTAAAATTTTAATTAGGTCTACTTTACCTTATAGAAAATAAGTTGAGCGAATGCAGAAGCCTTTATATGGAGAGTTTACCATTCAATTGTGTTTTCAAAGGTACATTAACATTCGATATTTAGCCAATAACTTGAATGTTTAGTGTCGGTTTCTAGTCTATTCTAATCAGTAGAGCTAAAACCCTCTAAGAAATTCTGATCCCTAATAATCAAATGCATAAATATCAAGAAATGACTTCAGAAAAGGTTATTGACAAAAGATTATAGACAGAAAGATAAGATGAGACATGGGTAGTATTAGTTAATTCAAATAATAAATTTAGAGAATCATTATTCGCTTGGTAGAAGTTACCATCAGAAATAACGGTTGTTTAGTTCATAGAAAAAACAATCAATCAATAATTTTTACCTGTCAATCGATCCAATATATTCTTTGATGATATTATTACAACTGTAATCTCTTTGGAAGAACTCTGTAAAATTAAAAAAATTATATATATATTTTTTTATGTTAAAATTTTTACTCAAAATTTTAGACAACAAACTTTACCTTGATCTTCATTAGTAGTTCGTAACCAAACATTCCGGACAACACACTTCACCTTAGTATTGATCCAACTAGATTATTGTTTCTTGAATTAATTTAAATAATTTCACCCGGTACATGGTATGTGCATTCTCGGACTTTCACTATTATTGTAATGCAAAAATTCCTCATACTTACACAATGATTTTGGAGATTTCTGAAAAATTTAAATTTAATAAATATTATACAAAATATACAAGTTAGTTTATTAATTAATGATAAATATAAGTTTAACTTAAAATTATTTATAAACATTATAATAATATTTAAAAAGATAAATTATATTCTTAATATAAAAATTATATAAGTAAAAAAACTAAAAAAAACTTTAATATAAAATTACGTTTTAATAGATTTAATACAAATTTAAATTTAATGAAAATATGTTTCATGCAAAATTTAAATTATATTAGAATAAATAAAAATAATACAATATTTATATATCTAATGCAAAATAGAAAATTTTATTTATGAATTAATGATATAAGTTGAATTTAAAATTATTTATAAATATAATAATAATATTTAAGAAGAAATAATATTCTTAATATAAGAAATATATATTTAAAAATATAAATAAAATTTAGTATAAAATATATTTTAAATAAGCTTAATCTAAATTTAAATTTTATAAACGTAAGTTTAATACAAAATTTAAATTATATTAGATTAAATAAAAAAATGCAATTTTAATATGATTAATACTAATGCAAAATATAAAAATTTGTTTATGAATTAATAATAAATATAAGTTTAATTAAAAATTATTTATAAATATTATAAGAATATTTTAAAAATAAATAATATTCTTATATAATATAATAAATATTTAAGTAAAAAAATTAAACAAAAAATAATTCAAAATATATATTTTTTTAAAATTTAATATAAATTCAAATTTAATGAAAATCAGTTTAATACAAAATTTAAATTTAATTTAAATTAAAATTATATTTGATTAAATAAATAAAAATTTAATAAAAAAAATTAATTTTATAAAAATATAAAAGTTTTTTTTATGAATTAGTGATTTAATATAAATTTAATTGAAAACTAAAATTATTTATAAACATTATAAAATATATAAAAAAAAACTTTAATTTAAAATTAAAAATTATTTATAAACATTATTTGAATATTTAAAAAATAAGTAATATTCTTAATATAAGAAATATATAAGTAAAAATCTAAATAAAATAAAATGTAAAATTTATTTTTAATAAGTTTAATATAAATATTAAATTTAAAAAAATATATAATTATAAAAAGCTTAATATAAATATAAATATAAATTATATTATATTTATATAAAAATGAAATTTAAATATGTTTAATACAAATTTAAATTTAATTAATATATTTAATGTAAAATAGAAAATTTATTTATGAATTAATAATAAATTTAAATTTAAGTCAAAATTTTAAATTATTTATAACGATTATAATATTAATTTAAAAATAAATATTATTTTTAATATAAAAAATATTTAAGTAAAAAACTAAATAAAATTGAATGCAAAAATGTTTTAAATAGGTTAAATGTAAAATTAAATTTAATAAAAAATAAGTTTAATTCAAAATTAAATTATATTATATTAAATTGAAAAGATGCCATTTTTATAAGTTTAATATAAATTTAAATTTAATGAAAAATATTTTAAATGCAAAATATGAAAGTTTGTTTATGAATTAATGATAAAAATAAGTTTAATTCAAAATTTAAAATTATTTATAAATATAATAAGAATATTTAAAAAATAAAAAATATTCTTAAGAAATATATAAGTATAAAACGAAATAAAATTTAATACAAAATATGTTAAATGTAAATTTAAATTTAATAAAAGTAAGTTAAATGCAAATTAAACAGAAAACATCTTTTGTATGATGTGAATACAAATTTAAATTTTATGAAAATATATTTAATGAAAAATTTAAATTTAAATTTAATAAGAAATTATATTTATACAAAAAAATAATATTTTAATACATCTAATAATATTTTTAACATTTACAAAGTTAAACTTAATATATGATATATGTTTATTTATTTCCAAATAAATATAGATTATTTTAATTCGAATTCTAATAATTTTTAAAATATATAATGCATAAAAAAATTGACTCATTCATTTAAAAACAAACCTATCATGCTCTAAAATAAAAATATGATAATATAAATTTAAGTAAGATGAAAATAACTTACTTGAATTATAATGAAGGAATCCTGCAATTAAAATATATTGTATAGTGTTAATCAAACAATTATGTATAATAAACACAATAAAAAGATAAATATAATTATTATACATGTATGGACCAATAAACGCCTCTACTCCATGATAGCAATATCCGATATATTTACGTCTCTCATTTGATTCACCTTCATGATCTAAGATTAATCATGTTTAACATATAAAACATAATGGTGTCAATATTTGTATATTAAAAAGAGTAACTAAATAAATACAACAAGTTACAACCATTCAATAGAATGTGAGTATAAAAAAAATTATGTCAATGCAATAATAGAGATTAATTTAGTTCATTCCACTAGATATTTTACGCGTTTTTCGCATTTAGATTTTCTAGTGCTTTTGAAACAAGTTTCAAAAGAATTATAAAATTAAAATAATTAAAACTCTATAAATATAGAGAGAACATCACATAACCAAGTTAAGCTTACATCATTCAATTTTAGTAAATTGCTCTATCCGCTCAAATCCAGAAGTCCAACCACTAGCACCAGATTGCCTCTCCAAAGACAACCAAATAATTTGAATTATCATGATCTATTTTGTGTTGTACAAATTTGTTAGGTCAACCATTATTTACCTTAGGACCAACTCTCTAAATAATTTCAAAGTTATTCCAATATCCTCCAATTCACGAAATCTCTCAAGGTGAGGGTATCTAGCTTTGACATCTCCATCAATATTACCTGACAAACTATATATGAATTTGCAAATAATGAAAATGCATAAAATTGTAAAATATAAAACCTAGATAGAACTATAGTGTGGATGAACCATGACACATTATGCTCCTATGCTAAAAGTAGAAACTAAAAGGAAATGTATTAATAGTTTTAAAATTTAGATTTCATAGAGAATATGGAGCGCAACCTGTGTATTAATGAATTCTTTGCTTTTATTGATAAAAAAATGTCTAGCCCATGATTCATGTTGCTATGATCACATATATTGTGTTGTTTGTCACCTTGTGCCAAGCCTAAAACTAAAAGAGGCAAATGATGAAAAGGAACTCACTGCTAATAGCAAATTGATGTAAAAGATTTATTAAAAACCCATTGAAGTAGGGCAGTCCTGAAACACAACAAGAAAGAAATAGCTCACTCACTAATATTGAAAAGTGTATAACAATATTGTGAGAAATGTATCAAAACAAATTATCAAATTCGAACAAAATCAGAAACTTGAAAACCAATTTTTTAATTAGGTCTACTTTATCTTATATAAAATAACTTGAAAATACAAAAGCCTTCATATAAAGAGTTTACCAATCAGTTGTGTTTTCAAATGTCCATTAACATTTGATATATAGCCAAAACTTGAATGTTTGGTGCCAGTTGCTAGTGTATTCTAATCAGTAAAACCCTCTAAGAAATTTTTATCCTTAATCAAATACATAAATGTCAAAAAATACTTCAAAAATGTTTATTGACAAAAGATTATAGACAAAAAAGATAAGATGAGACATGGGTAGTAGTAGGTAGAAGATAATGACCAAACTCCAACTCAAATAAGAAATTTAGAGTATCATTATTGGCTTGGTAGTAGAAGTTACCATCAGAAGTAACGGTTGATTAGTTCATAGAAAAAATAATTAATCAATAACTTTTACCTGTCAATCGATCCAATACATTTTTTTATGACATTATCACAGTTGCAATCTCTTTGAAAGAACCCTGTAAATTAAAAAAAATTATATTTTCTTTCCTCTTTATGTCAAATTTTTACTCAAAATTTTAGACAACAAATTTTACCTTGATCTTCATTAGTAGTTTGTAACCAGACATTCCGAGCCACACACTTCACCTTAGTATTGATCCAACTAGATTATCGTTTCTTGAATTTATTTAAATAGTTTCACCCGATACGTGGTATGTGCATTTTGAGACGTACATTATTATTGTAATGCAAAAATTCCTCATACCTCTACTTACACAATGTTCTTGGAGATTTCCGAAAAATCTTCTATTAGTTGTCTTGAATTTTTCGCATAATCAAACACAAAATGACAGTGTGTTCGAATTCTGACCTTTTCTCAAATATTGATTTATATTTAATATTACTAATGCAAAATTTAAATTTAATAAGAATATACAAAATATACAAAAAAAAAATATACAAGTTAGTTTATGAATTGATGATAAATATAAGTTTAATTTAAAATTATTTATAAATATTAAAATAATATTTTAAAAAATAATTTATATTCTTAATATAAAAAATATATAAATAAAAACCTAAAAACTTTAATACAAAAATAAGTTTTTGGATATATTTAATACAAATTTAAATTTAATGAAAATAAGTTTCATACAAAATTTAAATTATATTAGAATAATAGAAATAATACAATATTTATATATTTTAATGCAAAATAGAAAATTTTGTTTTTGAATTAATGATAAATATAAGTTGAATTCAAAATTATTTATAAACATAATAAAAATATTTAAGAATAAATAATATTCTTAATATAAGAAATATATATATGTAAAAATCTAAATAAAATTTAATACAAAATATATTTTTAATAATCTTAATATTAATTTAAATTTTATAAAAGTAAGTTTAATACAAAATTTAAATTACATTAGATTAAATGAAAAAAATTGCAATTTTAATATGATTAATAATAATGCAAAATATAAAAATTTGTTTATGAATTAATAATAAATATAAGTTTAATTAAAAATTAAAAATTATTTATAAATATTATAAGACTATTTTAAAAATAAATAATATTCTTATATAATATAATAAATATATAAGTAAAAAACTAAACAAAATATAATTCAAAATATGTTTTTTTAAAAAACTTTAATACAAATTCAAATTTAATGAAAATAAGTTTAATACAAAATTTAAATTTAAATTTAAATTTAAATTTAATTTAAAATAAATTAAAATTATATTTGATTAAATAGAAAAAAATGCAATTTTAATAAATTTAATAAAAGAAAAATTAATTTTATAAAAATATAAAAGTGTTTTTATGAATTAATGATTTAAAATAACTTTAATTGAAAATTAAAAATTATTTGTAAACATTATAAAATATTTAAAAAAAATTAATTTTAAATTTAAATTATTAATAGACATTAAAAGAATATTTAAAAAACAAGTAATATTCTTAATATAAGAAATAAATAAGTAAATAACTAAATTAAATAAAATGTAAAATTTATTTTTAATAAGTTTAATACAAATATTAAATTTAAATTATATTATATTAAAAAGAAAAAAAATATAATTATAAAAAGCTTAATATAAATATAAATATAAATTATATTATTTATAGAAAAAAATGCAATTTTAATATGTTTAATACATATATAAATTTAATTAAATATATTTAATATAAAATATAAAATTTATTTATGAATTAATAATAAATTTAAATTTAAGTCAAAATTTTAAATTATTTAAAACGATTATAAGATTAATTTAAAAATAAATATTATTTTTAATAAAAGAAATATATAAGTAAAAAATATAAATAAAATTGAATGCAAAATATTTTTTAAATATGTTTAATGTAAAATTAAATTTAATAAAAAATAAGTTTAATTCAAAATTATATTATATTAGATTAAATTACAAAAATGTAATTTTCATAAGTTTAATACAAATTTAAATTTAATGAAAAATATATTTATTGCAAGATATAAAAGTTTTTTTTATGAATTAATGATAAAAATAAGTTTAATTCAAAATTTAAAATTATTTATAAATATAATAAGAATATTAATTAAGAAATATATAAGTATAAAACGAAATAAAATTTAATACAAAATATGTTAAATGTAAATTTAAAATTTAATAAAAGTAAGTTAAATGCAAATTAAATAGAAAAAATGTCTTTTTGTATGAGTTGAATACAAATTTAAATTTAATAAAAATATATTTAATAAAAAATTATATTTATATAAAAAATAATATTTTAATAAATTTAATAATATTTTTAATATTTACCAAGTTAAACTTAGTATATGATATATGTTTATTTATTTTCAAATAAACATGGATTATTTAAATTCGAATTCTAATGATTTTTAAAATCATAAAAAAAAATAATTCATTTATTTAAAAACAAACTTACCGTGCTCTAAAATTGAAATATGCTCTAAAATTGAAATATGTTAATATAAATTTAAATATGATGATATATAATGAAGGAATCATGCAAGGATTTTTTCTCTCTAAACCAACCTTCAGCTTCCACACACTTCAGCTTCCACACACTTATAATAGTAAGAAATCTGCATATGACCACTTTAATTTAGCTGATCACTGTAGGAGAAAAAAGACTTTTAAGTTAGGCTTGTTTTGGGAAATTTAAGAACTTAATCTCACCTCTTGTTTGAAAACAAATCCGGGATTTCTGATTAGAGATTTTAAATAAATTAGACTAAAATAACACAATGGTGTTTTAGAGGTCTTCTTCCAAACAAGGTGTTGCTAATATAGGTAAAACAAAGATATATGTGAAAAAAACTCTTAATACATTTTATATAAGAAAACCAATTGTGTATCATACCTTTTCCTTCTCCGATAATTCAATATGATCGAACTTGGGATCAGTTGACATTGCAGCCTCTCTGTAGCTATTGATGCAATACACAAGCTGGTCTATCACTGAACCCCTCTCTGTATGTTCCTTGTGGCGCTCTTCAATAGGATCACCTTACTACAAATTTGGTTTTTGAAGTTAGGCCAACATAAATTCCTCCAAATTCAGAAGATAGAGTGTATTGAAAATAGTACCTTCTTGAGTTCATCAACGTATACTCCTTTAGTCTCATCCTCCCCATCTTCATACAGCTAATCCTCTACTTCTTGTAGTCCTTTAGTCTCATCCTCCCCATCTTCATACAGCCAATCCTCTACTTCTTGTAGTTTGACAGCGAACCTTTCTCGTTCCAACTCAGTAACAAACTCTTGAATCTCTCGGGGTGAGAGCCTCTACATATTGTCAAATTTTGAACTAGAATGACATATTTTAACATTTTGTGTATGAAAAAAAGACAAATTAGAGGATTCTCTGTTCATGAATGAGTTTGAGAGCTTTATTTAAAATGAACAAATAAAAATTACAATGTATTATTGATTCTAACTGAAATGAATGAGAAACAGAGTGGCCATAGCCCATGCCGCCATGTTTGTCCAACCGTCAAACCTGAAATTCTACATTGGAGAAGAAAACATTGATAAGTATATAATAGAAAAAAGAAAAGTTAATGAGTAAAGAACAATAAATACTAACCTTAATCTTAAATGATGAACCCGAAGAGGGTACAAGACCCCTAAACCCAATATCATAAGCAATACTTCCATCAGCCTTAAACAATCCGAAATTCCTCTCAGAAGTAGGACCCGGTTTCAGATTCTCATTAAACAATGAGAAAACATATCCCTTCACAGTTCTCTTCGGCCTATAAGTAGTACCCTTCTTCTTCAACAATCTCTTTCGTAGATTTTTATTATAAGTCCTAGCATTCTCCCCAACTTCATTCGCACCACCTTTAGAAGCCCACCCTGTTTCTGAAACAATCACCTCTGTTTTCCCAAAACCCGCCTTCTCCAGGGTTCCAGATGAACACGGTATGCAAGGAACATCATTTGCCAAACTTAAACAAAGAAACTGAAACAATCAGACACAGACTAATGAGTAAAAGCATATAAAACAATACAAACGTAAAAGAGAAGAGCAGAACTAACCAAAATTAGAGGGAAAGCGATCCATAGATGTGAAGACTACCAAATCCAAGAGTCCCGAGTTTAATCTGAACCATATTCATCAACCGAACCGACCTCCGAGACCAGATACCCAATCCGAAGAGTAGTTCTGTTAATATGATCGCGAAGATCCTCCGATGATTGTCATTAACTGGTTTGACCATACGAATGACCTGCTTCAACCCAAACACAATGATGATAGAGAATAGGAATAGACATGAAAGACGACTAAACTAGATCCTTGACGATTTTCACAGTGGCGGTGCAACTTGGATCGTCGGTCGACGAAGTGGGCATTTGGTTGCCAAGCGAGCACAATGAAGACGGCTATATAAGAAAGTGAGAGTTCATTTTATAGATAGATAGGTTTTAGATTTCCTTAAGATTTAGGTTTTAATTGTCTTGGCTCTTGGGTTTCTTTTAAGATTTACTTTTCAATTTTAGGAATTTTCTGTTAAAATTTTCTTTTAATTGTCTTGATTTTTTTATAAATCTTTCTCAAATATCTTTCTTAGATCTCATCAAGTCAAATTTCAAAATTTAAATAATATTTTATTAAATTAATACAAAATATTATATGAGTTTTTATTATAATTTTAATTTTTTAATTTTTTAAATTAAGTTATATAATATTAATAAGTTAATATATATATATAATTTTATTTTATATATAATGAAAAATAATACTAAAAAAATATAATTACAATATTTTTAAAATTTGTTGTATCTAATTTAAAATTGTTTTATTATTATATATTATATGATAAATGTTTGAAAAATATTTAAACATAATAAATATATATATAATTAAATAAATGTTATTTTATAAATAAATATAATTGAATCATAATACTTCTTTGTTTAATGATTTTTAAGCAACAATACATTCTCTCACATTCTTACTCTCTCACATTTTTACGCATATTTGTTATCAATATTGTCAATTTAGATACCTTCTCTTTGAAATATACATTATTAACAATTCATCTCAACACATTCTTACTCTATCACATTTTTACGCATATTTGTTATCAATATTGTCAATTTAGTTACATTCTTTTTAAAAGATACATTATTAACAATTCATGTCAATTCATTTTTTTTAATCCTTATATATATATCATTGTCTATTATTGTCTATTGTCATTTTAGTCTTATAAGTTATAAGACCACAAACATTTTAATCGCTAGTTCAATTCTTATTGTTAAATTTAATTTATATATATATATATATATAATAGTTTTTTACTATTTTGGAGGCACGAAAAAGGAGGTATTATTGATTTCTTTAGGAGGAAGATTTGAATCTGAAATGGCTTGTCTGGCTAGCCTCTTTCTATTGAAGAAATTTTGATTGTTGAAAAAAAAAATCTAATTTAATTGATCTAAATGTAATATCTTAACATAGTTTTAATAAATTTTATGTAAGTCCAAACATTTTATGGAAGATTTCATATAGTGAAATATTTGCGAGACAAAAAACAAAATAAAAGTTTTTGTCTTCACTCTACCAAGAGGGTTTACATTTATCTTTTTATGGCTTGTTCGTTTATAGCTTGTTCATCATTATTCATTACTACATTAAAAATCATTAAGTACAAATTTCTATCTTATGTCTAAGTCGTAGTTTTGTCCCGTTTTTATATAAAGACTTAAACTCGTAATTTTACGAACAAAATTTGTGTGCTTTATCACTGAACTAATTACGTCATTAATAGTTTAAGCGATAAGAATAGTTCTTAAGACTTATGAGATCAAATATCACGGTTTAAAATAAAAATAAAAAATTGATTACATGTCATCTTTAAGAAAGGGAATTAATTTGAAGTTGTTTCATAAGGAAGTTTATTTTGTATTACTGATATTATTGTTACTTGCTCTAACTCACCCTTTCGAGATAATTTAATCTAGAGTATTTTTGTTTTTCTTAGATTTAAAAAATATATTCTTTATTACATTATTATAATTTTAATCGTCATCACTTAATTATTTTCATGCCACTTTAGAGCACTATCCACAAGTGCATTTAAGGTGAACTTGTACTAGTTGTAATCTTTAATTTTTGAAACATCATCGCAGGTTTGGATCAGTAGAGTAGAATTGGAATTGGCATTAAAATCTCAATTCCAATTACATGAGAATTGGCACTGAATTATAATTCAATTATTATGTTTGAAAAAATTATAGAATTGTAATTCAATTCCAATTCTTATGTTTGAAAAAATTATAGAAATGTAATTAATCTCAATTTCTATGTTTATAAAATAAAATATAATAAAAATAATTTTAATATATATTATCTATTTTATTAAAATATTAGTTTAATAAAACTAATTATGATAACTCAAGGTTAAAAAGATTTTTTTAAGTTTCAATTTTGATTGAAAATATATCAATTCAACATGTTAACTTAATATATTAAAAATAAAAATATTGGTTTGACATTTTAATTTCCTAAATTCAAAAATAAAACATCGGTTCAAAATATTAATCTCTTAAATATGTTTTCACGTTTTTGGCACGTTTAACATGTTTTTGACATGCTTAACACGTTTTTCACGTTTTTGACATATTTAATATGTTTTTACACTAAAAACACATTTTTACACGTTTAACATGTTTTTCACGTTTTTGACATTTTTAATACGTTTAACACGTTTTTCACACGTTTTGACATGTTTAACACGTTTTTCATGTTTTTGGCATGTTTAACACGCATTTAACATGTTTTTCACATGTTTAACATGTTTTCACGTTTTTGGCACGTTTAACACATTTTTGGCATATCTAACACGTTTTTCACAAGTTTTACACATTTTTGTCACGTTTAACATGTTTTTAACACTTCTAACACGTTTTTGGCATGTTTAACACGTTTTGACAAGTTTATCACATTTTGGCACGTTTAACATATTTTTAGCACATTAAACACGTTTTGGCACATTTAACACGTTTTACTTGTTTTTGATATGTTTTTCACGTTTTTGCTACGTTTAACACGTTTTTGATATTTGAACACGTTTAACATGTTTTGACACATTTAATACGTTTTTGGCACGTTTTAACACATTTGACAAATTTTAACAAATATTTAGCACATTTAACATATTTTTGACCCATTTTACATGTTTTGACATGTTTAACGACACATTTAACATGTCTTGACACTTTTAACATATTTTGACACGTTTTATACGTTTTTGACATGTTTAACACGTTTTGGCCCGTTTAACATACTTGTGAAACATTTAAAATTTTTTGTTCATTTAATTTGTTTTTTGCTCTGTCTAATATTTCTTTGACATTATTGTACGTTTTTTTATCCGTTTAACATAATTTTGATTTTTTGATATTATTTTTATATTTTAATTACTAAATTAGTTGAAGAATGTTTCTATTATATGATTTTTTCTGTGATTCGTGATAATCAAATTAGAGATAAATGTAAAGCTTAAAAAAATAAAAACAAAACGTAAAATTTAAAGCTTGAAAAACTTAAATGAAATTGAGCTTCGAAAACCCTATTTTTGTCATTTTGGTTTTACAAACGAAGAGGCGTGACTAGTAAAGAGCATACGAAAGAGCAACCGAAAGGCAATAAGAAGAACGCAAGCAATAGAAGATCCACCAGCCGAAAGTGAAGAAGAAGAACGCGAGAGCAAAGGAATAGCAACAAGAATAGAAGAAGAAGAAACATAAGGATACGCAACTGGTAGAGAGACTTTTTTCGATGAGCGGAAAATGCATTTTCATTTTTTTTCCTCGACCGTGATAGACATGTGACATGCCACATCAGATTTGTTGTTTCACTCTTAGTGTCAGTCGTTGCCTTCCTCAACCCTCTTATAAATAATATAAATACAATAACAAAAATTAGCTCGGAATTCGAGCTATCAAATTTGGGCCCATAATATTTTTAATGAGCTCATACTAACATCTACCAAACATATATTAGTCTAGTTGGGGACCTTAAATCAAACTAGAGCTCTCCATGGTATTGGCCCAACCAGTAATACTCTATACAAATATCTTACCCTTGCATTATATTTTATTATTTTACTTCATATTTATTATATTTCTTTTCTTTATTTTAACAAATTATATGTTCGGTTTAATTATAGACGGAAATTTATAGTATTCTTTAATATTTTTTTAAAATACAAATTGTTCTAATTTAAATATGGACGATAAGTAAAAGAAAAAGGAAATGGTCATATACAACTTCCATGGATGATGTGGCCGATCATCTACTATTTTAATGAGCAAAAATTAAAGTTATAGCTAGAGTGTTGGAATAATGATAACAACTTTTTTTTAAAGTAATATTGGTTAAAACACATCAAATTCCACCATTGTAGAAAAAGAAACCGCATTATCATTTGTTTATGAAATAGTGGTTATAGCATGAATGAATGAAGTTGAAATAATAACTATAAGTTTTGATGATGAATTTTAAGTATATTTTTTTTATAGGATGCCAAATTATATTATATATACATATATGTCATGAATACATGATTGATTCCTTTTAACCAACTATTATATTTATAGTGGTTATAAATATTAATGATTGAATATTAATAGTGGTTATAAATTGAATAATGTGGTGCAATTTAGTAGCTGAAAAAATATTAAATTTTTCTTATTTTTTTTCTCACATTTTTTATTTATTATCTTTAATAATATGATGTCAGTCATTCTTTTTCCCAATTTCCTATCCTTAACTTAAAACATATATTTGTCTATAATAGTTTATTTAAGAAAATTTTAGTTTATTTAAAAATATTGATGGGTCTAATTTTGAAATGATAATTTTTATTTTTGTTTAATATAATGAAAACATAATATTTGTCTATAATTAATATTATTTATTTAAAAATAAATAAATTATTTTATCACTATACATCAATAAATTTTAATTCATTTTATAGAAAATAAAATCTCACTTTATTAAAATTGGCACGATTACTATTTTTTAAATAATTCACCTATTATTTATTATTTATTATTAAAACAAATCCTACTAAGGACAAGGTCGGTATTAATATATAACCTATAATATTCAAATATAATATTTAGTTTATTTGTAAGAAAAACAGTTCAACCAAGCTCACTGAATCTCTCTTGTTAAACAAAATTTTCCCCGTTTTCCGCAAAATACATAGCTTGGGTGGGTTTGGTGTGTCAAATTGTGTAATCTAGTTCTTGGCTGAAACTGAAAGCCGTTTTATTTGATTTTTTCTTACTAAAACTCTCTTGGTCGTACATCAATATCTAACTTTTTTGATTGTCTCAAATATAATACAATATAAAATAAAATTTATTTCTAAACATCCAACAGCCCCACGGGTGATATTGCCACCTATGTGGTCGTGGTGTAAAGTTTTCAATAAGTAGAGATCAATATATATTTATCCCAATTATTTTATGGTTCGGTGGTGGTGGTCCAAGAGAATGTTTCAATATAAAGTTTCCAAACTAGGGACTTTAATTTAAATATGTCTGCCATCTTGTGACCTGAATCAAATCTACTATTTATTTTGTTCAGTTTTATTGGTATTTGGCTGAAGATAATGGTATTAAATGTCTTATCTTGCAGCCATCATAAGAGTAAAAAATAATACAATAATTAACAAACTTGTATGATCTTGAGTTTTTTTTTTAAAAAAAAAAAATCAAAAGAAAACTCATTTCATATTTTATTTATTTAAAACTATTAATTTACTGTTGCACCTTTAATTTTTTTTATTATAAATTTAGATTATTAAAATATAGGGATATTTATGTAAAATAACTTTAGAAAATAATTTTGTTTTTTAAAACATCAAACTAGTCTGTTTTTTTAAACCTGAATTTTACCTAAACATCCTCTCTTAATTAGTGTCGTCCATAATGATTGATAATAAGATGTTTGAACTTATTAAATTAAATCAAAACAATTCAAATCAAACGAGGACAAACATTGTTTTACAAGGTTGTGTCCGGGAGAATATTATCTTATTTTGGCATTCTTCTCTACTTAGTTGTTTTATTTTATTTTATTTTATTTTAGTTAAGGAATATCTATTTTAAAGAGAAAAACCTGCCTGAAAATTTATCATTGATGAAACCGAAATATAAAAATTATCAAAATTAAAACTCTATCTTACCTTAAATGACTTTAAGGACTAATTGGTTCTATTGTGATTTAATCGATTAATTAGATTAATAAAATAATTTCATCCTTTAAAAAATATATTTTTTTTTTGTTTAGATAAGGTATATGGAATGGTACACGTGTGATAATGCCCATTACGAGGGTCATGACAAAACTAGTCAATAGCTTAGATTATCATATATTTTTTTAAAATTTATTAATTAACGTTATTTATGACTATATCACACTAATTATAATATACATCTATACTATACTATACTCTATATATTATATAAATATAGAAGTACGGTGATCCAACTTTCAATTTTTTAGAACATATACATGTAGTACAGACCGACCTTTCTAAGGAAAATAAAGGTGACCTAAATACATAATTCTAACCGATGATAATTAAATATATTGTAAACTCTATTGTATATATTAATACCATATTTCCCACATACCTATATAAGAGTATGAAAACCATCACAAGGAATAATACAAAATTAAACTTGTATAGTTTAGTGTTAGAATATATATAAAAAATGGTCCATTTTCTATATACAATCGAACTCTGAGTTGAGTCATTTAGGGTTCAAACTATTAAACATTTAACCATCTCATGTTTTTCTTCAAACGAACATTCATTCAGTTGTCACTTGGTATATTATTTGGACCCTTGAAATAACACTTTTTTAAAATCAAACACTCTCCTCCTTCACATTCTCCACCGAGCATTGACCTTCATCTTCTACTCCATCAAACCCCATTTTCTTCAAAGCACCATCCTTTTTCCAATTTTTTTATATATAATTTGTATTTGACTGTATTCTCCTTAAAGTATTCAGTTGTGTACAAGTCTATTCATTCACATGTGTATTTATTTTGGTTTTAACCATTACTAGAAGAAATAAAATCTTCTAGTTAATTGTTTTTTTTATTACTTTTTATAGGTTTTCTCTTGTTATTTTGGACCTTTAATTCTATAGAGCTTGAAAAAGGACATATATCATTTTGGTTTTGATATTTGATTATGATATAATTAGTGGTTATGACTTAGACAAAAGTGGGGTCCGAAGAAAGGGTGGTGTTTTGGAGAAGAAAAGAAGATGAAAATGGGTATGACGAGGATTAGATGAAGCTTGATGGAGAATATGGAAGAGTTGATCATAAAAAAAATTATTTTAAGGGTTCAGGTAATATGTTAAGTGGCAATTAAATAAAAACAAAATAAAATCATGTCAATTAAAACATACTATTGAACATTTATTTAGGAAAACTTCAAATTACAAACATGTTAAAGCTCTAAATGATTAAACTTAAAGTTGGAACCTTATTTAATAAAATGCTTTAAATTTAAACTCAAATAATAATTTAGTAAAAAATGTATTCTGGACAGCAAAATTATGGGTTCAAACTTTTCGTACCATAATTATTTAAATAAATAAAAAAACTGATTTTTATGCAAAAGAACCTATAAACTTTAAATATTTGTGAGAGAAAAAATAAAATAAAAGTTTTTGTCTTCACACTGCCAAGAGGTTAAGTTTCTTTTATAGCTTTTGATCATTACTTGTTAAAAACCATTAGCTACACATTTCTATCAATGTCGAAGTCGTAGTCCTGATTTTATATAAAGACTTGTACTCGTGATTTTACTAACAAAATTTGAATAATGTGGTGCAATTTAGTAGCTGAAAAAATATTAAATTTTTCTTATTTTTTTTAAGTGATAAGAATGATTTTTAAGATATCAAATATCACAGTTTAACAAAAATAAAAATAAAATTGATTACATATAATTTTTCAGAAAGTGAATTCATTTAAAGTTTTTTCATAAAGAAGTTTATCTAGTATTACTAATTTTATTGTTACCTTCTTTAACTCACACTTTCAAGATAATATAATCTTGAGTATTTTTGGTTTTTTAATTAAAAAAATATATTTTTATTAAGTTATTATAATTTTAACCATTATAACTTAATTAATTAATTAAAATTTTAAAAAAGTTTATTATACTGATATTAATTTAAATTTTAATATAAAAAGACATTTTGATAATTTATTCGACAAAATTCTTAAATAATATACTTTCTATCCAAAAAATAACTAAGATCAAACAAGTTCTTAGAGACTTTTTTTTATTTGTAGTGTTATACGGATGGGTAAAAGTTGCGTGTTATTATTAGGGAGACCAAATCATTTAATTATATCATATTATTATATATATTATTTTAATGTTACCAGTTACATTCACCTTACTTTCAATTTAAAAGATTAAATAATTATTAATGAGTGATTTTTTTTTATTTGTTTTTGTATTAGTGACTCATTTTTATGTTACCAACTTAATTGAATTTTTAGGTTAAATTATTATTATTTTTTATTTTTATTATTAGTATATTATATGTTTATAATATTTTTTAAAAAATATTATAAATTAATAAAATAACAATTAGTGAAAATTTGATGAGATAAGACATTTTTTTTTTGATAAAATGACTTAAATATTATTAATATATAATAATAAAATAATAAATAATAATTTTAAATATATAATATTTTAGTATTTTATATAATAAATTAAATATTTTAATAAATAAAAAATTATATTTAATTAGTTTGAGTTATTTAAATAATTAAATTAAAATAGTCAAAAAGAACTAAATAATTTAGGTACAATTTCAATTTTAAAAAAAATACACCATTATTTTAAAGAAATCATGATTGTTGTTAAATAATTCAATCTAATTTCTCAAATATTGGTGTGTTATTTAATACTAATTCGAAATTTAAATTTAATAGAAATAAACAAAATATACACGTTTGTTTATGAATTAGTGATAAATATAAGTTTTATTTAAAATTATTTATAATAAACATAAGATTATTTAAAAAATTAAATAATATTTATAATATAAGAAATAAGTAAAAATCTAAATAAAATTTTATACTATTTATTTTTCAATAAGTTTTATTAAAATTTAAATTTAATAAAAGTAAGTTTAATACAAAATTTAAATTATATTAGAATAAATAGAAAAAATGAAATTTTAATAAATTTAATGTAAATTTAAATTTAATGAAAATAAAATTATATAGCAAAATTTAAAAAAGACTTTATGAATTAATGATAAATATGAGTTTTATTAAAAATTAAAAATTATTTATAAATATTATAAATATATTTTAAAAATAAATAATATTCTTAATATAAAAATATATAAGTAAAAATATAAATTAAATTTAATACAAAACATGTTTTAAAAAAATTAATATAAATTTAAATTAAAAAAATCATTTTAATGTAAAATTTAAATTTTATGAAAATCTAAATTACATTTGATTAAATAAAATAATTTGTAATTTTAATAAATTTAATACAAATTTTAATTTTATAAAAATTTGTTTATGAATTAATAATATAATATAAGTTCAATTGAAAATTATAAGAATATTTAAAAAATAAGTAGTATTCTTAATATAAGAAATATATAAATAAATAACTAAATAGAATATAATATAAAATTTGTTATTAATAAGTTTAATACAAATTTTAAATTTAAATTATATTAGATTATAAAAAAATTATAAAAAGTTTAATTTAGATTTAAATTGTATTATATTTATAGAAAAAAAAATCAATTTCAATAAGTTTAGTGCATAGTGCAGATTTAAATTTAATTAAATATATGTAAAGTAAAATATAAATTTTATTTATTAATTAATATTAAATTTAAATTTAAGTGAAAATTATAAATTATTAAAAATATTATAAGAATATTTAAAAATTAAATATTATTTTTAATAAAAGAAATATATAAGTAAATCTAAATAAAATGTAATGCAAAATATGTTTTACATAAGTATAATGATAATTTAAATGTAATGAAAATAAGTTTAATGCAAATTTAAATTATATTAGATTAAATTAAAAAAATAACATTTTGATAAGTTAATGCAAAATTTAAAATTATTTATAAAAATAATAAGAATATTTAAAAAAAATATATTCTTAAGTAATATATAGGTATACAAAAAATAAAATTTAATAAAAAATATGTTAAATAAAATTTTTATAAAAAAGTTAAATGCAAAATTTATATAATATTAATTAAATTAAAAATTTGTATTTTTTATAAATTAGATGCAAATTTAAATTTAATAAAAATTTATTTAATGCAAAATTAAAATTTAATGAGAAAATAAATTTATATAAAAAATAATACTTATATGTTAAAAATAAAATAAAATAAAGTAATAGTTTTGATTTAAATTTAATTTATTTAAAATTTAAATTATGTATGATTAAAGATAAAAAAATATAAAAAATATAAAATAAGATTTTAATAAATTTAATAAAATTCTATTAATACTTTTAACATTTAACCAAAGTTAAACTAAAACTAAAGATAACTAATAATTTAAACATGGATTTTTTAAATTTAAAATTTTATAATTTTTTAAATCTATAATGCATAAAAAAATTTATAACATGCATCTAAAAATAAAATTATAATGCATAAAAACATAAGATGAAAAAAAAACTTACTTTAAATCATAAACGCTCATATATAATGAACGAGGATTGTAATAATATCTTGCAATTAAAATATATTGTATGGTGTTATTCAAACAATTATATATAGTAAATACATTAAAAAGTAAATTGAATTATACATGTATGTACCAACCAGCGACTCTGCTCCATGGCAACAATATTCAATATATTTACGTCTCTCATTTTATTCACCTACATATATGAGATTAATCATGTTTAGCATACTTAACATAAAAGTTTCAATAGTTGTATATTATAAAAAGAACTAAATAAATACATCAAGTTACAACCATTCAATAGAGTGTGAGTATAAAAAATCACGTCAATGCAATAATAGAGAGAGTGACTCTGCTCCATGGCAACAATATCCAATATATTTACGTCTCTCATTTGATTCACCTTCATATATGAGATTAATAATCTTTAACATACCCAACATAAAAGTTTCAATAGTTGTATATTAAAAAAAGGAACTAAATAAATACATCAAGTTACAACCATTCAATAGAGTGTGAGTATAAAAAAATCATGTCAATGCAATAATAGAGAGAGTGACTCTGCTCCATGGCAACAATATCCAATATATTTACGTCTCATTTGATTCACCTTCATATATGAGATTAATCATGTTTAACATACCCAACATAAAAGTTTCAATAGTTGTATATTAAAAAAAGAACTAAATAAATACATCAAGTTACAACCATTCAATAGAGTGTGAGTATAAAAAAATCATGTCAATGCAATAATAGAAAGAGTGACTCTGCTCCATGGCAACAATATCTAATATGAATAATGATTTGGGGGCCGAGGATGGGGCTCAGATCATAAAGCGAATCTATGTGGCATTGTCACGCTGGATTTTTTGAATTTTATAAAAAATAGCTTTAATATGTGACTCTTCACCTGCCCTAAATTGAATTAAATTGCTTCTCTCTTATTACTCTCTCTTCTCGCTCCCTCCTACGTAAACCTTAGTCGAGCCGTCAGTCTAACCATTGCTTATCTCTCATTACTCTCTCTTCTCGCTCCCTCCTGTGTAAACCCTAGTCGAGCCGTGAGGTATTTCCTGTCTCGCCGTAGAAACACTCAACCCTTTCCATCAATCTCTTCTTGCCGCCACTTGTTATTCGTCTCGCTGTGGAAGATCCTCGCCTCCTAATATTTCCCCCACCTCGCCTCCTCTTGTATTCTCGCCGTACGTATTCTCCAATATCCAATCGCTTCTTTCTATCTATTCTCTAAGATCAATGGATTCTCCTACCGATATCAACATCCCATCTACCGTCCCCCCTAATTCCGACATTGTAATGACTCTGAATGCACGAAAGAGGAAGACCAACGATGTTGAAAACCAAGATTTTGGAAGGTAAGTTATCTTTTGCGTGTTATATTTCGTAATAACTAGTTATATTGAGCGTAAAATATAGTTATATGAAGCGTACTAACTAGTTATATGAAGCGTAATTAGTAGTTATATGAAGCGTAATAAGTGATTGTATGCAGTATAATATGTAGTTGTATGGAGCATAATAGGTAGTTGTATGGAGCATAATAGGTAGATACATGGATAAATAGTTATATGGAGTGTTCACCTTTGTCATTTTTTCAGTTCGAAGTTGTCAAAAAGAAGATTGCCGTAAACAACGATTCCAAACATCCGCACTTCTCCTTAGGGCCTATGTAAACTCGTGAATGGACTGTCGGACCTCTAGAAGCAAGCTTTCAAGGACATCGGCTTCGGCTCTCTCCTTTCCTTACGTGTCACCGATTGCTAGACTTAACCACTTTTACGTCGTTGTTTTCAACCTCATTCGAGGCAATAGGAATTGTAAATACAAAGTGGAAATCATAGACAATCGATGTCTACCAAAAGGTATAAAATTTGAAGATAAGTACAAAAAACTTGACCTCATTATCGAGCGGTTCGCTCAATTTATTCGTCCAAAGGGGTGTACTAATGTCGACATTCTCCCCACATTGAAGTCTGCATTGTTGAAATTGAAGTGGCAGGATACTATAAACGCAACTGATTGTGGAATTTTTACCATGAGGCACATGGAGACTTACAATGGAGAATTGAAAAAATGGAATTTGTTGGAGAATTCGAAAGATGCTGCTGATAGTATGCATGGGTTGAGGATTCATTACATCACCAAATTGTTAAAATCCCGTATCAACACCTACGACAATGAACGAGCCATTTTGAATTTATACCTTCCAAGTCCTAGTTAAATTGTTTAAAATATTTATGCACAGTAAAGCTAAAAGAAACTTAATATAATGCTGAATTATGCTCTATAGTTTATTGTTTGTGGTATCATAGTCAGATCATTTATTTGAGATCAATATAATGAGGAAATCAGTTCAATATAACGAAGCAACAAGTACAATATAACGAGTCAATGATCTCAACATAACGAAGCAACAAGTACAATATAACGAGTCAATGATCTCAATATAACGAAGCAACAAGTACAATATAACGAGTCAATTAGCTAAATATAATGAGATAATACATCAATATAACTAGGCAATGAGCTCTATATAACGAGTCAATTATCTCAATATAACGCCGAAATAAGCTCAATATAACTGCTATAACATAAACCATGATAACATAACTACAATAATGTGGTAAAAGAGAATTGAGTGGAGACTATTGTTTGTGGTATAGTAGCCGAACAATAACAGATTTGAATTAAATTAGAAGATTTGAATTAACAATAATATAACCGTGTATTGAGCTTAATATATCTCTGTATTTAGATAAATATAAAGGTGTAATGAGCTCAATATAAAGGTGTATATATTTGTGTATTGAGCTCAATATAAAGGTGTATTGAGCTCAATATAACCGTGTATTTAGATAAATATATATGTGTATTGAGCTCAATATAACAGTGTATTTAGATCAATATATCTGCGTATTGAGCTCAATATGTCCGTGTATTGAGCTCAATATATTCGTGAATTGAGATCAATATAAAGATGTATTGAGCTCAATATAACAATGTCAATATAAAGTTGTATTGATTTGAAGATAAAGTGAGGATAACGATTAAAGATAACGATGAAAAAATACAATATCAAAACATAGTAGTCATATGGAGTTACCCGAACAATGTCAATATAAAGTTGTATTGATTTGAAGATAAAGTGAGGATAACGATTAAAGATAACGATGAAAAAACACAGTATCAAAACATAGTAGTCATGTGAAGTTACCCGACCACCGTCGATATGGTTCTCCGGAGCATCCACCGTCGAAATGTATTTATATCGAGTTATATTCTGGCCACCGTCGATAAGGTTCTCCGGAAGAACCGAATCTATTCTAGGGTTTACAAGAAAATGGTTGTCTGGGAGATGATAGAGAAAAGAGAGAAAAGAGAGAAAGTGGTTCCGTTCGCTTACATTTCTTTTTTATGCCCTCGTTTTCCGTTTTCACCTTTCGATGCTTATATATTTTTTTTACAGCCTGGCAAAGCACACATGGCAGCCACGGAGGATTCGCTGTATGGTCGGAGGCCCAACATCGGCCTCCCTATCACTGCTCATCTAATATATTTACGTCTCTCAATTGATTCACCTTCATATATGAGATTAATCATATTTAACATACCCAACATAAAAGTTTCAATAGTTGTATATTAAAAAAAGGAACTAAATAAATACATCAAGTTACAACCATTCAATAGAGCGTGAGTATAAAAAAAATCATGTCAATGTAATAATAGAGAGATCATTTTAGTTCATTCACTAGATGTTTTACAAGATTTCTGTATTTAGTTTTTATCATGATTTCGAAATAGGTTCAAAAAGGATGATAAAATTAAAATCATTAAAATTTTGTAAATATGTAGAGAGAATCACAAAACCAAGTTAAGCTGACATCATTCAATTTTAGTAAATTGTTCTACCCTCTCAAATTCAGAAGTCAATGAAGAAAAATTCTAATAATATCATGTAATTAAAAATATATTGTATAGTGCTATTCAAACAATTATATATAGAAAAATCATTAAAAAAAATTATTATACATGTATGGACCAACAAACGGTTTTGCTCCATAGCAGCAATATCCTATATATTTTAGTCTCTCATTTGATTCACCTTCATGATCTGAGATTAATCATATTTAACATACAAACCATAAAAGTGTCAATAGTTGAATATTAAAAAAAGGAACTAAATAAATACATCAAGATACAACCATTCAATAGAGTGTGAGTATAAAAAAAATCATGTCAAAACAATAATAGAGAGATCATTTTAGTTCATTCACTAGATGTTTTACAAGTTTTCTACATTTAGTTTTTCTCGTGCTTTCGAAACAGGTTCCAAAAGGATGATAAAATTAAAATTATTAACACTTTGTAAATATGTAGAGAGAATTACATAACCAAGTTAAGCTTACATAATTCAGTTTCAGTAAATTGTTCTACCCGCTCAAATTCAGAAGTCCAACCACTAGCACCATATTGCCTCTCCAAAGACATCCAAAGAATTGAGATCACCAGGATCAATTATGTGTTGTCAGCCTAACCATAGCTGCCATAGGACCAACTCTCTAAATAATTTGAGAGTTATTCCAATATCCCTCCAATTCACGGAATCTCTCTCTCAAGATGAGAGCCTCTAGCTCTGACATCTCTATCAATTTTACCTAACAAATAACATAATACATATGAATTTGCAAATAATGAAAATGCATACTAATTGTAAAATATAAAACCTAGAAAGAACTGTAGTTTAGATTGACCATGACACATTATCCTTGTATGCTAAAAGTAGAAACTAAAATGAAATGTATCAATAGTTTTAAAATTTAGATTTCATAGAGAATATGGAGCGCAACCTATGCATTAATAAATTCTTTTCTTTTATCGACAAATAAGTATCTAGCCCATGATGCATGTTGCTACGATCACATATATTGGGTTGTTTATCACCTATTGACAACCTAAAACTAGAAGAGGAAAATGATGAAAAGATGAAAAGGAACACTAGCTTGACTATTATTAACAAACTGATGTGGAAAATTTACTAAAAACCCTTTGAATGAGGAAAGTCCTAAAACACAACGAGAAATAAACGGATTATTTTTTCATCACACTAATATACAATAGTGTGAGTATAAAAACAATCATGTCAAAGCAATAATAGAGAGATCATTCTAGTTCATTCACTAGATGTTTTACAAGTTTTGTACATTTAGTTTTTCTCGTGCTTTTGAAACATGTTTCAAAAGGATGATAAAATTAAAATTATTAATACTTTGTATATATGTAGAGAGAATTACATAACCAAGTTGATAAGAAAAATTAAGTAAAGTTAATTTTTGGAACCGGCTAGAAAAACTAAACAGTTGTTAACCTCTATGTGCAGGAACAGATCAAAACCGTATGAACCGGCTGGAGCCTCATCAACCGGCTGTTGAAATACCTCAAAGAAAATCAGTTCCAAGTGATCAAGTCAAGATCAGAGGAACCGGTTTCAATTTTCTCAAGAGACCGGCTAACAAAGACAAAGTCCACATTCCAGCCGGATCATATTATGAAAAAGACAAAACCAGAAACTATAATCTGCAAGAGTGACGTAACATGACGAAATAGACGTGTCTCGAAGAGATAAAAGAAGATAAGATCCGATCGGAAGCATGCGAGGAAAGCAATGATGATTTACTAATCCGATGTTGACAACCGAAGGTGCATGCCCGACACGTGTTCGAATCTGAAAACCGGTTACGTCATTCTACACTTAGAGGTGTTTGCATGCTTGCCAAGTGTTGAGGAAGGTGAAACGTGCAAGTAACCCTCCTGCACCAGCGTGACTATGGATCAACCAATTCCACAGTGAGAGAGAAATGTGACCGTTGGGATCTCATCTACTATAAAAGGAAGATGAAACGACCTCATTAATGACGAATTCAATACAAGTGAACAATAGCGATAAGTTACAAAATCTTAGAGAGATAAAATCCTTCAAAAGATCCAAAACCGACGTGTCATAAACCGGAAGCTTTCTGTGTGTGTTTGTGTTGTGTTATTGTATTACATCAAGAGTGAGTTGGTGTAACCGGCGAGTAGCGAGTTGGGCTCGACCGGCAGTGTTATTGTTATAACTTTGAAAGTTAGTGGAGATCCTTCTCATAACCTGAGAAGAAGGGGTGACATAGGAGGGTTTGCTCCGAACATCCATAAAAAATATTGTCTCGTGTCATTTCGTTTATTTCCCGCTTATTCACTTAATCTAACCTCAAACCAAATCAATCTTACTCCATAAACCGGTCCATACACTCCATCTAAAACCGACTCCTTCTAAACATCATCTAAGTCGCATACGTTGCTTCAGACTGAAACAGACATTTCCGCCCTTGAACCCGGTTCAAGAGTCTGTGACAGTTTGCGAAGTGCTGAGAACGGTTATAGTCTCTAACCGGACTATCACCAAAGTGTTGTGTGTGTTGTAAGAGGCCACCCTTCCTAAAACCGGAAACACCCCGGTCCTCCAAGGGCGTCCCCGATCCTAACAAGTGGTATTAGAGCGAGGTTCTTAGCACTCAAGCAACCGAAGAAGATGGGAAGCATGACCCACAGCGACAAGCCTCCAATGCTAAACAGTGAAGCGTTTAATAGTTGGAAGAAACAGATGTATCTACATCTGATCACCCTAGATGATGAAATGAGCCGAGTCCTGAAAGAAGGACTGATCAAGATCAACAAGGAGGCAGACCTATGGACAAATGATGATCGAAGACAGAGTAACCTGGACAACCATTGCATGAGACACATCTACAAGGCCATAGATCATAACACCTTGAACAAGATATCAGACTGTGACAATGCAAAGGAAGCCTGGGAAACGATCATTTAGATCCATGAGGGAAACGAAAGAACAAAGGAGAACAAAATCTTGGTGGCTACACAGAAATATGAAAGCATCAGGATGAAACCGGGGGAAAACATGAAAGAATTTACTAACCGGTTCACTAGTGTGGTCAACGAACTTCAAACACTCGGAAAGAAGTATGACAACCGAGAAGTGATCATCAAAGCCTTAAGGTCACTACCGAGCACATGGGATATCAAGACCATGGTGATGAGAGAATCAAGCACCCTCGGGCAGATGAAGTTGCATGATGTGTTTGAGGATCTGAAAGCCTACGAGTTCGAGATTAAGTCTCGGATCGAAGATGAAGCATCCACATCAACAGCAACCAGAGCTTTGGTTACATCGGTGGAACCAGCGGTCCAAGTATCAACCGTTCCGGCTTCAGTCAAAAACGCTGATCAGATCAGTGAAGATGTGATGGCGATGTGTTAGGATCTAGGTCGCCGCTGGAGGACCGGGGTTGGGCCGGTTAGCGAGTTTCACTCAAAGGGTGGTGATTAATCCGGTTAGAGATTAATACCGGGGTTTCAATACTACACAAACTGTCACAAACCCTTGAACCAGGTTCAAGCGCGAAAGTGGTTTGTTTCAGGTTGAAGCAGCACACTTATGAAATAGGCAAAACCGGTTTTTAGATAAGACAGGTTTGGAAGTTGCTGAGTCGGTTTTGTAACTTGGTGATTCGGTTTAGGTAGTGTAGAGTCGGTCAGAGCGGTGTAGGTAGGTTAGTACAGCTCGGTAATAAAGTAAATCAGGCGGAAAGTAAATAACAAGACAGATTTTATGGATATTCGGAGATAAAACTCCTACGTTACCCCTTCCTCTCGAAACCGCGAGAAGGATATTCAATAAGGAATACAAATACAATCCGATCGAGACTTATTTCCTGCTCGATAACACCCGTACAATTTACACCGAAATTGTAAATACACACTTAACTTTAGCACTTAGGCCTTTTCTAGAGAGAGAACACAATCTTATCACTTGTAAATTAATTGTTCACTGTGTCCCCTTGAAATCTCTTGTGTCTCACGTATCCCACTTGTGTCCCGAATTTACTCTTCTTCAGCTGCTCCTTTTATAGGTGAAATATGCCAACGGTTATATTTCACTTTCTTGAATTTGATTGGCTGAGCAGAGGTTCAGTGATTCAGACCTGGCGGTCAACTGTTCAGACCTGGCGGTCAACTTTACAGACTTGGCAGTCTGTTCTTCTAGTGTGTAAGACAAACCTGCCAGGTTTGTCTTTTACTCAATATGGTGACTGTTGGTTAGACAGTTGTCTGTACTTGGAAGATTTTTTTCTGACTTATCCTGAAGTAGAAAGATCTTGTAGGACTGTCTTCTGCAGCCTACAGAATTTCCTCAGACTTGTATGAATATGGAAATGTTCAGTCTGTTCCTTTGGTATCATTCTCAACAGATACCCGAAGTGTCTTCTTATGTTGGTCGGTCATTTAACTTAGCCTGATGACTTCCGGTTATTGACCGGCTGTCTGGTGTTTCCAGCCTTCTTTTGAGCGGTCATGTTTTAGGTCGGTTAAATAACTTGACCGGTTGAGCTTCTTAACCGGTTGGGTACTTTGACTGGTCCGGTTCTTTGTTTTTGCATGGAAGATTTATTTATGTTAAGTTCTGTGAACCGGTCTAATTTTATCTAACAATTTCTCCCTTTTTGATTATTTTATTTAAAATTATCAAAATCATGTAAGATTGCAAACGTAGACCGGTTATTTATTTGACCGGATTTTTGAAACTAACTTGGGAGAATTTTTCGAAAAATTTTGAGAAAAATTTTGGAAAATTATTATCTTTTATCTTATCAATTTCTCCCTTTTTGATTATTTTATTTAAAATTATCAAAACCATGTAATAATGCAAGTATAGGCCGGTTTCAAAAATAACTTTATATATATATAAAAGTAACCGAAAAAGGGAAAATATTATATAGACACCGAAATAAACATAGATTAAGAAAAGTAAGCCCCTATTCTGAATCGGAAAATATGAAGTCTTTCATCATAGCATCGGTCGGTTCTTCCTCATCCGGTTGATCCGGTCTTGAAGATGAACCTTCAGCTTGCGGTTGACCAATCGTGCTGATTGGAACCGTATTGAGAACTCGCTGTCTTTTAGACCGCGACTCGAGATTCTCTTCGTCTTCATCCTCGGTGTGCATAGCTGGGTTCGGTTGAGTTTCAATGATTGTCTCGGTAATCCTTTCCAGCATCCCAGTTACTTGAGCCTTCTTTGATGTTTTCCTTTTCCGTTTTTCCGGAACCGAAGAGGAAGAAGCCGCATTGGTCTTCTTGTGAACCCTTGCAAATTCGGCGAGCCTTCGTTTTTCAGTATTTAACCGTTCTGCATCTTCGGCTGCTTGAGCTGCCATTGACTTCGCAAGTGCCGGATTGTTGGCCGTTAATATCCTTACGCATTCGTCGAAGTTCGCAGCAGATGACCGCGGTGCTTCCTTCTCTGTCCGGTTCTGGTCATCCAAGGCATCCTGAAGTTCTTTAGCCGCCCGGGCGTCTGCCTCCTCAGCCGCTGTATCGACAGCCAACTTGGCATTGATCAGCTCATTCACCTGTTCGGTGAGCGCCTTGAGGTCGGCTTCGAGTTTGTCGTTGCGGTCTTCAAGGCTTGCATTCTTTTCCTCAAGGCTAATGACTCTGTTGAGTGTGGAAGCGGCTTCGTTGCATGACCGCCCCAGGTCTTCATCGACCTTTGTGATCTGTTGCTCGGTTTCCCTTTCAAACCGACCCATGTCATCCACCATCCTTGAGGTCTTATCTTCCAAGTCCTCGGTTCGTTGAAGATGATCGTTGTGCAGAACCGCGTCGTCCCGGTAGTCGGCTTCAATGTCTGTGATCCGGGCCTCTGCCTTTACAAGATCATCCCTCGTCTTTTCGGCTAACAGGATTGTTTGGCGCGCGACTTTCTTGATTTTCCTCTTCCACGGTCGAACCTTAGAGTCGGCAAACTCTTGAATAAGGGACTTGACCCTTTCTTCTGTGACGCCCGGTTCGGAATCCCTAGGTTGATCAGTTTCAAGTGGCCCAGTGAAAGGAGTCTCCGTTCTTTCGTCGGTTTCGTTTATGACCAGATCCTCTAGGGGAGGCGTTTCACCTCGATTCTGACCGTCATCGGTCTCAGGACGCGGAGAATGCGCTATTTCTCGCTGTCTGTGCACCGCGTCAAGCCGATCTATTTCTTCAGTGAATTCTCCTTTCTTTATCTCAAGCTTATCCAACACCAAGAGCTGTAATTTAGCCTTCGGTGTTCCAGCAACATACCTTTCTGAAAGCTTTCGGATACGTACGGTTAGCTTTTGTAGCCGAGCACGCGGTTTCACGATTGCGTGTCGGTCCATGGCTTCGTTAGGATCTTTGGCATTTGTGAGGCTTATAATGTTTTCTTCTATCTCCTTCAGCCTTCTGAAACTTTGTTCATCGGTTAGGCCCGGTAACATGTGTTTGAAGAATTTATCGCATCGGTACTCGTGCCATTCCCGGTATACTGCGGCAGCCGCTTGAACTCGCAGTTCGATTTCCTCCAGGATTCTACGCACTATAGTTTCGGCCATCTTCTTGTCGTTGTCAGCGGTAACCTCTTCCTCCCCACGGCCGTCTGCATCGGCATCGGTGTTCTCAAGGCTTGCGGCCGCACCGGTATTGTCAGGACTTGTAGCCGAGTGATCTTCTTCAAATGGTCCTTCTCTATCGGAAGGATTTTTATCGGTTTTCTGCGAGCCGGTTCGGTCAGACGTGGAAGCCGATTCTTCCTCATCTCTTGTTTGCGAGGGCGGTTCCGTGAATACTATCGGTTCCTTACCCTTCTTGCTTCCGGACTTGTCTTTTACCGGAGCCGGTGTCTTGGCGGTAGACTTCTTCCTTCGGCCACTTGTAGAACAGGGGGCCGGCTGCTTCCTCTCCAGGAATTGTCGAGATTTTATTATCTTGCTCGATGACAGAACAACACCCGGACCGGTGTTGATGTTGTTGTGGAGCATGATCTTCCAAGAGGGATGGCGTATCCCCATGACCGGGTGGAATCCGGTTTCACCATGTCTTTCAGGTTGTTGAAAACTTCCTTCGCCCAGTTAACATGTACGCCTTCCAGTAAGCTGATGAGCATTTCGATTTTAGCCTTGGTGAGGTTGTCGAAATTTCCACCTCTCGCCTGAACTGACTTTGTGAAGATGTCACAAAGCGGTATGTATTCCGGTCGGAATGAGGACTTTTTACCGGATACCTTTACCGGCTTACCGGTTACTGAGAGAATCTGGCAAGCCGCCTCGAATGTTTTTGGATCTAGTTCCATTGAAGCATTGCAGCCAATTGTTGGAAGTCGTAGGATTTCCGCAACCGATTCTTCAGTTATCTCGAATTGTTTACCACCAACAGTTGCGGTTATTTTGTCGCTAGAGAGAGATGCGGTTTTGAAGAATTCTTCAACCGCTTCTCCGTAGAGAACAAAAGGACCGCCTAGAAAATACTCGAGTCCGGCTTCGGTGATCCGGTCAATAACTTCCTTTGCCGGTGTCGAACCGTTTTGTCGGATCTCCTCAAAATCCACCTGAATGATATGTTTGAATAAAGCCGAAGCACGTCCCATCTTAGACGATTGAGAGGGTTTGAGAAAACAAGAGAATAACCGCTGTGAGAGAGTTTGAGAGCCTAGAGAGAGAAAGCTGTTTCGCGTAAGAGAAAAATGAAATGGCCAAGGACCCTTTTTATAGGCGCGGTCTGGAAACCCAACCGTCCCATCAACTTTTGGCGGGAATTTTCCCTCCAAGCCAAAGAGGCGGCAAACCATGGGCGGGAAGCCAAAAGGCGGTAATCCAAGGGGCGACAAACTATGGGCGCCAAATCAGAGGCGGGAATTTTGAGCGGGAACTCTTTGGGCGGGAAATTTCCCTCTAAATCTTTCGATTTTTGTTTTTGATGACGCAATCCCCCCCTTTGAAACCGTTTGATGTCGCGGTGTTTTTATCTTAACCGGAGAGTTTGGTTATCAAAATTTAACCGGTTATTTGAATAAGCAGAATTTTTGTAATCTTTTGAGTTTAAGTGGTTTTTCTTGAGACCGTGCATAACGGCGAAGACGCGGTTACTTTGATATTGACTAGATAAAAACGAGGTTACTCGACAATATTAACCGGTTACTTAGATGGATGTTCTGATTATTATGTTGACCCGGTTATTTAGACTGAAATAGAATTTCATTGAATGAAAATACAGGATAGAAACCGATATATCGATCGGTTTGGAAATACAAAAAGGAAGGAATATAAAAGAAATATGGCCTAGGCAATAACCATCCTAGAGAACTTATCCTCTACCTCATACACATCAAGGATGTTTGCAAGAGATGCTGGTGTACCCGGTCCGAATTCTGGACGGTACTTGAGAATGAGCCGGCTTATATAAGGAGCATAACCGAGACCTCTTTTGGTCAGCACCATAGTTTTCAGGTTGTTGAAAATGACCGATGACCAGTTTATGGGGGCATAACTCATGATGTAGGTCATCATGTTATACATCTTTTTGGAGTACCGCTGGTTAGGGGATTGACAGATTAACGAGCGATTGATGATTTCAAGTAGGAGCTGGACATGTAACCGAAAATAGGTCTTTGGCCCGTTGTTCTCCAACGGACTACCGGTTCCTGATAACAGCCAAGAGTAAGACACCACGGCTCTTCCTTCCCTAGGTGGGAAGTCCGAAAACCCTTCGGTGGGCAGACTGAACATCTAAGCAAATTCGGCTTAATCAAGCCAGAAGGTATGGTCTCTCACCGTGGAGACAATGTAGTTTCCTCTGATGCAAGCACTTCTAAAGAAGGTCTTAACATCCTCAAGATGTATAGGGCCGGATTCTTCGAGAAAGGGTCGAAGACCGGTGTTGATGAGGGATTCAAATAACATCTCTTTTGTTTCTTGATCACTGATTTCCAAGCAAGATTCAAAATCAATGCTTAGGAAGTTTGGTAAAGTTCTGCTATGCATGATTCAAACTTTGCTAGTAGAGAGAGAGAGTTCAAGAGATTTATGATTTGAGATATGCTAATTTGATTAGGAAAGGTCTCTTTATATAGATCCGATTTTGGAGGGAAAACATCAACATTGAATTTCAGTTTTGTCTTATTAGAGAAGAGAATATTTGTGTTTCCAAGGTGCATTGGGAAGAGGCTGATTGCGGAGCTCGAGGTAGGGATTTAGTTGAAAATTAACCAAGTTAGTTGGATAGTAAATACTCAGGTGGTTGGGAGTTGCTTCATTAATTAAATGTAACATTTCATTAATGACTGATGCAACAAGATAAGGGAACCAACTAAAACCGAGGGTAACATAGATAAAACCGAAAATAACATAGATAAAGCCGAGTTGATCATAACGAGGTTAAACAAAGATACAACCGGTGCGTGCATCAAAATGATCGGTTGCGGGAAGGAGTGACCTAATAACCGCTAGAGGTGACGGCACTGTTGGGGTTGTTGCGGCGGTTCCTCCTCTTTCAATCCTTCTCAAACCGCTCGTAGAACGAGTCGGTGACTTCCTTGGTTAGCACTTGAGCTTGATTCAGACCTTCGCCCGGACAAGTCGGTACGCCAAGCTCAAGAAGCAGACAGCTCAGTTGGGGAACGAGGCCGACTGTTCGAACGCCAATCATCCAGATTAGGACGTCGAACAGTACCCTTGACCAATTAACCGGTGTCCCGGTGGTTATAGCAACCATCATGTTATAAGATGCGGTACAGTAGGTATTCGTCATATCTCTCCCTAAGATGCTTCGACCTATCACGTCATTGAGGAGCTGATATTCAGCCCTCAATAGTGACTTTGTGCCATGGTCATCGACGGGTTGGTTAGACCGGGCAAAGGTTAGAGAGATCTCATCCTTTAAGTCGGCCGGAACGTTGAGATCGGTTAGTCCTTGCTTTGGCAAGCCAAAGCACCTCCCAAAGTCAATCTCCGTAAAGTCGAATACTATACCGCCCACCTTTGACTGGATGTGGGTGTCAAAGTGCGGTGTGCCTCTGAAAACCCTTGCGTTGTACATGAATTCTAGCACGAATTCAGGATAGATGACATGCTTGTCATCCAGGAAGTATTGAAGACCTGTGTCTTCAAGTGATTTGATCATTTTGAACACATCATAGTGTTCAGTACTCTTTGCAGATTTGAAGTCCACTTGAAAGATGTTTGAAACTGAGACATTTTTGTCTTAGTGAGAGAGTGAGTTATGACTTGTGATTGTTTTGTTTAAGGTTTTTTCATCTTATATACTAGTGGAGAGGAGATCTTATTATCCAGGTATCACAGGTGATAATGTCTATTATCCATAGGATAAAAAGTTTTGCATGAAATAAGCATGTCTACAGCCTAGGATGTTGGTCATAGACCTGGACCATGAAATATATCAAATCTTCACGTCTTTTTAGGTGCGACCATTTTACTCCAAAAAGGTAAGTTTTCAGAACAGATAAGTTTAAACACAGATAATTATTCCACTTTTGTTTGAAGTTCAAATAATCAAGGATAAACTATTTCCGAACCGGTTAGTTATCAGTTGTTCGTCCCGATGCGGTTATTTGGTGCATGCACTAAATAACCGGTCGATTTACTCTGACTGATAAATCAGGCGGTTCTTCCATAGATACCTTGGGAAATTTGAAATCCAACAGTTTAGGAGGAACTACCGGTTTTGTCTGTCCGAACCAATTTTCCTTTTAAGCATCCTTAGGGATGATCTAACTAATATCGGTTAAACCGAGTGTAAGTCTGAATTGAGAGAACTTAGCTTCCTGTAGAGGCTTGGTGAAGATATCGGCTACTTGTTGATCTGTTGGTACGTATTCCAGCCGGATATGCTTCAGCATGACATGTTCCTGAATGAAGTGGTGTCTGATGTCAATGTGCTTGGTTCTGGAGTGTAGAACCGGATTGTAGGTAATTGCTATAGCACTAGTGTTATCACAGAAGATTGGAGACTCTTCGGCTGTGACACCGAAATCCTTTAGTTGTTGTTGGATCCAAAGAAGTTGTGAACAACAGCTTCCGGCCGCCAGGTATTCGGCTTCTGCTGTTGATGTGGCAACTGATGTTTGTTTCTTGCTATGCCATGAGACAAGCCGGTCACCTATGAATTGGCATGTTCCGCTGGTGCTTTTTCTATCAATCTTGCAACCTGCGTAGTCTGCATCTGAATAGCTCGTTAGGTTAAAGGATGAATCCTTTGGATACCACAGTCCGACGTCAGGTGTTCCCTTTAGGTATTTCAATATTCGCTTTGCGGCTGTGTAGTGGGATTGGCTTGGATTGGCTTGGAATCTTCCACACACACCGACTGCAAATAGAATATCCGGTCTACTTGCTGTCAGGTATAGGAGAGAACTGATGATGCCCCGGTAAGCGGTCAGGTCTACTAATTGACCCTCATCATCTTTGTCTAATTTGACCGACGAACTCATTGGAGTAGCCGCTGAGGAGCATGTATCCATCCCAAATTTCTTTAACAGTTCCTTGGTGTACTTGGGTTGGCTTATGAACGTTCCTTCTTCGAATTGTTTAACCTGAAGACCTAGGAAGAAACTTAATTCCCCCATCATACTCATTTCAAACTTGTTAGTCATCAAGGTTGAGAATTTATCACATAACTTGGGATCGGTTGAACCGAAAATGATATCATCTACATAGATTTAAACAAGTAGGATATGTTCCTTCTTCTCAAATTTAAATAACGTTTTATCCACCGAACCGATGTTGAAGTCATGTTTTAACAAAAATGCGGTTAGTGTGTCATACCAAGATCTAGGTGCTTGCTTTAGACCGTATAAAGCTTTGTTTAACCGGTATACATGGTTTGAAATCCAGCATTTTTGAAACCGGGTGGCTGTTCAACATACACCTCTTCACGTAGGTCACCATTCAAAAATGCACTTTTAACATCCATTTGGAAAACCTTAAAGTTTTTGAATGCAGCAAATTCTAGAAAAATCCTAATAACTTCAATCCTAGCTACAGGGGCAAATGATTCTTCAAAATCAATGCCTTCTTCCTGTTTGTAACCTTGTGCCACCAATCTGGCTTTGTTCCTCGTGACTAAACCGTCTTCATTGAGTTTATTTCTAAATACCCATCTTGTTCCTATGACCGGTTGATCTTTCGGTCTAGGGACTAAGTACCAGACTTTATTACTCTCGAACTGGTTTAATTCTTCTTGCATTCCCAAGATCCAATCCGGATCTGACAATGCTTCATCTATTCTTTTCGGCTCAATCTGGGATATAAAGGCAGAATTAAAGTATTCCTCCAGAATTTGACGCCTAGTTCGAACAGGTTCTGAAGGGTCACCTATAATTTGCTCAGGAGGATGCTTGGTATTCCTTTTGAAATTCGGTTCAGGGGTGTCTACCAAGTTACCGTTTATTTGATCAAGGCTAGACATATCGGTAGGCTGAACGGGAATTTCAGACCGACCGATTTCCTCGGGTTGGACCGAAGTGTCAGCTTCCTGTCGTGGGACAGCTTGATCCGACTGGGTTTCAACATTACCCATTTAATCATGGACAAATCGCCTGAAAACCGGAATTTCATCTTCACCATCAAAATGGATATTGTTATTTTCCAATCTGTTGTGTAGATCAAAGCATGATGCAGTATTACTTTCGACCGATTCGTCGAAGACAACATGAAGTGATTCCTCCATGGTTAAGGTTCTATTGTTGTACACTCTATATGCTTTACTCACTGCTGAGTAACTTAACATGATCCCAGTATCGGTTTTTGCATCAAAAGCAGAAAAATAGGTTTTGCCATTTATGTGAATGTAGCATTTACAACTGAAAATCTTAAGGTACTTAAGGTTGGGAACCCTGTTAAAGTATACCTCATACGGTGTTTTGTTATGAAACTTGTTAATCAGAGACCGGTTTTGTGTATAACATGCAGTGTTGATAGCCTCAGCCCAGAATTTTTGAGCAATGCCCGAATCGGCTATCATGGACCGTGCGGCTTCCTTGAGAGTCCGGTTTCTTCTCTCGGCCAGGCCATTTTGTTGAGGAGTCCTAGCACTAGACAACTCATGTCTAATACCGGATTCATCAAGAAATGCGGTTAAAGTGTTATTGGTAAATTCGGTACCTCTATCACTTCTAATGCTATTAATGCGAGTTGATTTTTCATTTTGCAAACGTTTAAGTAATGTGATCAAGTTTGATGCGGTTTCACGTTTGGATGGTAAGAATATTACCCATGTAAATCTAGAGTAATCATCAATAACTACCATGGTGTAAAGCATACCTCATAGGCTAATGACCTAAATCGGTCCAAATAAATCCATATGAAGGTGATCTAAGCATCGGTTAGATTGAATGTGTTCTTTACTCTTAAAGGTTGACCTAGTTTGTTTACCCATTTGACATGCTGAACAAACCTTATCCTTATTAAATACTATGTCAGGGATTCCGTCGACTAACTTTTTACCGCGAATATAGTTTAAGGTTTTCATGTTTAGATGGTTTAGTCTTTTATGCCACAACCAGGTTTGATCAGTCTTAGCTATCATGCATACAGGATATTCTATCTTAGTTTTCTAGTCTACCTTGTAAATATTTCCTAGCCTGTTTCCGGTTAGGAGTATGGTACCTTGAGAGTTCTTAACTAAGCATGCATGTTTAAGAAATTCTACCGTGTATCCAGCATCACACATTTGACTGATACTCAGCAGATTAAAACGTAGGTTTTCAACTAAGAGTACATTATCAATTGTTAGGTTACCATGGACAATCTTACCCATGCCCACAGTTCTACCTTTTGAGTTGTCACCGAAAGTGATTAGTGCACCGGTTTCTATTTTGATGTCGGTTAGCAGGTTGTTGTTCCCGGTCATATGCCTGGAGCAACCACTATCCAAGTACCATTCAGAGTTTCCTAGCCGTTTCTTTGTATCCTGCAAAATGTACATATTTACAACTATTTGGTACCCACATTTACTTGGGTCCACATGCGGTTAGTCCCTTGGGTACCCAGATTTTGACAAACCGGACAACTTTCTTTGCTAAGGTCTTAACCGTCCTTTTGGTACTCTGTTTTGGATACTTCGGTTTTTCTACGAAGGCTTTAAATGAGGGTGATTTGTGGTTTGTCCTATGCCGTTGTTGATTTGCTCTCCTATTTTTGAGTAGGTCGGATTTTCTTTTCTCAGGGTCAAGCCATTTCTCAGAGGCAGTTGGACCTACATAGGTTAGTTTTTCTTCCGCATAATAGGCAGTCAGTTCCTCTTCGGCGGTTAAGGAACTTCTAATGAAACTTATAAGAGGGAGATCGTTCTTTGAGAACCTTACTCTGTCTACGGGTTTATGGTCTTTGGATCTATCGTTTATGTATCCTAGGCCAAACATACAAGAAGGGTGTCTCTTATAGCTACACATCTTGTTCACCATATCACTAGATCTTTTATATGCGGCCATCTTATACTGGAGTCGGGCATTTTCCTCTTCGGTCAATTCTCGAACTGGTTCACTAGACTGTTCGGTCTTGAGTGGTGATTCGGGTGCTAACTCGGTTTCTAAGGTAGGAATTTCATCAGGTTCTATGATCTCTAGTTCGGTTAGAGTGGTTATTTCCGGTTCTGTCAGAATGGGTACTATGGGGTCGGTTCTAAAGTTGAATTGCTTAGGTAACAATGCTAACAGGTTCTTATACTCTGCTACCATATCATTCAATGCATTATATAACTCATCTTTAGTAAATTCTTCACAAGGAGAGTCAAATACATGTTCCTCATTTACCATGAGGCATATGAGTTCATCATCACTGTCACTGTGAGCCCATAGGCTTCCTCCATCATCGGCTATCAGTGCTTTCTGAACCTCACTTCCTTCACCGGTTTGTTGATAGTTATTTCGGTTATTTTGGTAATCCGGTTTCCGGTCATCCCTCCTCGGTTTTCTGCATTCCCACTTGAAATGTCCCAAACAGTTGCAGTTATAACACCTTACATTGGATTTATCACCATAGTTGTAGTTGTTTGTCGGTTGGCTCCTTTTCATGAACCTCCCAAATTTCTGTGCAAGCATTGCCATGGCATCCTTGGTGAACTGTTCGGCGGTTCTGATCGGTGCAGGTGCAACCGGTTCTGTGGATGTGATCAGTGCTCTGGTTGAGGTTGAGGCCGAAACCTCTTCTTCAGTCCTAGATCTCATTTCAAACTTATATGCCTTAAGATCTTCGAATACATCATGTAACCTCATTTTACTTAGGCTGTTTGATTCCCTCATCACCATTGTCTTTATGTCCCATGCACTTGGAAGAGATCTTAATGCTTTCATGATAACCTCCTTGTTGTCATACCTTTTGCCAAGGGTTGCTAGCTCATCTAATACACCTGTGAACCGGTCACTGTATTCTCTCGTTGTTTCCCCCGGTTTCATCTTGATGCTTTCAAACTTGAGTAGCTACCATTACCTTATTTTACTTGGTTCTTTCATTTCCCTCATAAATCTGAATAACCGTGTCCCATGTTTCCTTTGCGGTTTTGCAGTCTCTGATCTTGCAGTACGTGTTTCTGTCCACACTGTTGGAGATCCGGTTTCTAGCATGGTTATCCAGGTTGTTTCTTCTCCTATCTTCATCTGTCCAATCCTTTCTGTCCTTATCAATAATTATCGGTCCTTCGGTTAGGAGGAACTGCATTTCGTCATCCATGGTGATTAAGTGTAGGTGCATGCGTGCCTTCCAGTTGGCAAAGTCATCACCTTCTAGCATTGGTGGCCTATCGAAAGACATGCTTGCTTGAGTATTGAAACTAACTGCTCTGATACCAATTGTTAAGATCTAGGTCGCCGCTGGAGGACCGGGGTTGGGCCGGTTAGCGAGTCTCACTCAAAGGGTGGTGATTAATCCGGTTAGAGATTAACACCGGGGTTTCAATACTACACAAACTATCACAAACCCTTGAACCAGGTTCAAGCGCGGAAGTGGTTTGTTTCAGGTTGAAGAAGCACACTTATGAAATAGGCAGAACCGGTTTTTAGATAAGACAAGTTTGGAAGTTGCTGAGTCGGTTTTGTAACTTGGTGATTCGGTTTAGGTAGTGTAGAGTCAGTCAGAGCGGTGTAGGTAGGTTAGTACAGCTCGGTAATAAAGTAAATCGGGCGGAAAGTAAATAACAAGACATATTTTATGGATGTTCGGAGATAAAACTCCTACGTCACCCCTTCCTCTCGAAACCGCGAGAAGGATATTCAATAAGGAATACAAATACAATCCGATCGAGACTTATTTCCTGCTCGATAACACCCGTACAATTTACACCGAAATTGTAAATACACACTTCAACTTTAGCACTTAGGCCTTTTCTAGAGAGAGAACACAATCTTATCACTTGTAAATTAATTGTTCACTGTGTCCCCTTGAAATCTCTTGTGTCTCACGTATCCCACTTGTGTCCCGAATTTACTCTTCTTCAGCTGCTCCTTTTATAGGTGAAATATGCCAAAGGTCATATTTCACTTTCTTGAATTTGATTGGCTGAGCAGAGGTTCAGTGATTCAGACCTGGCGGTCAATTGTTCAGACCTGGCGGTCAACTTTACAGACTTGGAAGTCTGTTCTTCCAGTGTGTAAGACAAACCTGTCAGGTTTCTCTTTTACTCAATATGGTGACTGTTGGTTAGGCTGTTGTCTGTACTTGGAAGATTTCCTTTCTGACTTATCCTGAAGTAGAAAGATCTTGTAGGACTGTCTTCTGCAGCCTGCAGACTTTCCTCAGACTTGTATGAATATGGAAATGTTCAGTCTGTTCCTTTGGTATCATTCTCAACAGATACCCGAAGTGTCTTCTTATGCTGGTCGGTCATTTAACTTAGCCTGATGACTTCCGGTTATTGACCGGCTGTCTGGTGTTTCCAGCCTTCTTTTGAGTGGTCATGTTTCAGGTCGGTTAAATAACTTGACCGGTTGAGCTTCTTAACCGGTTGGGTACTTTGACTAGTCCGGTTCTTTGTTCCTGCATGAAAGGTTTATTTATGTTAAGTTCTGTAAACCGGTCTAATTTTATCTAACACGATGCTAGCTTAGAAATTTGGGAGATTCATGAAGAAGAGCCCGCCATCATCTAACAACAACTTTAATTATAACTATGTAGATAAATCAAATAAAAGATGCTATAACTGTGACGGTTTTGGACATTTCAGGTCAGAATGCATAAAACCGAGGAGAGACGATAGAAAACCGGAAGGTAATTATCAGGGCAACAACTAACAAGGCAACCGGTTCCAGGGTAACAACTATCAAGGGAACAACTACCGAAGAAATGATAACCAACAGAACGACTATCAGAGAAACAATGATCAGCATGCCGACGAAGGGAAGGAAATTCAGAAAGCACTCATCGCATCAGATGGTGGAAGCGAGTGGGCATACTCCGACAATGAAGACAATGAAGAAAGGGTAACATGCTTCATGGCAAACGACGAAGAGGTATTTGATTTTTCTTCTGATGAGTTTACTACAGAAGATCTAATTTCCGCACTAAATGAAATAGTCGTTGAATTTAGAAACATATCTACATACATACCGACTCCGGTAGAATCTAAAACCGTAGAGCCAAGTAGTACCATTGTTAAAACATATGAAACCGAAGTGTATGAACCGGATGCACTATCCTTAATCAATAGGGAGACAGTTCAACCGGTAACTGAAACCGATGAACGAGCACTGTATGTTACGGCTGCGTGGGAGAAATCTCGTCAAGCTGTAAAACAAATGTGTAATTATAAAAGACATCCTAAATGTAGATTTGGCATCGGTTACGAACCGAGTAAACAAAACAAACCAAAACAATCTAATGGAATGAAACTCACAAAAGACAATCTTCCATTCATAAGATTTATCAAGAGTTCAATAACCGAAAATGACTTAAAACCGGAAGAAGAACTTAAATATGTAAGTCCGAATGAATCGGAAAACTGGCTTCATCCTGAGAGAAGGAAAGGCAACATAAAACCGAACAAAAGAAACAGATCTCGACCTCAAAGAAACTCACCACAACATAAGGCATTCTTGAGCAACGGTCAAGAAGTGAAGCCAAACATTATAAGAACAGATACTGGGAAAGTGATCCGACTTATTCAAGTCTGGATCCCAAAGGGACTAATCAACCATGGGCCCAACTGAACGTGGGTATCAAAAGGGTGTAAATAACTTTCTTTTACAGATTAGAAGAAGCAACCGATTAAAGAACTCAGAATGGTACCTGGACAGTGGGTGTTCAAGACATATGACCGGCAACAATGAGCTACTAACCGACATCAAGTATGAAACCGGAGCAATTATAACTTTCGGCGACAACTCGAAAGGTAAAACCGTGGGCAAGGGTAAGATTGTCCATGGTAACCTATCTATAAATAATGTATTACTGGTAGAAGAACTGCGCTTTAATTTATTGAGTATAAGTCAAATGTGCGATGTGGGTTACAAAGTTGAATTTCATAAGAATGCATGTTTAGTTAAGAATCAGGATAATGATATTCTTCTAACCGGTAACCGAATGAGAAACATTTACAAAGTTAATTGGAAAACTGATTTTGAAAAACCTGTATGCATGATAGCCGGAAATGATCCAAACTGGCTTTGGCATAAACGGCTAAACCATTTAAATTTCAAAACAATTAACTTCATATGTTCCAAGGAACTAGTTCACGGTTTTCCAAATGTTAAGTTTTCAAAAGATAAAGTATGCGCTGCATGTCAAATGAGTAAACAAATAAAATCATCTTTCAAGAGTAAAGGAAAATATCAATCTGAACGATGCTTAGAACTTTTGCATATGGATTTGTTTGGTCCAGTTAAAGTAATTAGTTTAGGAGGCATGCATTATACTATGTTAGTTATTGATGATTATTCTAAATTTACTTGGGTAACTTTTCTATCTTCTAAAAATCAAGCAACTCCAAATTTGATTAAATTGATTTTGAGAATACAAAATGAAAAATCTATTCGAGTAAATAAAATCAGAAGTGATAGAGGAACTGAGTTTATAAACAGCAATTTAACAACTTTTCTTGATGACTCCGGTATTAGACACGAGTTGTCTAGTGCCAGAACTCCTCAACAAAACGGCCTGGCTGAGAGAAGAAACCGAACTCTCAAGGAAGCCGCACGGTCAATGATAGCTGATTCAGGTATTGCTCAAAAGTTTTGGGCTGAAGTTATCAATACCGCATGCTACACACAAAACCGATCTTTAGTAACTAAACGTTTTTCCAAAACTCCTTTTGAAATATACTATGATCAAATTCCAAACATACGACATCTTCGAATTTTTGGTAGCAAATGTTTTGTTCACAATAACGGCAAGAATTACTTGACCGCTTTTGATGCTAAATCCGATGAGGGAATAATATTGGGATATTCAGCTGTAAGTAAAGCCTACAGGATATACAATACTAGGACTATAACAGTTGAAAAACCGCTCACGTTGTTTTCGATGAATCGGTTGAACGAAACACCGCACTACCCTTCGATCTTCACAATAGAATGGAAAATTTCAATATCTATTCTGATGATGAAGACGAGGTTCCGGTTTTTAGACGATTTGTCAAGGACCAAGCGGTTGATGCTGAACCTCAGCCTGATCAAGCTGCTTTACCGCAGAAACTTGACTCTTCAGTTTCTACTGAAGAAATCGGTCGGTCTGACTCTGTTCAACCTACCGATCAGTCTAACCTTGATCAGCCAACCGAAAGCTTGATAGACACGTCTCGGATAAACCTCAGAAGGAACAAAAATCATCCTCTTGAACTAGTGATAGGTAGCATATCCTCACCTGTCCGAACTAGGCAACAAAATTTGGATCACTATGAAAACTCAGCTTTCATATCACAAATTGAGCCGAAAAAGGTGGATGAAGCATTGTCAGATCCCGATTGGATATTAGCAATGCAAGAGGAATTAAACGAGTTTGAGAGAAATAAAGTCTGGTACTTAGTCCCTAGACCGAAAAACAAACCGGTTATAGGAACACGATGGGTATTCAGAAATAAACTCAATGAAGACGGTTTAGTTACGAGGAATAAAGCCCGGTTAGTGGCTCAAGGCTATAAACAGGAAGAAGGCGTTGATTTTGAAGAATCATTTGCCCCTGTAGCTAGACTTGAGGCCATTAGAATATTCTTAGCATATGCAGCCTTCAAAAATTTCAAAGTGTTTCAAATGGATGTTAAAAGTGCTTTTCTAAACGGTAAAGTAAATGAAGAGGTATATGTTAATCAACCTCCAGGTTTCAAAAATCCAGAACACGAAAACCATGTTTACCGGCTAAACAAAGCCCTTTACGGTTTGAAACAGGCTCCAAGAGCTTGGTACGATACACTAACACAATTCTTATTTGATCACAAATTCACAATAGGATCAGTAGACAAAACACTTTTCAAATTTGAGAGAAAGGAACAGATATTATTTGTTCAAATTTATGTCGATGATATTATTTTCGGATCAACCGATCCAAAATTATGTGACAAGTTTTCAAAGATGATGACTGATAAATTTCAAATGAGTATGACGGGAGAACTGAGTTTCTTCCTAGGACTTTAGGTTAAGTAGATTGAAGCCGGAACCTTCATAAGCCAACCAAAGTATACAGCAGAGCTGTTGAAGAAATTTGGAATGGACACATGCGCTGAAGCGGCTACGCCAATGAGTCCTTCCGTAAAACTGGACAAAGATGATGATGGTCAAGCCGTTGACATCACAGCATATCGAGGAATGATCAGATCATTGCTCTATCTAACAGCCAGCCGACCTGATATCTTGTTTGCGGTTGGGGTATGCGGAAGATTTCAAGCCAATCCAAAGCAATCACATTATACTGCGACCAAAAGAATCCTAAAATATCTGAAGGGAACTCAAGAAGTGGGGCTTTGGTATCCAAAAGATTCAAGTTTCAATCTCATAAGCTACTCAAACGACGATTACGCAGGATGCAAGATTGATAGAAAGAGTACAAGTGGAACCTGCCAGTTCCTAGGTGACCGGTTAGTCACCTGGAGCAGCTTGAAACAGACCTCAGTTGCAACATCAACCGCAGAGGCAGAATACATAGCAGCCGGAAGCTGCTGTGCACAACTCCTCTGGATCCAACAACAACTAAGGGACTTCGGTATAGAAGCCAAGGAATCTCCAATATTCTGTGACAACACCAGCGCAATAGCAATTACATACAATCCCGTGCTGCACTCAAGAACAAAACACATTGATATAAGACACCATTTCATCCGGGAGCACGTTCAGGAGAAACACATCCGGTTGGAATACGTCTCGACCGAGCAACAAGTAGCGGACATCTTCACAAAACCGCTACATGAAGCTAATTTTTCTCACTTTCGAAATATTTTGGGAATTACTGATGTTAAGCAACTTATATCATGATTATGCATGCATATTGCTTACATACGTAACAATGAGAAACCGGGATATGTGTTCAGGGAGAAGCTTTCGCTTCTCAAATCATATTCAAATAGGCCATTGAAAATTCAAGAATGCTAACCAGGAGGAAGTCTCCGGTTATGCCCGATTACTTCATAACATCAAATCATGTGTATACTTACTATACGGTTGAAATGACGAGGTTGAAATGGATATATTTAACCCAAAGTTGAACAAATGTTGACGTGACTCAACATTCCTTCACAAACGGAGCAAAATATTCAACTACAAACCGGTCATGGAAAACCGCTTAGTACAAATGCACTCCGGTTTTGATGAAATGAACTTTTCCGGTTAACTTGGGATAACCAACTGAGTTTTCATGCATATTTTAAAAAATGAAGCCTGTAATAAATAAAAACAGTCCACCGCAATCGAGATGACGACATGTGTCCATCATCAAGAGAGGGAGACTCACATCTTGTCAACAGATTTTTGTCATCATGAATATCTTGGTAATAATTAGTTTTTGCTTTGGAAATAAACATTATACACTTCAACAAGTTAACGCCTATTAACTAATTGATGACATCATCAAGCATGCTGAACTTACTACTCTAGCCGAACCCCTGGCTATATAAACAACCCTTAAATCTTCACAAGTCTTCATAAAAATCACTATTCACAAAACTATCTTAGCTCAAAAATCTCTCAAGAACATGAACTCCAACTCTCTAGCAAAGAAGATTCTATTGGCTGATTTCAACTCAATCTACCAATATGAAGATCATGAAGTTAGAGAAATGTTCTTAGCCGTTGAAAGAAGCGGGCTAAGAGGGTTTCTCGAAAACAGATTCATTCTCGACTACCTAGTAGTCGAAGAATTCTTCCAGACCGTAAAGGAAGTGCATCGAGACATAATCGTTGCACAAGTTTACGGTCAGAAATTTCTATTCAGCGAGACGGATTTCGCTGAATACCGCGGTTTGCCCACTGAAGGGGTAACCGACTTAACCTACTCTCCGGTGACCATGGAAGAAATGTGTCGTCGGTTTTCAAACTCTGACATCCCGGTTAGACCCTGGGGTGCTAAAAGCCAACTCTCTCACAAGTACCAGCTTCTTTGTGAGATTCTGGGAAAGTCCATCTTGGGCAGAGAGAAAAGCTATTACTACACTCAAAGGCTTTTCGAGATGATGATCGCTGTTACGGTTTGGACACCGGTTAATTGGTCCTGGATCATCTTCAGCAACCTGAAGAAGATGCTCCTCTCCAACAAAACCGGCTATGCTCCTCAACTAAGCGGTTTTTGTGCCAGTCTGGACATTCACTCCGGACCCTTCGTAACCCTCCATCCAAAGCACGTGCTCACTAAGGAGAGAGTACAAGAGCTGGTCGACCGGTGGGAAGCAGCCAAGGCAAAAAGGGATCAAGCGACCGAATCATCAAATGTTTAGCCTGTCTATCTTTCTTTCTCTTTCCCAAACCGGTAATTTTGTTGTACTACCGGTTTGGTACCACAATTAATGAAGCTTATTTCCTTCCACTTTAATCTAGAATCTAAAAATCATAAATGATCAAACATTTAATGCGCTGTATCAAATCAAATCGAATCACTCTTGGAAACAGAAATCTTCATTTTCAAGAAGCATGCCTGATCTGACTCGACTAGACATGCCTTTGTTCTCTTGAAAACTCACAAGCCATTAATGACCAGACACAAACGGTCAGATTTTTCAAATATATCCTCATTAAATGCATCCAACCGTCCAGGCTATAAAAGGGGACTCAATCTTCCATCTTCAAAACACGTCTTCTTCACCCCTCTCTTTAAAGCTTGAAAGATCAGAAAACCCCTTCAACTTTTCTCACTCTTCCTCATAATGTCTGCTGAACTAAGAAATACTCTCATCGTCGACTTCGAAGACATAAAAGACAGTCGGTATGGTATCATGAATGCATTTTCCAACCGATCATAGAATTGGGGCTTCAGGGATTCCTTAAAGGCTCAGACACTATCCTCGTAGAGGAGGTGTGCGAGTTTTTCAATAATGGGCACATTCTAGACGATGGTAGCATTCGCACCATCATTGACGGACAATTTCTTCGGATTATCGAAGAGCAATTTGCCAACTTCTTTCACCTTCCAACCGAAGGCTTCTCTGACTTTCCAACGCCATTCCTTCCGGCTAAGGAAGACTTCCTCCAGATCTTCTCTTCTTCCATCGTACCGGTCAAAGAACATGGGAAGAAAGAAAGATTGGCTCCTCACTACCAAGTCTTGCACGACTTGGTTCAGCGGTCTATCATGGGCCGAATGCCAAACCAGAACTACAATCGGGAGGCCTTCGACATCATGATAGCCATCATCCGCAACTCTTCAATCAACTGGGCAACCTATCTCTTCAACAACTTGAAGATGCTCATAACCGCTTCAAGGGGAAGGACCGATTTTTCTCCCCAAGTCACTCGATTTCTGAAGGCTCAGCGTCGCAACCTTGGACCCGGTGTTCCTGTCGGACCGGCCAACACTATAACTCCATCCATGCTAGATAGATGGATATCGAAGATTGAGGAACGGACACCCGACAACACCGTGAACAAGTGGTACGACAAAATGGTGGAAGGAGATTGGTTCAAACAAAACTAAGTTATTTGTCTCTCTTTCCGGTTTGTGGTCATTTTGTTGTACGACCAAAAACCGCTCAATGTCATCCTTCAGAATCATTCATAAAATTTCTAATTTTAAGGTCTCCGGTTTTTCTCTTTATATCTCTCTTTCCGGCTTTTAAAGTTCAATAAACATAAGAATCAATGTTAAACGAAACTTCCGGTTAACAACACTTCCAGTAAAACCGGAATCTCAAGCAAAATGAAAAGTTTGAAAAACTTTCCGCCCACGGTTTTACCGCACAAAAACTTACCGCCCATTGGTTTTTCCGCAATTACCGCCGAAAGTTACTGCAGTAACTTTTGGAGGGAAAATTGGCGCCCAAAACACTATCAAGTGACGGTTCGTTTTCCAACAGTTCGGAATCGCCCTCTATATAAGTTCAAATCAGCCCATTCGTCACATACGCTTTCTCTCTCTAAAACTTTCAGATTTTCAAAGGCATTCTAACTTCCGATCATCATCGTTCTTCATCTTTTCTTCTCAAATCTACCATGGCTCTAGGCAAAGCACCCTTCCAATGGATGTTGCAGGTCGATTTCACAGACATTGATGAACACGCTGGAGATAAAAACAAGGCTGTTCTTCAATCTCTAAGAGATTCGGGGTTGGAGGAGTTCTTGTCTGGTCCGTTCATCGTGTATCCGACGACGGTTATGGAGTTTCTGGCGACGACGACGTTAACAAAAAGGAAGGTCTGCGCCACCGTCAATGGCAAAGAAGTTCTTATCACGGAGGAGCTGTTTTCTAAAGCCCTCGGTTTGCCCAACACCGGTTTGGACCTCAAAACCGACCTAACCTATGTAGAGTCTAATGCGGTCCGGTTGGTGATATCGGCTAAAGATCAGGAGCTGGTGATTCACTCAAGCCGGAAGAACAAACTGAAACCGGAGTTTAGGTGGCTGCTGAACATCATATCTCGTTCGATTCAGGGAAGAGGAGGTAACTTCGATAACCTGACAAAACTTAAGCTCAAGATGAGGATGGCCATTGTCCGCGGTGACAAACTAGATTGGGGAGCTGTCATTTTCGAAGAATTCTGCCAAATGGTGATACAGAAGGATGCCGGGGTCAGGCCTTCGCGATGCAGATCGTCAAAATTCTCAAGTTCCTTAAGATAGAACTTGGTGAAGGTGAACCGCTCCCACCCAACAACATTCTCAACTCCGAGTCGGTGATTGAGAAGACTGAGAGAACGGTTAAGTCGAAGTCCTCCAGAACTAAGTCTTCCAAGGGGACCAGTTCTTCCGCTCCGGCTGAAGAATGTTCAAAACAAGAAAAACCGAAGAGGAAAGCGGATCAAGCCGAAGCCTCACAAAAGAAGAAGGGAAGGAAGAAGTCTTCCACAAAGAAGAGCTCCAGCAAACCGGCGGACTCCGAGAAAACCCTTTCCTCGGATAATCCACCAAAGAGAACCGGAGACGTCTTCCAGCCTATTCCCATCAATACCGTTCGTCCCATTTATGTTGACTCTCAATCACCAAGGCAAACCGAACCCTCGGGGAGCCACGAAGCCGAGTCAGCATCTAAGGAGGCAGCAGAGGTTAATATTCACTCTGAAAACTCTAAGTCCCCAAGCAAAAAGATCGACGAGGTAGTGGCCAACGTTGGCTTAAATACCTCTGAAGTTATTGGGGACATAGTCCAAAACATTGCAAGGGAAACCGAAGACGATGTGTCAAGTCGTCTTAGGTCAGTTGATCAAGTTGAGATACCTGATCAAAGTGAAATTCAACCGGTCGAAGAAACGGCCAAAACCGCAAATATTACCCCTCCGGATCAGGAGGGTAACACTGAAGAACAGGAACAATCCGGTTCAGCAGGGAACAAGTCCGTTCCAAATGCCACAACAAACCAATCGGCTCTAGATGGGCCAACCGATTCAACATTCATACCTGAAGGGTCAGTTCAGGTTAACAAAGGAAAAGAGGTTTTAATTGAAGATTCGACGGTAACGGGAAAAGGTGTTCTACAAACCGGCTCCCAACCGGAGATCTTAACCGGGGCCAAGGTCACTTTCACAGTAGAACAAGAGGATGAAATGTTTGAGGAGCTCATCAGGGACATGAACAAAAGTGCCAGTGATGTGATATCACCATATCTCCTATGGGTACAGCTTTGTTGTGAGACAAAGCTGTCAGATATGATTCTGGGGATGAGCGGCAACAAACACTGGGAGAAACTCATAAAATTAGAAGAAATGACCCTCAAGCTGGCACACACCAACCTTATCCAACCCGCCTTCAGCAAAACCGCGGTAATACGCTCGGTTACAAGCAGTTGATGATGCATTAAAGGAAGTGGAAGGAGCAACGCTAAATTCGATTGAAATGAGAATGACTGAACGGTTTCATCCGGGGCGGGAAAAGCTCCTGAAAAATCTTGACCATCTCGATGCACAATGGAGAAACGGCTGCCGACATCAACTAACCAATGCCGATCTATATCAAAGTAAGCCCTTCTTTGCTGCCAGGGAGACATCCAGGACAACAGAAAACCGGGAACAAGATCCTCCTCAACATGTTAAGGCTACGGAACTTGATCAGATAAAGCAGGCGGTAATCGACACTCTTGAGTCGTGTCTTGGAAACTACAACACTGCAACCGATGAAAGGATTGCAGTAGCTGAAGCGAATTTGTCAAACATTATCCGGGGATCTGTTCAAACCGAAATGACCAACACCGTTCAAACATCTATCAAATCCATGATAGATGCGGCTGTGCAAACCTCCGTCAAATCCTTGATCGCAGAATCCATTCAAGCCGCAACCGCTCCCTTGGTAGATATGTTGCAGGCCATGGCTATTCAAATTGGGGAGTTGTCCAAACTCCAAGTGAGCAAAACTCAAGAGCAAATCGATTCTGACGCCGAAACTGCTAAGAGGCTACAAGACGAAGAAAGGGAAAGGGAACGGTCAATGAAGGAACTTGAAGACAAAGATCATGAACTTGCCCAGAAGTGTAATGAGGAAGAACAGGGAGCTATTCTAGAACCCATACCGGCTCCACCGTCACACGCTATGAAGACACGAAACAAGAACAAGAGGAAGGCGGTTACGGAGGTAATGAAGCAGACATAACAAAGCAGCCAAAGAGTGATAGTACCGGTCGGGCTGAACGTTCAACCTCTTGATGAAGAAGAAGAAGATGAAGAAAAAGAGGACATCGAAGAACTAAACCGGCGCAAAAGGAGGACAATTGAAAGTTCAATCGCAACTTCAAGCTCCAGACCAACTGCTGCTCAACCGTCTCGTCAACCAAACCTAGTTTGTACTGGTTTTGGATTCGGCAAAAGAACTCCCGGCATCTCAAGTGTGTGGGCCGAATTTCAGATTGACGCTGAAAGACGCGACAGGGAGTGGAAGGCAAGGGAAGAGGAAGAAAGAAGGCGACTGGAGAAAGAACTTCAAAAGGGGGGACCATCCAAGCCTTAGTTTGCTCTTCTTTCCTTAAGAACAATTCATGTTTTATTTGAACTCAGAACTTAGTTGTTTTATCATGGATTTGAATTTATCAGTCATTACACATCTTTTGAAAAACTCAAACACATGTTTTTGAAAATTTTCTTCAAACAGAAAATGATCAAAAAGGGAGAAATTGCTAAACAAAATTTTCAAACCGGCCATACATTACAAGTTTTGAATATTTATTCTAAATAATCAAAAAGGGAGAAATTGATAAGAAAAATTAAGAAAGTTAATTTTCAAACCGGCCATACATTACAAGTTTTGAATATTTATTCTAAATAATCAAAAATGGAGAAATTGATAAGAAAAATTAAGTAAAGTTAATTTTTGGAACCGGCTAGAAAAACTAAACAGTTGTTAACCTCTATGTGTAGGAACAGATCAAAACCGTATGAACTGGCTGGAGCCTTAATAACCGGCTGTTGAAATACCTCAAAGAAAATCAGTTCCAAGTGATCAAGTCAAGATCAGAGGAACCGGTTTCAATTTTCTCAAGAGACCGGCTAGCAAAGACAAAGTCCACATTCCAGCCGGATCATATTATGAAAAAGACAAAACCGGAAACTATAATCTGCAAGAGTGACGTAACATGACGAAATAGACGTGTCTCGAAGAGATAAAAGAAGATAAGATCCGATCGGAAGCATGCGAGGAAAGAAATGATGATTTACTGATCCGATGTTGACAACCGGAGGTGCATGCCCGACACGTGTTCGAATCTGAAAACCGGTTACGTCATCCTACACTCAGATGTGTCTTCATGCTTGCCAAGTGTTGAGGAAGGTGAAACGTGCAAGTAACCCTCCTGCACCGACGTGACTATGGATCAACCAATCCCACAGTGAGAGAGAAATGTGACCGTTGGGATCTCATCTACTATAAAAGGAAGATGAAACGACCTCATTAATGACAAATTCAATACAAGTGAACAATAGAGATAAGTTACAAAATCTTAGAGAGATAAAATCCTTCGAAAGATCTAAAACCAGTGTGTCATAAACCGGAAGCTTTCTGTGTGTGTTTGTGTTGTGTTATTGTATTACATCAAGAGTGAGTTGGTGTAACCAGCGAGTAGCGAGTTGGGCTCGACCGGCAGTGTTATTGTTATAACTTTGAATGTTAGTGGAGATCCTTCTCATAACCTGAGAAGAAGGGGTGACGTAGGAGGGTTTGCTCCAAACATCCATAAAAAATCTTGTCTCGTGTCATTTCGTTTATTTCCCGCTTATTCACTTAATCTAACCTCAAACCAAATCAATCTTACTCCGTAAACCGGTCCATACCCTCCATCTAAAACCGACTCCTTCTAAACATCATCTAAGTCGCATACGTTGCTTCAGACTGAAACAGACATTTCCGCCCTTAAACCCAGTTCAAGAGTCTGTGACAGTTTGCGAAGTGCTGAGAACGGTTATAGTCTCTAACCGGACTATTACCAAATTGTTGTGTGTGTTGTAAGAGGCCATCCTTCCTAAAACCGGAAACACCCCGGTCCTCCAAGGGCGTCCCCGATCCTAACACAAGTTAAGCTTACATAATTCAATTTTAGTAAATTGTTCTACCCGCTCAAATTCAGAAGTCCAATCACTAACACCATATTGCCTTTCCAAAGACATCCAAAGAATTGGGATCGCCAGGATCGATTATGTGTTGTCATCCAAACATAGCTGCCATAGGACCAACTCTCTAAATAAATTGAGATTTATTCTAATATCCCTCCAATTCACAGAATCTCTTAAGATGAGGGCTCTAGCTCTGACATCTCCATCAATTTTACCTAACAAATAACATACTACATATGAATTTGCAAATAATGAAAATGCATACTAATTGTAAAATATAAAACCTAAAAAGAACCGTAGTTTAGATTGACCATGACACATTATCCTTGTATGCTAAAAGTAGAAACTAAAATGAAATGTATCAATAGTTTTAAAATTTAGATTTCATAGAGAATATGGAGCGCAACCTATGCATTAATGAATTCTTTTCTTTTATCGACAAATAAGTGTCTAGCCCATGATGCATGTTGCTACGATCACTTATATTGTGTTGTTTATCACCTATTGACAACCTAAAACTAGAAGAGGCAAATGATGAAAAGATGAAAAAGAACACTAGCTTGACTACTATTAACAAACTGATTTAGAAAATTTACTAAAAACCCTTTGAATGAGGAAAGTCCTAAAATACAACGAGAAATAAATTGCTTATTTTTTCATCACACTAATATTCAATAGTGTGAAATAATATCATGATAAACGTTTCAAAACAATTTATCAAATTCAAACAAAATCAGAAACTATAAAACAAATTTCAAATTATAATTAGGACTACTTTACCATATAGAAAATAACTTGAGAGAAACTTTAATATAGAGAGTTTAACATTCATTTATGGTTTCAAAGGTCCACATTCAATATATAGACAATAACTGGAATGTTCGGTGTTGGTTGCTAGTCTATTCTGATTAGCAGAGCGAAAATCTCTAAGGAATTCTAATCTCTGATAATCAAATGCATGGATGTCAAGAAATAATTTCAGAAAATTTTATTGACAAAAGATTATAGACAAAAAGATGAGATGGGACATGTGTACTAGTAGGTAGAAGATGTTCACCAAACTCCGATCCAAATAAGGAATTTATAGGATCATTAATGACTTTGTAGAAGTTACCATAACGGTTGAATAGTTCATAGAAAAAACAATCAATCAATAATTTTTATCTGTCAATTCAATCGAATACTTTATTTGATGACATTATCACAACTGAAATCTCTCTAAATTTGGAAAAACCTATAAATTAAAAATTTTATAATTTCTTTTTCTCTTTTTACTCAAATTTACTTTTTTACTTACAAACGCTACCTTTATCTTCATGAGTAGTTTGTAACTGGATATTTCAGACAACACACTTCATCTTGGTATTGATCCAACTAGATTATCGCTTCTTAAAATTATTTAAATCAACCCGGTATGTGGTATGTGCATTCTCAGACATTCACTATTATTGTAATGCGAAAATTCCTCTTACTTCTACTTACACAATGTTCTTGGAGATTTCTTAAAGATCTCCTTTTAGTTGTTCGTCAATCTTTCGCATTATCAAGCACAAAATGACAACGTGTTCCAATTCTGAATACAAAATTTATATTTAATAAAAATATACAAAATATATAAGTTTGTTTGTGAATTAATGATAAATATAAGTTTAATTCAAATAATACAAATATTTTAAAACATAAACAATATTCATAATATAAGAAATGTATAAGTAAAAAAAAATTAATGCAAAATATGTGTTTAATAGATTTAATACAAATTTAAATTTAGTGAAAATAAGTTTATTGAAAAATTTAAATTATATTAGATGAAAATAGAAATAATACAATATTTATAAGTTTAATGCAAAATATAAAAGTTTGTTTATGATTTAATGATAAATATAAGTTTAATTTAAAATTATTTATAAACATAGTAAGAATATTAAAAATAAATAATATTCTTAATATAAGAAATATATAAGTAAAAATCTAAATAAAATTTAATACAATTTTTTTAATAAGCTTGATCCAAATTTAAATTGAATGAAAGTATGTTTTATACGAAATTTAAATTATATTAGTTTAAATAGAGAAAATGAAATTTTAATAAGTTTAATGCAAATTTAAATTTAACGAAAATACATTTAATTTATGAATTAATTATAAATATAGTTTAATTAAAATTTAAAATAATTTATGTATATTATAAAAATATTTTGAAAAATAAATAATATTCATAATATAAAAATAAATAAATAAAAAACAAATTAAAATTTAATTCAAAATATATTTTAAAAAAATTAATACAATTTTAAATTTAATAAAACTCATTTTAATGAAAATTTAAATTATATTTGATTACGTAAAAAAAAATATAATTTTTATAAAATTTTAAAAATTTTAATTTTATAAAAATATAAAATTGTTTTTATGAATTAATAATATAATATAAGTTTAATTGAAAATTTAAAATTATTGATAAACATTATAATAATATTTTAAAAAACAAGTAATGTTTTTAATATAAAAAATATATAAGTAAAAAACTAAATAAAATATAATACAAAATTTGTTTTTAATAAATTTAATACTAATTTTAAATTTAAATTATATTAGATTATAAAAAAAATTATAAAAAGTTTAATACAAATTTGAATTATATTATATTTAATAGAAAAATACAATTTTAATAAGTTTAATGCAAAATTAAATTTAATTAAATACATTTAATGTAAAATATAAAATTTATTTATGAATTAATAATAAATTCAAATTTAAGTCAAAATTTTAAATTATTTTGAACATTATAAGATTATTTAAAAAATATATATTAATTTTAATATACGAAATAAATAAGTAAATTTAATGAAAAAATTATTTTAAATAGGTTTATAGATAATTTAAATTTAATGTAAATAAGTTTAATACAAATATAAATTATATTAGATTAAATTGAAAAACAATACAATTTTATAAGTTTAATGAAACATATATATAATATAAAATTTTGTTTATAAATTAATGATAAAAATAAATTTAATTCAAAATTTAAAATTATTTAAAAAAACATATTCATAAGAAATATATAAGTTTAAAATGAAATAAAATTTAATACAAAATATGTTAAATGTAAATTTATAATTAATTAATAAAATTCAAAATTTATATTATATTAGATTAAATAGTAAACATGTATTTTTTATAAGTTAAAAACAAATTTAAATTTTATAAAAATATGTTTAATGCAAAATTAAAATTTAATGAGAATATAAATTTATATAAAACATAATAATTATACATTAAAAATAAATTAAATAAAGTAATAGTTTTGATTTAAATTTGATTTATTTAAAATTTAAATTATATATGATTAAATATAGAAAATGTAAAATAAGATTTTATTAAATCAAATACAAATTCTATTAATATTTTTAACATTTACAAAATTAAACTAAAACTAAGGATATCATATAAGTTTATTTATTTTTAAACTAAACCTGAATTATTTAAATCTGAATTCTTATAAATTTTTAAATCTATAATACATAATAAAAAAAAAAATTATGTCATGCATGTAAAATAAATAAATGCATAAAAATATATAATACATATAAAATATAAATGTAAAAATATAAATTATAATAGAAAAAAAAGAAAACTTACTTGAATTCATAAACGCTGATATATAATGATGGAGGATTCTTATAATATTCTGTAATTAAAAATATATTGTATAGTGTTATTTAAAAAATTATATATAGAAAAATCATTAAATAGATAAAAAAGAATTATTATACATGTATGGACCAACAAGCGGTTCTGCTCCATGGCAGCAATATCCTATATATGTACGTCTCTCATTTGATTCACCTTCATGATCTGAGATTAATCATATTTAACATACAAACCATAAAAGTATCAATAGTTTTATATTAAAAAAAGGAATTAAATAAATACATCAAGTTACACCATTCAATAGAGTGTGAGTATGAAAAAATCATGTCAATAGAATAATAGACAGATCATTTTAATTTATTCCACTAGATATTTACAAATTTTCCGCATTTATTTTTTCTCGTGCTTTTGAAAAAGGTTCTAAAAGGATGATAAAATTTAAATCATTAAGACTTTGTAAATATGTAGAGAGAATCACAGAACCAAGTTAATCTTACATCATTCAATTTTTGTAAATTGTTCTACCCTCTAAAATTCAGAAGTCAATGAAGGAGAATTCTAATAATATCCGGTAATTAAAAATATATTGTATAGTGTTATTCAAACAATTATATATAGAAAAATCATTAAAAAGATAAAAAGAATTATTATACATGTATGGACCAACAAGCGATTCTGCTCTGCTCCATGGCAACAATATCTTATATATTTACGTCTCTCATTTGAATCACCTTCATGATATGAGATTAATCATATTTAACATACAAACCATGAAAGTGTCAATAGTTGTATATTAAAAAAATGAACTAAATAAATACATAAAGTTACACCATTATATAAAGTGTGAGTATAAAAAAAATGATGTCAATGGAATAATAGAGAGATCATTTTAATTCATTCCACTAGATGTTTACAAGTTTTCCGCATTTATTTTTTCTCGTGCTTTTGAAAAAGATTCTAAATGGATGATAAAATTAAAATCATTAAAACTTTGTAAATATGTAGAGAGAATCACATAACAAGTTAAGCTTACATCATTCAATTTTAGTAAATTGTTCTACCCGCTCAAATTCAGAAGTCCAACCACTAGCACCATATTGCCTCTCTAAAGTCAGCCAAAGAATTTGGATCACCATGATTTATTATATGTTGAAAAAAATTGTCAGCCCAACCATTAGCTGCATTAAGACCAACTCTCTAAATAATTTGAGAGTTATTCCAATATCTCTTCAATTCACGGAATCTCTCAAGATGAGGACTCTAACTTTGACTTCTCTATCAATTTTACCTGACAAGTAACATATTACAAATGAATTTGTAAATAATGAAAATACATAGAAATTGTAAAATACAGAACCTAGACAGAACTATAGTTTGGAAGGACCATGACACATTAACCTTGTATTCTAAAAGTAGAAACTAAAAAGAAATGTATCAATAGTTTTAAAATTTAAATTTCATAGAGAATATGGAGCGCAACTGTGCATTAATAAATTATTTGCATTTATCGGCAAAGAAGTGTCTAACCCATGATGCATGTTGCTACAATCACGTTTATTGCCAAAAACTGGAAGAGGTAAAGGATGAAAATGAACACTAACTTAACTACTACTAACAAATTGATGTAGAAAATTTACTAAAACCCTTTGAATGAAGGTATTTATGAAACACAACGAGAAACAAACAACTCACTTTTTTTATCAAACTAATATTCAAAATTGTGAAACAATGTCGTGAGAAATGTATCACAACAATTTATCAAATTCAAACAAAATCAAAAACTGAAAAATAAATTTCAAATTTTAATTAGGTCTATTTTACCTTATAGAAAATAACTTGAGCGAATACAGAAGCCTTCATATGGGGAGTTTACCATCCAATTGTGTTTTCAAAGGTCCATTAACATTCGATATATAGCCAAAAACTGGAATGTTTAGTGTCGATTGCTAGTCTATTCGGATCAGTAGAGCTAAAACCCTCCATGGAATTCTGATCCCTGATAATCAAATGCATAGATGTCAGGAAATAACTTCAAGAAAATATTTTGAAAAAAAATCATAGACAAAAAAATGAGATGGAGAATGGGTACTAGTAGGTAGAAGATGATGACCAAGCTCTGATCCAAATAAGGAATTTAGAATATCATTAATGACTTTGTAGAAGTTACCATAAGAAGTAACGATTGCTTAGTTCATAGAAAAACAATCAATTAATAATATTTGTCTGTCAATTCGATCATATACTTTCTTTGATGACATTATCACAACTCGAATTTCTCTACATTTGGAAGAATACTCCAAAATGAAAAAAAATTATATTTTCTTTTACTCTTTCTATTAAAATTTTTACTCAAAATTTTAGACAACATACCTTACATTGATCTTCATGAGTAGTTTGTAATCGGACATTCCGGGCAACACACTTTATCTTGGTACGTGGTATGTGTATTCACGGACCTTCACTATTACTGTAATGCGAAAATACCTCCTACCTCTACTTACAAAATGTTCTAGAACATTTCCTAAAGTTCTCCTTTTAGCTGTCTTGAATCTTTCGCATTATGAAGCACAAAATGAGAACATGTTCGAATTATGGTCTATTTTATCATATATTGGTTTAATATTTAATAATAATATAAAATTAATTTTAATAAAAATATACAAGTTTGTTTATGAATTTGTGATAAATATAAGATTAATTTAAAATTATTTATAATTATAATAAGAATATTTTAAAAAATAAATAAAATAACAAATATATAAGTAAAAAAATCTAAATAAACATTAATGAAAAATATATGTTTAATAGATTTAATACAAATTTAAATTTAATACTAATAGGTTTATTAAAAAATTTAAATTATATTAGATTAAATAGAATTAATACAATTTTTATAAGTTATATGTAAAAACATATAAAACTTTGTTTATGATTTAATGATAAATATAAGTTTAATTCAAAATTATTTATAAAAATAGTAAGACTATTTAAAATAAATAAATAATATTCTTAACATAATAAATATAAAAGTAAGAAATAAAATTTAATACAAAATATGTTTATAATAAGCTTGATCCAAAATTAAATTTAATGAAAGTAAGTTTAATATAAAATTTAAATTATATTAGATTAAATATAAAAAATGCAATATTAATAAGTTTAATGTAAATTTAAATTTAATGAAAATACATTTAGTGCAAAAATATGTAAATGTGTTTATGAATTAATGATAATATGAGTTTAATTAAAATTTTAAAATTATTTATAAATATTATAAGAATACTTAAAATTTTTTTTATATGAAAGTATAAATTATATTTGATTATTAAAAAATAATTATAAAAAAATAATACTAATTAAAATTATATTATATTTATAGAAAATATGAAATTTTTATAAGTTTAATACAAATTTAAATTTAATTAAATATATTCAATATAAAATATAAATTTTATTTATGAATTAATAATAAATTAAAATTTAGTCAAAATTTTAAATTATTTATTAACATTATAAGATTATAAGATTATTATTTTTAATATAATATATATATATATAAGTAAATCTAAATAAATATTAAATATAAAATATGTTTTAAATTGTTTTAATGCAAATTTAAATTTAATGAAAATAAATTTAATATAAAATTTAAACTATATTAGATTAAATTAAATTGAAAAAATAATTTTTATAAGTTTAACGCAAAATATAAAAATTTGTTTATGAATTAATGATAAATTAAGTTTAATTCAAAATTTAAAATTATTTATAAAAAAATAAATAATAAGAATATTTAAAAAAACATTCTTAAGAATTATATAAGTAATAATTCTTAAGAAATATATAAGTTAAATGCAAATTCAAATTTAATAAAAATAAGTTAAATGTAAAATTTATATAGTATTAGATTAAATAGAAAACATGTATTTTTTATAAGTTAAATGTAAGTTTAAATTAATAAAAATATTTTTAATGCAAAATATTTAGATTTAATGAGAAAACAAATTTATATAAAAATAATTATTATTATGTTAAAAATAAAATTAAATAAAGTAATAATTTTGGTTTAAATTTGACGTATTTAAAAATTAAATTAGAAAAAATGTAAAATAAGATTTTATTAAATCTAATACAAATTCTTATAATATTTTTAACATTTTACAAAAGTTAAACTAAAACTAATAATAAGATATAGGTTTATTTATTTCTAAACTAAAAATTGAATTATTTAAATTTGAATTCTTATAAGTCTTAAAATCTATAATGCATAACAAAAATAAAAATTATTTCATGCATCTTAAAATAAATATATAATGCATAAAAACATATCATGCATCTAAAATAGAAATATGATAATACAAATTTAAGATTTAAGTAGGGTGAAAATAAAACTTATTTGACCTCATAAACGTTAATATATAATGAATGAGGATTTTAATAATATCCTGTAATTAAAATATAATGTATAATGTTATTCAAACAAACATATATATTTTAAACACATTAAAAAGATAAATAAAATTATTATACATATAGGACCAACAATCGGCTCTGCTCCATGGCAATAGAGAGATTATTTTAGTTCATTCCTCTAGATGATTTAAACGTTTTCCATATTTACATTTTTTTCGTGCTTAAAATAATTAAAACTCTGTAAATATAGAGAGAGAATCACAAAACCATGTTAAGCTTACATCATTCAATATTAAATATTAGTAAATTGTTCTACCCGCTCAAAAGTCCAACCACTAGCACCAGATTGCCTCTCCAAAGACAGCTAAAGAATTTGGATCACCATGATCTATTTTGTGTTGAACAAATTTGTCAACCCAACCATTAGTTTCCTTAGGACCAACTCTCTAAATATTTTGAGAGTTATTCCAATATCCCCACAATTTACGGAATCTCTCAAGGTGAGGGCATCTAGCTTTGACATCTCCATCAATTTTACCTGACAAATAACATAGTACATATGAATTTGCAAATATTGAAAATGCATTGAAATTGTAAAATAAAAAACCTAAACATAAAATAGTTTGGAAGAACCATGATACATTATGCTAAAAGTAGAAACTAAAAGAAAATGTATCAATAGTTTCAAAATTTAGGTTTCATAAAGAATATGGAGCGCAACCTGTGCATTATTGAATTCTTTGCTTTTATAGGCAAAGTAGTGTCTAGCCAATGATTCATGTTTCTACAATCATTTATTATGGTGACAAGCCTTAAACTAGAAGAGGCAAGAAATGGAACACAACCTTGACTGATATTATCAAATTGATGTAGAAGATTTACTAAAAACCCTTTGAATGATGGCAGTTCAAAAATACAACAAGAAATAAACAACTCACTTTTTCATCATATTAATATTCAAAAGACTAAAAACAATATCGTGAGAAATGTATCAAAACAATTTATCAAATTCAAACAAAACCAGAAACTTGAAAACAAATTTCAAATTTTAATTAGGTATACTTTACCTTATAGAAAATAAGTTGAGTGAATGCATAAGCCTTCATATGGTGAATTTACCATCATATTGTATCTTCAAAGTTCCATTAACATTTGATATATATAACCAATAACTAGAATGTTTGGTGTTGGTTAGAGCTAATATCCTCCAAGGAATTCTGATACCTGATAATCAAATGCATAGATGTTAAGAAATAACTTCAGAAAAGTTTATTGACAAAAGATCATAGACAAAAAGATAAGATGAGACATGGGTAGTAGTAGGTAGAAGATGATGATCAAGCTCCAATCTAAATAAGGAATTTAGAGGATCATTATTGGCTTGGTAGAAGTTACCATCAGAAGTAAAAGTAACGGTTGATTAGTTCATAGAAAAAACAATCAGTTAATATTTTTTACCTTTCAATTTGATCAAATATATTCTTTGATGCCATTACCACAACTTGAATCTCTCTAAATTTGAAAGAATCCTGCAAATTTAATAATTATATTTTCTCTTTCTGTTCAAATTTTTACTCAAAATTTTAGACAACAAACCTTACATTGATCTTTATGAGTAGTTAGTTTCGGGAAACACTTCATTTTGGTATTGATCCAAGTAAATTATAATTTCTTGAATTTCTTTAAATCTTTTTACTTTGTACGTGGTATGTGCATTCTCGGACCTTCACTATTATTATAATACAAAAATTCTCATACCTCTACTTACACAATGTTCTAAGAGATTTACTAAAGATCTCCTTTTAGTTGTCTTGAATCTTTCGCATTATGAAGCACAAAACGACAGAGTGTTTGAATTATGGTCTCTTTTCTCAAATATTTTTTGTTATTTAATAATAATGCAAAATTTAAATTTAACAGAATTATACCAAATATAAAAGTTTGTTTATGAATTTGTGATAAATATAAGATTAATTTAAAATTATTTATAAACATAATAAGAATATTTAAAAAAATAAATAATATTCATAATATAACAAATATATAAGTAAAAAAAATAAATAAACATTAATGCAAATTTTGTGTTTAATAGATTTAATACAAATTTAAATTTAATAAAAATATATTTATTACAAAATTTAAATTTTATTATATTAATTAGAAATAATATAATTTTTATAAGTTTAATGCAAAATATAAAAGTTTGTTTATGATTTATTGAGAATATAAGTTTAATTGAAAATTATTTATAAAAATATTAAGAATATTTAAAAAATAAATAATATTCTTAATAAAAGAAATATATAAGTAAAAATTTAAATAAAATTTAATACAAAATATGATTTTAATAAGCTTTATTCAAATTTAAATCGAATGAAAGTAAGTTTCATACAAAATTTAAATTATATTAGATTAAATAAAAAATATAATTTTAATAAAGTTTAATAAAATTTAAATTTAATAAAAATACATTTAGTGAAAAATATGAAAATATGTTTATGAATTAATGATAATATGAGTTTAATTAAAATTTTAAAATGATTTCTAATTATTATAAGAATACTTAAAAAATTTATTATATGAAAATTTATTTATATTTGATTAAATAAAAAAAAATTAATTTTAAAAAATTTAATACAAATTTTAATTTTATAAAAATATAAAAATGTTTATGAATTAATAATATAATATAAGTTTAAATGAAACTTGAAAATTATTTATAAACATTATAAGAATATTTAAAACAAGTAATATTCTTAATATAAGAAATATATAAGTAAAAAATTAAATAAAATATAATAAAAAAAATTAATAAGTTTAATAAAAAAATTAAAATTAAATTATATTAGAATATAAAAATATAAAAAATTATTTAAAAAATAAATTTAAATTATATTATATTTATAAAAAAATGCAATTTTAATAATTTTAATGCAAATTTAAATTTAATGTAAAACATAAAATTTATTTATGAATTAATAATAAGTTTCAATTTAAGTCAAAATTTTAAATTATTTATTAACATTATAAGATTTTTTACAAAAATAATTATTATTTTTAGTATAAGAAATATATTAGTAAATCTAAATAAAAATTAAATGCAAAATATTTTTTAAATAGGTTTAATATAAATTTAAATTATATTAGATTAAATTGAAAATAATACAATTTTTATAAGTTTCATACAAAATATGTTTAATTCAAAATATAATTTTTTTATTAATTAATGATAAAAATAAGTTTAATTCAAAATTTAAAATTATTTATAAAAATAATAAATTATAAGAATATTTAAAAAAATATATTCTTAAAAATATATAAGTATAAAATGAAATAAGATTGAATGTAAATTTATATTTAATAAAAATAAGTTAAATGTAAAATTTATATAATATTAGATAAAATAGAAAACATTTGTTTTTTATAAGTTAAATGAAAACATAAATTTAATAAAAATATGTTTCATATAAAATTTAAATTTAATGAGAAATCAAATTTATATAAAAATAATAATTATTATTATGTTAAAAATAAAATTAAATAAAGTAATAGTTTTGATTTAAATATGATGTATTTAAAAATTAAATTAGAAAAAATGTAAAATAATATTTTAATAAATCTAATATAAATTATAATAATATTTTTAACATTTACATTCAAACCAAATATAAGATATAAGTTTATTTATTACCAAACTAAAAATTGAATTATTTAAATTTGAATTCATATAATTTTTAAAATCTATAATGCCTAATAAAATTAAAATTATATCATGCATCTAAAACTAAACTTATAATGCATAAAAACAAATAAAAATATGATAATATAAATTTAAATAGGAAAAATAACTTACTTGAACACAAAAACGCTAATATATAATGAATAAGGATTCTAATAATATTCTGCAATTAAAATTATTGTATAGTGTTATTCAAACAATTATATATTGTAAACACATTAAAAATATAAATAAAATTATTATACATGTATGGACCAACAAGCTGCTCCGCTCTATGGCAGCAATATCCGATATATTTACGTCTCTCATTTGATTCATCTTCATGATCTGAGATTAATCCTGTTTAACATACAAAACATAAAGGTGTCAATGTTGTATATTAAAAAAAAGAAACTAAATAAATACATCAAGTTACAACCATTCAATAGAGTGTGAGTATAAAAAAACATCACATGTCAATATAATAATAGAGAGATCATTTAAGTTCATTCCACTAGATGTTTTGCACGTTTTCCGCATTTAGATTTTCTTGTGCTTTTGAAACTAGTTCCAAAAGAATGAAAAAATTAAAATAATCAAAAGTCTATAAATATATAGAGCATCACATAACCAAGTTAAGCTTACATCATTCATTTTCAGTAAATTGTTCATTGTTCAACTCGTTCTAATCTTGAAGTCCAAACACTAGCACCAGATTGCCTCTCCAAAGATAGACAAAGAATGGATCACCATGATCTATTTTGTGTTGAACAAATTTGTCAACCCAACCATTAACTTCCTTAGGACCATTTCTTTGAATATTTCGAGACTTATTCAAATATCCTTACCATTCACGGAATCTCTCAAGGTGAGGGTATTTAGCTTTGACATCTCCATCAATTTTACTTAACAAGTAACATATTACATATGAATTTACAAATAATGAAAATGCATAAAAATTGTAAAATATAAACCTAGGTAGAACCATAGTTTGGAAGGACCATGACACATTAAGTCTCTAGCCCATGATTCATGTTGCTACAATCATGTATAATGTGTTGTTTATCACCATCTGACACGCCTAAAACTAGAAGAGGCAAAGGATGAAATGGAACACTAACTTCACTGCTATTAACAAATTGGTGTACAAGATTTAAAAAAAAAAACCTTTTATATGAGGGCAGTCCTGAAACACACCATGAAACAAACACCTCACCTTTTCATCACACTAATATTCAAAAGTGTAAAACAATATCGTGAGAAATGTATCAAAACAATTTATAAAATTCGAACAAAATCAAAAACTTGAAAACAAATTTAAAATTTAAATTAGGTCTACTTTACCTTATAGAAAATAACTTGAGAGAATGCAAAAGCCTTCATATGGAGAGTTTACCATTCAATTGTGTTTTCAAAGGTCCATTAACATTCGATATATAGACAATAACTTGAATGTTTAGTGTCGGTTTCTAGTCTATTCTAATCAGTAGATCTAAAACCCTCCAAGGAATTCTGATCCCTAATAATCAAAAGTATAAATATCAAGAAATAACTTCAGAAAAGTTTATTAATAAAAGATTATAGACAGAAAGAAAAGATGAGACATGGGTAGTAGTAGTTAGAAGATGATGACCAGCTCTGATTCAAATAAAAAATTTAGAGAATTATTATTGGCTTGGTAGAAGTTACCATCAGAAATAACGGTTGATTAGTTCATAGAAAAAATAATTAATCAATAATTTTTACCTGTCAATCGATCCAATACATTCTTTGATGACATTATCACAACTGTAATCTCTTTGGAAGAAGTCCGAAAATTAAAAAAATTATATTTTTTTCTCTTTATGTTCAAATTTTTACTCAAAATTTTAGATAACAAACTTTACCTTGATCTTCATTAGTAGTTCGTAACCAGACATTCCAGACAACACACTTCACCTTAGTATTGATCCAACTAGATTATCGTTTCTTGAATTTATTTAAATAATTTCACCCGGTACGTGGTATGTGCATTCTCGAACTTTCATTGTTATTGTAATGCGAAAATTCCTCATACCTCTACTTACACAATGTTCTTGGAGATTTCCGAAAAATCTTCTTCTAGTTGTCTTGAATTTTTCGCATAATCAGTTTAATTCATTACACTAGATGTTTTACACGTTTTTCGCATTTAGTTTTTCTAGTGCTTTTGAAATAATTTCCAAAAGAATGATAAAATAAAAATAATTAAAACTCTGTAAATATAGAGAGAGTATCACAAAACTAAGATAAGCTTACATCATTGAATTTTAGTAAATTGCTCTACCCGCTAAAATTCAGAATTCCAACCGCCTCTCCAAAGAATTTGGATTACCTTGATTTATTTTCTGTTGAACAAATTTGTCAACCCAACAATTAGCTGCCTTAGGACATCCTCTCTAAATAATTTGAGAGTTATTTTAATATCCCTCTAATTCACATAATCTCTCAAGGTCATGGTGTCTAGCTTTGACATATCCATCAATATTACCCGACAAGAAACATACTACATATGAATTTGCAAATAATAAAAATGAATAGAAATTATAAAATATAAAACCTAGACAAAACTATAGTTTGGATGGACCATGACACATTATGCTTGTATTCTAAAATTTTAAACTTAAAGGAAATATACCAAAGTTTCAAAATTCAGATTTCATAGAAAATATGGAGCGCACCTGTGCATTAATGAATTCTTTTCTTTTATTTATAAATAAGTGTCTAGCCCATGATTCATGTTGCTATGATCACGTATACACTACTAATAGCAAATTGATATTGATGTAGAAGATTAACTAAAAACCCTTAGAATGAGGGCAGTCCTGAAACACAACAAGAAAGAAAAAGTTCATTTTTTCATCACACTAATATTCAAAAGTGTAAAAAAATATCGTGAAAAATGTATCAAAACAATTTATCAAATTCGAACAAAATCAGAAACTTGAAAACAAATTTAAATTTTTAATTAGGTCTACTTTACCTTATAAAAAATAATTGAGCGAATGCAGAAGCCTTCATATGGAGAGTTTACCATTCAATTGTGTTTTCAAAGGTCCTTTAACATTTGATATATAGCCAATAACTTGAATGTTTGGTGTCGGTGTCTAGTCTATTCTAATTAGTAGAGCTAAAACCCTCTAAAGAATTCTGATCCCGGATAATCAAATGCATAAATGTCAAAAAATAACTTTAGAAAAATTTATTGACAAAAGATTATAGACAAAAAAGATAAGATGAGACATAGGTACTAGTAGGTAGAAGATGATGACAAAACTTCTATTAAAATAAGAAATTTAGAGGATCATTATTGGCTTGGTAGAAGTTACCATCAGAAGTAACGGTTGATTAGTTCATAGAAAAAATAATCAATCAATAATTTTTACCTATCTATCGATCCAATACATTCTTTGATGACATTATGACAACTGTAATCTCTTTGGAAGAACCCTGTAAATTAAAAAAATTATATTTTCTTTTTTATTTATATTCAAATTTTTACTCAAAATTTTAGACAACAAATTTTACCTTGATCTTCATTAGTAGTTCGTAACCGTAACCAGACATTCCGAGCCACACACTTCACCTTAGTATTGATCCAACTAGATTATCGTTTCATAAATTTATTTAAATAGTTTCACTCGGTACGTGGTATGTGCATTCTGAGACCTTCACTATTATTGTAATGTAAAAATTCCTCATACCTCTACTTACACAATGCTCTTGGAGATTTACGAAAAATCTTTTTTTAGTTGTCTTGAAATTTTCACATAATCAAGCACTAAATGGTAGTGTGTTAGAATTCTGATCTTTTCTCAAATATTAATTTTTTATTTAATACTAATTCAAAATTTAAATTTAATAAAAATATATAAGTTAGTTTATGAATTAGTGATAAATATAAGTTTAATTTAAAATTATTTATAAACATTAAAATAATATTTTGAAAGATAATTTATATACTTAATATAAAAAATATATAAGTAAAAAACTAAAAACTTTAATACAAAAAATAGTTTTGAATAGATTTAATACAAATTTAAATTTAATGAAAATAGGTTTCATGCAAAATTTAAATTATATTAGAATAAATAGAAATAATATAATATTTATATAATTTAATTATATAGTTTAATGTAAAATAGAAAATTTTGTTTATGAATTAATGATAAATATAAGATGAATTCAAAATTATTTATAAACATAATAAATAAGAATATTTAAGAATAAATAATATTCTTAATATAAGAAATATATATGTAAAAATCTAAATAAAATTTATTACAAAATATATTTTTAATAAGTTTAATCTAAATTTTATAAAAGTAAGTTTAATAAAAAAATTTAAATTATAATATATTAAATGAAAAAAATGCAATTTTAATATGATTAATAATAATGTAAAATATAAAAATTTGTTTATGAATTAATAATAAATATAAGTTTAATTAAAAATTAAAAATTATTTATAAATATTATAAGAATATTTTAAAAACAAATAATATTCTTAAATAATTTAATAAATATATAAGTAAAAAATTAAACAAAATATAATTCAAAATATGATTTTAAAAAAATTTAATACAAATTCAAATTTAATTAAAATTAGTTTAAAACAAAATTTAAATTTAATTATAATTGATTACATAGAAAAAAAATGTAATTTTAATAAATTTAATAAAATAAAATTTAATTTTATAAAAATATAAATGTGTTTTTATGAATTAATGATTTAAAATAACTTTAATTGAAAATTAAAAATTATTTATAGACATTATAAAATATTTAAAAAAAAAAATTAATTTAAAATTATTTATAAACATTATAAGAATATTTAAAAAACAAGTAATATTCTTAATATAAGAAATAAATATGTAAAAAATTAAATTAAATAAAATGTAAAATTTATTTTAAATAAGTTTAATACAAATATTAAATTTAATATATATTATATTAAAAAGAAAAAATATAATTATAAAAATCTTAATATAAATATAAATTATATTATTTATAAAAAAATGCAATTTTAATATGTTTAATACATATATAAATTTAATTAAATATATTTAATATAAAATATAAAATATATTTATGAATTAATAATAAATTTAAATTTAAATTTTATATTATAACATTATAAAATTAATTTAAAAATAAATATTATTTTTATTAAAAGAAATATATAAGTAAAAAAACTAAATAAAATTGAATGTAAAATATGTTTTAAATAAGTTTAATGTAAAATTAAATTTAATAAAAAATAAGTTTAATTCAAAATTATATTATATTAGATTAAATTAGAAAAATGTAATTTTCATAAGTTTAATACAAATTTAAATTTAATGAAAAATATATTTAATGCAAGATATACAAGTTTTTTTTTTATGAATTAATGATAAAATTAAGTTTAATTCAAAATTTAAAATTATTTATAAATATAATAAGAATATTTAAAAAAAGAATAATATCCTTAAGAAATTTATAAGTATAAAACGAAATAAAATTTAATACAAAATATGTTAAATGTAAATTTAAAATTTAATAAAAGTAAATTAAATGCAAATTAAATAGAAAACATGCCTTTTGTATTTGTTGAATACAAATTTAAATTTAATAAAAAAATTAAATTTAATAAGAAATTATATTTATATAAAAAATAATATTTTAATAAATTTATTAATATTTTTAACATTTACAAAGTTAAACTTAGTATATGATATATGTTTATTTATTTTCAAATAAACATGGATTATTTAAATTCGAATTCTAATAATTTTTAAAATCTATAATGCATAATAAAAATGACTTTCTAAAACTAACCTATCATGCTCTAAAATAGAAATATGATAATATAAATTTAAGTAGAATAAAAATAACTTACTTGAACTCATAAACGGTGATATATAATGAAGGAATCCTGCAATTAAAATATATTGTATAGTGTTAATCAAATAATTACATATAATAAACACAATAAAAAGATAAATAGAATTATTATACATCTATGGACCGATAAACGCCTCTACTCTATGACATCAATATCTGATATATTTATGTCTCTCATTTGATTCACCTTCATGATCTTAGATTAATCCTGTTTTAACATATAAAATATAAAGGTGTCAATAGTTGTATATTAAAAAAGAGGAACTAAATAAATACAACAATTTACAACTATTCAATAGAATGTGAGTATAAAAAAGTCATGTCAATGCAATAATAGAGAGATCAGTTTAGTTCATTCCACTACATATTTTACACGTTATTCGCATTAAGATTTTCTAGTACTTTTGAAACAAGCTCCAAAAGAATGATAAAATTAAAATAATTAAAACTCTTTAAATATAGAGAGATAGAATCACATAACCAAGTTAAGCTTACATCATTCAATTTTAGTAAATTGCTCTACCTTCTCAAATCCAGAAGTCCAACCACTAGCACCAGATTGTCTCTTCAAAGACAACCAAAGAATTTGGATTACCATGATCTATTTTGTGTTGAAAAAATTTGTCAGGTCAACCATTAGCTGCCTTAAGGCCAACTCCCTAAATAATTTGAGAGTTATTCCAATATCCCTCCAATTCACAGAATCTCTCAAGGTGAGGTGAGGGTATCTAGCTTTGACATCTCTATCAATATTACCTGACAAGTAACATACTACGCATGAATTTACAAATAATGAAAATACATAAAAATTGTAAAATATAAAACTTAGATAGAACTATAGTTTGGATGAACCATGACACATTATGCTTATATGCTAAATGCTAAAAGTAGAAACTAAAAGGATATGTATTAATAGTTTTAAAATTTAGATTTTATATGGAGAGTTTACCATTCAATTGTGTTTTCAATAGAAAACATGCCTTTTGTATGAGTTGAATACAAATTTAAATTTAATGAAAATATATTTAATGAAAATTTCAAATTAATAAGAAATTATATTTATATAAAAAAATAATATTTTAATAAATCAAATAATATTCTTAACATTTACAAAGTTAAACGTAATATATGATAGATGTTTATTTATTTTCAAATAAACACTGATTATTTAAATTCGAATTCTAATAATTTTTAAAATCATAAAAAAATAACTTATTCATTTAAAAACAAACCTACCATTAACATGCTCTAAAAATAGAAAGTAATTTAGATAAACTTTAATAACTAAACAAAAAATATAATTTTCCAAACTATTTGAAAGAAACAGGTATGTTGTTGCAATCTTTCATTCATTGAAAAATTGTCAATTGGTAATATCATTTTCTGGATCATAATTCAGATTATTTTCTAGATCACTATCGAGATTATGGTGTAATTTTATTTTTGATTTGGTGTTAAGATTATTTTTTTAAATCAAGAACTGGATTAAAATATGAATTTTAGCTTCATTTGATATAAATATCATTGTGAATTTAGTCAAATGTAGATTTTTATGGATCATTATCCAAATTTGAAAAATGAATAACATAACAAAGAACATATTAAGTGATAAACACTATCGTATGAGAAAGAATTTTTTTAAATTAGACTTGTTTTGGAAAATTTAAGAACTTAATCTGACTTCTTGTTTGAAAACTAATCCGAGGCTTTTGATCGGAGATTTTAAATAAATTAGACTAAAATAACACAATGGTGTTTTAGAGGTCTTCTTCCAAACAAGGTGTTACTAATATATGTAAAACATAGAGATTATATGGAAAAAAAACTCTTAATACATTTTGTATAAGAAAACCAATTGTGTATCATACATTTTCTTTCTCCGATAATTCAATATGATTGAACTTGGGATCAGTTGACATTGCAGCCTCTCTGTAGCTATTGATGCAATACACAAGCTGGTCTATTACTTAACCCCTCTCTGTATGTTCCTTGTGGCGCTCTTCAATAGGATCACCTTGCTACAAATTTGGTTTTTGAAGTTAGGCTAAAAGAAATTCCTCCAAATTCAGAAGATGGAGAGTATTGAAAATAGTACCTTCTTGTGTTCATCAACTTAATCAACGTATACTCCTTTAGTCTCATCCTCCCCATCTTCATACAACCAATCCTCTTCTTCTTGTAGTTTGACAGCGAATCCTTCTCGTTCCGACTCAGTAACAAACTCTTGAATCTCTTAGGGTGAGAGCCTCTACATATGGTCAAATTTTGAACTAGAATGACATATTTTAACATTTTGTGTATGAAAAAAAAGACAAATTAGAGGATTCTCTGTTCATGAATGAGTTTGAGAGCTTTATTTAAAATGAACAAATAAAAATTACAATGTATTATTGATTCTGTTAGGATCGGGGACGCCCTTGGAGGACCGGGGTGTTTTCGGTTTTAGAAAGGGTGGCCTCTTACAACACACACAACACTTTGGTGATAGTCCGGTTAAAGACTAAAACCGTTCTCAGCACTGCACAAACTGTCACAGACTCTTGAACCGGGTTCAAGGGCGGAAATGTCTGTTTCAGGTTGAAGCAACTTATGCGACTTTAGATGATGTTTTGGGAGGAGTCGGTTTTATGGATATGAGTGACCGGTTTATGAAGTATGATTAGTTTGAGGTTAGATAATGAAAGCAACGAAAGAACACGAGACAAAGATTTTTATGGATGTTCGGAGTAAACCCTCCTACGTCACCCCTTCTTCTCAGATTATGAGAAGGATCTCCACTAACTTTTATAGTTACAACAATACTGCCGGCCGAGCCCAACTTCGCTACTCGCCGGTTACACCAAACTCACACTTTGATGTAATACAACAACTCAACACAACACAATATAGAAAGCTTCCGATTTTAGACACACCAGTTTTGATCGTAACAGTTTATCTCTCTAGAATCTTTATAACTTATCACTTGAATAGATCGATTCGCAACTTCTTCACTTGTGCATTTAATGAAGACGTTTCGTCTTCCTTTTATAGCTGAGAAGAGCTAACGGTCACTTTTCTTCTCTCTCCTTTGGATTGGTCGATCATTATCACGCCGGTGCAGGAAGATTGCTTGCACGCTTCACCTTCCTCAACACCTGGCAGTCATGCAGGCAGCTCTGAGCAGAAGATGACATAATCTGTTTTCAGATTTGGACACGTGCTGGACATCCACCTCAGGTTGTCAACTTCGGATCAATAAAGCATAATTGCTTTCCTCGCATGCTTTCGATCGGATATGATCTTCTTTTATTCTTTCAAGACACGTTTCTTTCGTCATGGTACGTCACTCTTGAAGTTTGAATCTTCCGGTTTTGTGTCTTGTGCAGTATGATCCGGCTGGTATGTAAGTTTTTGTCTTGGCTAACCGGTTGCTTGAGAAAGTGAAAACCGGTTCCTCTGATCTTTATCTTGATCACTTGGAATTGGTTTCTTTGAAGTATAGCTGCAACCGGTTTTGATACGCCAACCGGTTCATACAGTTTTGATCTGTCCCTGCACATGAAAATTAACAACTGTTTAGTTCATCTGGCCGGTTCCACAAAATTAACTTACTTAATTTTTCTATCAATTTCTCCCTTTTTGATTATTTAGAATAAATATTCAAAACTTGTAATGAGTGGCCTTTTTGAAAAATTTACTTACTGGCCAGTTAGAAAAATTAACTTTATTAATTTTTCTATCAATTTCTCCCTTTTTGATTATTTAGAATAAATATTCAAAACTTGTAATGAGTGGCCTGTTTGAAAATTTTACTTACTGGCCAGTTAGAAAAATTAACTTTCTTAATTTTTATATCAATTTCTCCCTTTTTGATTATTTAGAATAAATATTCAAAACTTGTAATGAGTGGCCGGTTTGAAAAACATGAGTTTGATTTTTCATGAGAAAAACATGTGTAAATTTGAGGAGATAAATATGATAAAGTGGCCAAGTTCAGAAACATAGTTTAAACACAAATTATTTTGAAAGAACAGAAAAATATTAAGGTTTGGATGGTCCCTCTTGTGAAGCTCCTTTTCCAGTTCTTTCTCAAACCGTCTTCTTTCTTCCTCTTCTCTGGCCTTCCACTCCCTGTCACGTCTTGCAAAGTCAATCAGCATTCCGGCCCATACACTTGAGTGAACAGTACCCTTTTTCTTGAACCCAAAACTAGTACAGACCGGTTTTGGTGGAGGAGGTGGCGGAGCAATAATTTGTCTAAAGCTTGGAGTTGCGGTTGAACCATCAGTTGCCCTTTTCTTCCGCTGGTTAAGTTCATCAGTGTCTTCTTCTTTTTCTTCATCAATTGGTTGCACATTCAGCACGACTGGTACAACTGCTCTTTGTTCTGCCCGCTTGATTACGTTCTTAATCGCGCTCCGTTTCTTCTTATTCCTTGTGTTCATTGAATGGGCCGGTTGAGCCGGTTGAGATTCCTGGATGTTGGCCTGTTCTTCCTCGTTGCATTTCTGGGCAAGTTCATAATTTTTGTCTTCAATCTCCTTCTGCAACCGTTCCCTTTCCATTTCTTCTTCTTGCAGCCTCTTAGCGGTTTCAGCACCAGACTCAATTTGCGTTTGAGCTGTGCTTACTTGGACTTTGGACATCTCCCCAATTTGAATGGCCATTGCCTGCAGCATGTCTAATAATGGAGCGGTTGCGGTTTGGATGGACCCGGCGATCAAGGATTTTACTGATGTCTGCATAGCCGTATCTATCATGGACTTTATAGAGTTGGACAGATTAGCTTCAGCCGTTGCAATCCTCTCATCGGTTGCGGTTTTATAACCTCCAAGACATTAATCAATTTTATCAACCAACGCTTGCTTTATTTGATCGATTTCCGGAGCTTTAGGAGTTTGAGAAGAGTCTTGTTCCAGGTTGTCCGATGTTCCGGATGTCTCACCGGTCACATAGAATGGCTTACTTTGATGTAGATCGGCATTATTGAGTTGGCTTTGGCAACCTTTCCTCCACTGCATATCAAAATGAGCGATATTTTGTACGAGCTGTTCTCGCACCGCGAGAAACCGTTCGGCCATTCTCATTTCAATCGGAGTTAGCGTCGTTCCTTCAGTTTCTTGAAAGGCATTCTCCACTGCTTGCAACCGAGCGTTTTCAAGAATTACTGCGGTTTTGCTAAAGGCAGGTTGAATAAGGTTGGTGTGAGCTAACTGAAGGGCCCTCTCTTCCAGCCTGATGAGCCTGTCCCAATATTTGTTGCCGCTCAAACCTGGAGCCATGTCGGATATCTTTGTTTCACATCGGAGCTTCACCCACATGAGATATGGAGCTATCGCCTCACTTGCACCCTTGTTCATATCCCTGAGAAGTTCCTCGAAAACTTCATCTTCATATTCTGCGGTAAATGGTACCTCATCCCCGGTTACAGCTTCTTGTTGAGGACCGGTTTGCAGCGTACCCTTTCCTGTTACCGTTGAATCTTCGATGAGAACCCCTTTTCCTTTGTTGACCAGAACAGAACTTTCAGGTATTGTGGCTGAATCAGATGGCCCATCTTGAGCCGATCGGTTTTCTGGAGCTGTCTTGCCTCCTGCGGAACCGGATGGTTCCTGTTCTTCAAGATTATCCTCCTGAGCCGGAGGTGTAACTTCTGTTGTATTGGCCGCTTCTTCGACCGGTTGTACTTCTCTCTGATCAGGTATCTCAACCTGATCAACTAGCTTGCGACGACTTGACACATCGTCTTCTTCGGTTTCCTTTGTAATGTCTTGAATAACATCCTCAATTGCTTTAGAGGTGTTTAAGCCCACGTCGGCTAATACCTCGTCGATTCGTTTTCTTGGAGACTTGGAGGTTTCAGAGTGAACACTAACCTCTGCTTCCTCCTTTGAAACTGACTTGTTTTCTTGGCTCCCCGAGGATTCGGTTTGCCTTGGTGAGTTAGATGGAATGGGAGTAGGACCGACGATGTTGATGGGAATGGGTTGAAAAACAGCTGCGGTTCTTTCTGGTGGATTATCCGAGGAAAGAGTTTTCTCGGATTCCGCCGGTTTATTGGAACTCTTTCTTGCAGCCACCTTCTTCCTTCCCTTCGGTTCTTGTGGGGCTTCGGTTTCAACCGCCTTTCTTTTCGGTTTCTTTTGCTTGGTTACTTCTTCAGCCGGAGCGGAAGAGCTGGTCCCTTTGGACGACTTTGTTCTGGATGACTTGGGTTTGATCGTTTTCTCCGGTTTCTCAATCATTGACTCTGAGTCAAGAATATTGATGATTGGAAGCGGTTTAGCTTCACCCAGTTCCACATTAAGAAACTGAAGAATTTTGACGATTTGCATTGCGAAGGCCTGAACCCGGCCATCCTTCTTGATCACCATCTGGCAAAATTCTTCGAAAATAACGTATCCCCAATCCACCTTGTCACCGCGGACAATGGCCAACAGCATCTTGAGTTTGAGTTTTATTAGGTTGTCGAAGTTACCTCCTCTTCCCTGAAGTGAGCGGGCGATGACAGTCAGCAACCATCTGAATTCCGGTATTAGCTTATTTCTCCGGCTAGAGTGGATCACCAGATCCTGATCTGAGAAAGAGACCACCAACCGGACAGCATTTGATTCTGCATCGGTTAGATTAACCTTTAGGTCCAGACCGGTGTTGGGCAGACCGAGAGCTTTCGCAAATAACTCTTCGGTGATTAGAATGGCCTTTCCGTTGACTGTGGCTGATACCTTCCTCTTTGTGAGCGTCGCCGTCGCTAGGAACTCCGTCACCACCGCCGGATAAATGGTGAACGGACCAGATAGAAACTTCTCTAACCCAGAATCTCTCAGAAGTTGAAGAACAGCCTTTTTTTGTCATCGGCGTGTTCATCAATGTCTGAGAAATCAACTTGCAACATCCATTGGAAAGGAGCTTTTCTTAGATACATGGTAGTTTGAAAAGAGAGGATAAAGAACGATGAAGATTCGAGAGAAGAAATTTTTTGAAGATCTGGAGATTTGTAGAGAGAGAAAGCACAAGTGTCGAATGAGAAGTTGTGAACTTATATGAATGGCGGTTCCGAACGGTTGGAAGATGAACCGTCGTTTGATGTTTTTGGCGCCAATTTTCCCTCCAAAAGTTACTGCAGTAACTTTCGGCGGTAAATGCGGAAAACCCATGGGCGGTAAACTTTGGGAGGTAAAACCGTGGGCGGTTAAGTTTTTCAAACTTTACACTTTTGCTCGAAGTTCCAGTTTACTTGAAGAATTGTTAACATGAATTGTTTAAGTTAACCTTAGGTTTTTGTGTATAAGTTTAAGAAACCGGAAGGAAAGATATAAATGAAAAACCGGAGACTTTGAGGATTAAACATTTCATTAATAAAGGAAATGGTGAACATTGAGCGGTTTTGGTCGTACAACAAAATGACCAAAAACCGGAGAGGAAAGAAAATAAAATTTAGTCTTCTGTGAACCATCCCCCTTCCATCCTCCTTTCGTACCACTTTTCCATGGTATTTTCGGGTGACCGTTCCTCAATTCATGTTATCCACCTGTACATCATGAGTATGGTGATAGTGTTAGACGGTTCAACCGGAACACCGGTTTCAAGGTTACGGCGTTTGGACATCAGGAACCGGGTGATTTGAGGAGCGAAACTGGTCCTTCCCCTTGCAACGGTCATGAGCCGCTTCAGTTTGTTGAAGAGGTAGGTTGCCCAGTTGATCGACGAGTTTCGAATGATGGCTATCATGATGTCGAATGCCTCCCGGTTGTAGTTCTTGTTAGGCATTTGGCCCATGATAGACCTTTGAACCAAGTCATGAAGGATTTGGTAGTGAGGAGCAAGGGTTTCTTTCTTTCCAAAGTCCTTAATCGGAGCATTGGAAGAGGAGAAAATCTGGAAGAAGTCTTCCTTAGCCGGTAGAAATGGCGTTGGGAAGTCCGAAAACCTTCGGTCGGAAGGTGAAAGAAGTTGGCGAATTCCTCTTCGGTAAACTGAAGGAATTGACCGTCGACGATGGTGCGGATGCTGCCATCATCTAGAATATGACCGTTGTTGAAAAATTCACACACCTCCTCCACGAGGATAGTGTCTGAACCTTTAAGAAAGCCTTGGAGCCCAGAATCTATGATATGCTGAAAAATGCATTCATAGTATGCACTATCTTTGATGTCTTCGAAGTCGACGATAAGGGTATTTCTTAGTTCGGCAGACATGATGATGAGTAGTGAGGATTGAGGAAGGTTTAGAAGGACTTTCTGAACTTTCAAGTTTTAGAGAGAAGGAATACTGAAAGCGTGTTTTGAAAATGAGGGAGTGAGCCTCCTTTTATAGCTTGGAACGATTGAGAGCATTTAATGAGGATATTTTGAAAAATCTAGCCGTTTATGTCTAGTCATTAATGACTTTGTGATTTTTCAAGGGAATAAAGACATGTCTTGTCTAATCACGTCAGGCATGCTTATTGAGAATGAATATTTGTGTTTCCAAGAGTGATCTGATTTTATTTTGATACGGCACATTAAATGTTTTGAGCATTTATGACTTTAGATTTTGGATAAGAGAGGAAGGAGATCTGCTTCATTAATTGAGGTGCAAAACCGGTAGTACAGCAAAATTACCGGTTTTGGAAAATAGATAAAATAGGACAGAGAAAAGGACAGGCTAGACGTTAGATGACTCAGCCGCTTGATTTCTTCTAGCCTTCACTGCTTCCCACCGGTCGATCATCTCTTGTACTCTTTCCTTGGTGAGTACATGCCTTGGATGAAGAGTTAAGAATGGTCCGGAGTGGATGTCCAGACTTGCACAGAAACCGCTCAGCTGAGGAGCGTAGCTAGTTTTGTTGGAGAGGAGCATCTTCTTCAGGTTACTGAAGTTGATCCAGGACCAGTTAACCGGTGTCCCAACCGTTACAGCGATCATCATCTCGAAAACCCGTTGGGTGTAGTAGTAACTTTTCTCTCTGCCCAAGACGGACTTTCCCAGAATCTCACAGAGAAGCTGGTACTTATGAGAAAGTTGGCTTTTAGCACCCTAGGGTTTAACCGGGATGTCAGATCCTGAGAACCGGCAACACATCTCTTCCATGGTCACCGGGGAGTATGTTAAGTCGGTTACCCCTTCATTGGGTAAACCGCAGTATACAGCGAAATCCGTCTTGCTGAATAAGAACTTCTGACCGTAGACTTGTGCAACGATTATATCTCGATGCACTTCTTTTGCGGTCTGGAAGAGTTCTTCGACTACTAGGTAGTCGAGAATGAATCTGTTCTCGAGGAAGCTTCTTAGCCCGCTTCTTTCTAAGGCTAAGAACATTTCTTTGACCTCGTGATCTTCATATTGGTAGATTGAGTTGAAATCTGCCAATAGAATCTTCTTTGCTAAGGAGTTGGAGTTCATGTTCTTGAGAGAGAAGGTTTATCTCAGGAATGATACTTGTGAATAGTAATCTTGTGAAGTTTTTTGAAGGTTTAAGGGTGGTTTATATAGCCAGGGGTTCGGCTAGATTAATGAGTTTTAATCATGTTTGATGATGTCATCAGTCATTTAATAGACTTTAACTTGTTGAAGTAACTAGTGTTTATTTCCAAGATAAAATCTAATTATTACCAGGATAATAATGATGACAAATATCTATTGACAAGATGTGAGTCTTCCTCTCTTGATGATGGACACATGTCGTCATCTTGATTGTGGTAGACTATTTTTATTGATTACAAGCTTCATTATTCAAAGTATGCATGAAAACTCAGTCAGTCATCCCAAGTTAACCGGAGAAGTTCATTCCATCAGATCAGAATGCATTTGTACTAAGCGGTTTTCCATTACCGGTTTTAGTAGGATATTTTGTTCCGGTTGTGAAGAAATGTTGATTTACGTCAACACTTGCTCAACTTTCGATTTATTATATCCACTTAAACATGGTTATTTCAACCGTATAATAAGTATACATGTGATTTGAAATTATGAAGTAATCGGGCATAACCGGAGACTTCCTCCCGGTTAGCACTTTTGATTTATTAATGGCCTATTCGAATATGGTTTGAGAAGCGATAGCTTCTCCCTGAACACATATCCCGGTTTTATACAAGCATGCATAATCATGATATCAATTGATTAAGATTAGTAAGTCCCAAAATATTTCGAAAATGAGAGAACTTAGCATCCTGTAGCGGTTTTGTAAATATATCCGCTACTTGTTGCTCGGTCGAGACATATTCCAGCCGGATGTGTTTCTCCAGAACGTGCTCCCAGATGAAATGGTGTCGGATATCGATATGCTTTGTTTCATGAGTGTAACATCGGATTATACGTAATCGCTATAGCGCTGGTGTTGTCACAGAAGATTGGAGATTCCTTGGCCTCTATCCCGAAGTCCCTTAGTTGCTGTTGGATCTAGAGAAGTTGTGCACAGCAGCTTCCAGCAGCTATGTACTCTGCCTCTGCGGTTGATGTTGCAACAGATGTTTGTTTCTTGCTGCTCTAAGTGACTAACCGGTCACCTAGAAACTGACAGGTTCCACTTGTGCTCTTTCTATCGATCTTGCATCCTGCGTAATCGGCATCTGAGTAGCTTATTGTAGACACTCATTTTTCACACCTAATTTTATAGTTTATACTTTTCATAAATCTGAGTCTATAAAATTTTCTCGAATTCATTCACGGACTCATTGCACGATTTATATTAAAGGCGATTATTTTTAGAACAATTGAGTTTTTGAAAATAATTGATTTTGGATTCTTAATAAAGTTAAGGTAGTAATTTGTCTATGTTACAACACTTAGAGAAGTTATTATACTTAAAATATTCAAGGTTTTATTTAATTAATTACCTTGGGTATTTATAAAAAAAAATTAAAAAAATTATTTACAAAATATATATTAGCGTTTTTTATAAAATTTCGTTAGGTATATTTTGTTTTCTTTTAATTAGATTAGTTAGATTAGATTTTGAAATTTGATTAAGTTAGTTAGTATTTTATTATAATTATAATTGTTCCTTAGAAATAGGAATAATTAATAATAATACAATTGCTTTTTTTTAATTGTTTGTTTTAATTTTATTTCTTTTGTAGGATAAAGGGAAATGGGTCAATCCAAGATCCACATGCAAGATCCAGATCAGATTTGTGAATAGAGAGAGGAAGATCCAAATCAAAGGCAAATCAACCCAAAGTAAGGCCAAGGAAAGGATCCAATTGACGGATCCGACCGGTCACCCGACTAATGGACCGACCCATGCCCAAGATTCGACCCATGAAATCAAATGTTAAAAGAGTTAGGTGAAGGCAACAGTCATCTTCTTGATGGTGACAACCACAAATCTTGAAATGACGATTCTATCATGTGCGGTCAAAAGAAAATAAAAGAAGTTGCTAAAAAAGAGGATGAAGTGGCAAGAGAGAAAGTTTCAATGTGTGTAGAAGAAAATATTGAAGACTTGGTTATTTTTTAATTATAAAATTAAAATGACCAAGTAATACATCATTATTAAATAAAGATTAAATCCCATTGGATTGAAAACTTGATTTAGTGACATGTCAAGTGGAGATTGTTCCATTATTTTAAACATTTGTAAATGTTTAAAATAGTTTTCGTTCCAACGGTCAAGTTTGTTAAATGGGCTTTTGGGCCCTAGGGTTTCATAGCTTTGCCTATAAATACCCCTCTTAACACCCTAGCAAAGGACTTCAACTTTCGAACTTCAATCTTCACCTTCTTCTCTCTCTTTACACATTAGGCTGCCGAATTAGACCCTACTTTTCTAAAAAACCTAAGCAAGAGCACCAACTAGATTTGTTGAGTCACAAGTCTCTTGATTAGGGTTTTCATTTTTTTGCAAGGATATAAAGAGTAACCCTTTGTAAGCTCTTTTTCCTTTCTTTTGTTTATTTAAATTTGAATTTGAATTTTACTTTCATTTGATTTTTATTTTCTTTGTACTTTATATTATGCATGATTTCCTTTAAATTTATTGTTTTGATAGGCGTGTAGGTTTTATTTATGTACCTTAATCATGTAAATAAGTAGAATAGAAATAACATGTAAATAAATAAATAAAAAAGCAGAAAAAGTTTTCAAAAACACTACCAAAATAAAAAAAATGTAAAATTTGCCTTATTTTGTATAGTTGATTTTTTTATTCTTTTAAGTAACGAGATCTAAGGTTATTTTTATTTTTATTTTTATTTTATTTTATTTATTTTATAATCCTTAGTATTAAGATTTAGTATGGTAGGATCCAAAATGTCTAAAATGTAAAGTATAATAATATTTTTTTTTAAGGGCCAAAATTGTTAAAGTAGAGACTGTTTTTTAACAGGCATGTGAGACATAGCGCCAAAAGCCCTTTTTCACGTGTAACCAAGCACCGAACCTTTAAAGAATTTCTTTTTCAAAGGCGTTATTGTTTTACATGCCAAATAATTTATTTTCCTAGTTTTATAAAAATTTAGGTGGCGACTCTTTGGTCACAAACTGGTTTTTAAACAATTCACCAATTTGATTTTATTTCAATTTTGTTTAAGAGATTTTTATATGTTATATTTATTTCTTAAAAGTCAAGAAAATCATTTTTGGGGAAACGTTTTTAAACGCGTACAGTTTTCTGGCGACTCTGCTGGGGACATTTTGATGCTTAACTTGAAAAAACAACTTTGGCCAATTTAAAAAATATATTTTACACTTTAATGTTATTCCCCGGGAAAAAATAATTTGTTTTCTTAATGTGCATGAGCTCTGGGGCTCCGATGTGAAGATAGTATAAGGTATACGTCATTGGACGAAGCCTATACATCTATATTTTATGTGCTAAGGGTAGTCAATGTGAATGACACCCTCAACCCTATGCCTTGAAGGCTTTTGTGTGATTTGAGAGTTGAGAAAAACAACAGGAAAAAACCCGGATTAACCCTCTCTTCTTTTCAAATATCCCCTACTATTGAAAATGAGGGATTTTGAAATAGAGGTGAGGGGGATGTCCAATTGAGAGCTCCCCTTACATCGAGAGATCCCTTTTGGGATAGTATCCTTGTCGGTGGAACAACTCTCTCTTAAGCCATTTCCAACTTTAGAACAAAAATCCAAAAAGCCAATTCTACCAAGCCATTGTCTCGTCTCATCCTGTCGAGCAATAAAGCCACGTCACGAAGCCCTTTACTTGACTACTATATATGATAAATACATGTATGCATATAGATATTTCTAGGCGCTCAATTTATCCATTCAAAGTTTTTAAAATGCCATGAAACATGTGAACAATTTCGAAAATTTGAGGTTAAACTAAATAACTTTAAAGGAGTAAAATCGAGGAAACCTAGAAAAGCTAAAAGAAGAATCTAATGTAACTAGTTTTCTTTCTTTGTGTCTTTACTACTCAGATTCTAAGCGCAAGATCTAATCAACAAAGACGCGTGAGATGCAAAGACGATCAAGAAAGATGCATGAGGCGCAAAGACGATCAAGAAAGACGAAAAGACTTGAAAATTCGAAGACTTAGACTAGATTCCTTTATGCTTGAAATGTAAATCTCTTTATGAAGATAGATGAGCGACATTGTAACGAAAGGATGAGGGGTGCTTGCTTTCTATTCTTATTTTATTTTATGACTTGAGTTTGTGATTTTATCCATGACACTTAGGATTTTAATAAAATAACTCATTCTTATTTTACTCATCCTTTTCTACATGTTTTACAATGTGAATGGGTAAATTGAGCGTCTATCGCGTGTTAGGGATTATGTGCATACGAGCAACGCATTGCTTGTTTTACTTGATAAAGGGGTTCGAACTGACTTTGTTCTCTTGAATACAACATACTCATATTCACCATAATTTACAATGACTAACCCACCAAGAAGGTTCAATGAGTCAGTTCATCTAAAGATAGACGATCTTCGTGATATACTGATACAATTGGGGCAACAGTTTGAAGACCTCACAGCAGAAGTCGAAACTTATGCGACAATCGAACCCCTTAATCTAAAAAGCTTGCGAGAAGAAAGATAAAAGGTAAGCAGGGCATTCATGGACGGTTGGAAAGATGCAGAAAGTTCTATTCAAAACAAGAGCCATGCAAGGACGTCAAACTCAAGGACAAAATGCTCATCAAGAGAACTCATTTCTTCTAAACAAAGTCAACAATCATCACAAGCAAGGAGTGCCACTACTGCTCCACCTTGTAGAAAATTTGACGACTTGGGGATGTCATTGTCGAAGGCCTTAAGGAACTTATTGCAGAAGAAGTTGATTCAAACGTTAACACCGGAACCCGGGAGAGAAGTAATGGGCAAGTTCGCAAATGAGTGGTGCGGATATCACTAGACTATAGGGCATTCCACTAATTGTTGTTTCCCTCTTAAACAAAAGATTCAAGATCTGATCGACGCTAAGATCATCCCAAAGCTCCGAAAAATGAAGGCAAACATCGTGCACAAGATCAAAGAGTAAGTTCAGAAACAGCTCGACGCAGGATTTCTCGAAGTGGTAGATTACCCAAAATGGATCGCCAATGTAGTCCCAGTCGCGAAGAAAGTGGAAAGATCCGAGTGTGTGTAGACTATCGAGATCTCAACAAAGTAAGCCCTAAAGATAGTTTCCCACTACCACACATCGACGTGCTAGTGTATCATGCAACAAGCAATCAACTCCTATCCTTCATGGACGGATTCTTAGGCTACAACCAAGTACTGATGGCTCCAGAAGACAAGGAGAAGATAACGTTCATCACAGAAGTTGGAATATTTTGTTATCGAGTCATGCCTTTCGGGCTGAAGAACGCAGGACCAACGTATCAACGAGCTGCCACGATGATTCTTCACGATATGATCCACAAGGAGGTAGAAGTCTATGTCGATGATATGATTGTCAAATCAAAAGATCGAGAAGGGCACATCCAAAATCTTGACAAATTCTTACAACGCATCAGGAAGTTCCAACTTAGGCTCAACCCGAAAAGTGCACATTTGGAGTGATAGCAGGAAAAATGTTAGGCTTCTTAATCACGCAAAGAGGAATTGAGGTTGATCCGAGCAAGATAGAAGCGATCACGGCAATGCCACCTCCACAAAGCGAGAAAGAAGTGCGAGGCTTTCTAGGAAAGATCCAGTATATAAGTCGATTCATAAACAAGTTGACTATGACATGTGATCCTTTGTTTAAACTTTTAAGGAAAAATGAAATATTCGTTTGGGATGACGCTTGTTAGAACGCATTCGAGAAGATAAAGGGATACATACCTCAAGAATCCTCACATTCTTATGCCGCCAAGACCAGGCATACCGCTAATCCTATACTTAACAGTCACGGAAAACGCAATGGGTAGTCTACTAGCCCAAGAAAACAAGGAAAAGATGGAAGTCGCAGTCTACTACATAAGCAAGCGCATGACGGGCTATGAACTTAATTACTCGCCAGTAGAAAAGGTGTGTTGGGCTCTAGCTTGGGTCACTAAGAGGCTGAGGCATTACATGCAAGCCCACAAAGTCAAGTTAGTATCAAGACTCGATCCAATTCGTCATTTATTCCAGAAAACGCTTTTGTCTCCGAGGTTAGCTAAGTGGATGATGATGATATCAGAGTACGACATCGTATACACAATTCAGAAATCTATCAAGGGGAGCGTTGTAGCAGATTTTCTCGCAGACCAACCAATCGAAGTTGAAGACGAAGAGGAGTTAGCATTCCCAGACGACGAAGTGATGACTATTAACCCTACAACATGGAAGCTATTATTCGATGGAGCTTCAGGAAAACAAGGTTATGGCATCGGGATACTACTCATCGATCCTATGGGAACATACAACCCAATCTCAGTCAAGCTCGAATATCAAGTGACTAACAATGAGGCAGAGTATGAAGCGTGCATCTCTGGCTTGAAGATTGCTCATGAAAAAGGAGCGAGACGTCTAGAAGTAGTAGGAGACTCAAACTTAGTCATTTCACAAGCTAATGGTGAATGGCAAGTCAAAGGAGACAACCTCAAACCCTACCATCAACACTTATCGACTCTAATAGAAAAGTTTGAACATGTAACATTCACACATGCTCCGAGAAGTCAAAATCGATTCGCAGACGCTTTGACCACGTTAGCAGCCATGACGCAAATTCCAGAAGGAATCAAAATCAAGCCTTTGAAGATTCGTCAGAAACAGAAACGAGACTTCGAGAAGAGGACGATTGCCAACACCGAAGTGACGCCCAAACCTTGGTTCGAACCTCTACAGAAGTACGTTGAGCATGGAGAGTATCCTTCACACTTCCAAAAGAAAGAGAGGAGAGCTCTACGCCAATACGCAACCAACTACGTGCTACTCGCAGGAAAGCTATATCGACGCTCCTTTGACGGTCAGAACATGTTATGCATCGACCAACCTCAAGCATCACAGATCATGGAGGAAGTACATGCAGGAACATGTGGCCCACACATGAACGAATCAGCACTCGCTAAGAAGATCCTTCGCTTTGGCTATTATTGGCAGAATATGGAACAAGAATGTGTAGAATATGTTAAGAAGTGTCATAAATGTCAAGTTTACGCGAACTTGAAGCACACCCCAGCATCTCTACTTTACACATGACTTCACCATGGCCATTATCGACATGGGGAATAGATATCATCGGGAAAATTTATCCTCACGCTTCAAACGGACACGAATTCATCCTGGTGGCTATCGATTATTTCACCAAGTGGGTCGAAGCTCAATCATATAAGGTTCTCAAGTCATCACATGCTGCCAAGTTCATACGAAACAACATCATTGCACGTTATGGAGTTCCTCATGCTTTGATCTCAGACAATGGTGGACACTTCCGGGGAGAAGTACTCAAAGTACTAGATGAATACATGATTGAACATCACAAATCCTCACCTTATCGTCCTCAAACGAACGGCGCAGTAGAGGCAGCGAACAAGAACATCATCACTATCATCAAGAAGATGACTCAGACATACAAGGATTGGCACGAGAAGCTTCCATACGCTTTATGGGGATATAGAACAACCATTCGAACGTCAACGGGGGAAACGCCATTTGCATTGGTCTACGGAATGGATGCAGTGCAACCTATCGAAATCGAAGTTCCTACTTTAAGAGTTTTACTCGAGACACAAGTAGTGGAGGAAGATTGGTGTAAGTCACGGTACAATCAGCTAGCCCTTATGGAAGATAAGAGGTTAGACGCATTATGTCACACGCAAGCATACCAAAGAAGAATGACCAGAGCTTTCAACAAGAAGGTGAAACCTAGGAACATTCAAGAAGGCGATTTAGTTCTAAAGAAGAACTTACGGATACTAGACCCTAGAGGGAAATTCCAAACACCATGGGAAGGACCCTACCTCGTCAAGAAGGTCTTTTCAGGTGGCGCCACGAGATTGACCACCTTGGATGGAGAAGAACTCTCACCACCCTTCAATGTCGACATGCTCAAAAGATACTTCATCTAAAGCATGCGTGTTGAATCCCATACATCAAAGTTCATAACTTCACAAGTTGTGAACTACGTTAGACTTGATCTCTCTCGAGAGTACGTAGGCAACCCATCTAGGGTGCGGTCACCACTATCAATTATCGAAAGAAGTTGATAGACATTTCATTTCACATAACATACATTCATTGCTCATTACATACATCAAAGTTCATAACTTCACAAGTTGTGAACTACGTTAGACCTGATCTCTCTCGAGAGTACGTAGGCAACCCATCCAGGGTGCGGTCACCACTATCAATTATCGAAAGAAGTTGATAGACATTTCATTTCACATAACATACATTCATTGCTCATTACATACATCAAAGTTCATAACTTCACAAGTTGTGAACTACGTTAGACCTGATCTCTCTCGAGAGTACGTAGGCAACCCATCCAGGGTGCGGTCACCACTATCAATTATCGAAAGGAGTTGATACACATTTCATTTCACATAACATGCATTCATTGCTCATTACATACATCAAAGTTCATAACTTCACAAGTTGTGAACTACGTGAGACCTGATCTCTCTCGAGAGTACGTAGGCAACCCATCCAGGGTGCGGTCACCACTGTCAATTATCGAAAGAAGTTGATAGACATTTCATTTCACAACACATCGCATACATTCATTGCATATACATTAAAAAGGGAATTAATCACACTCTAAGTTGACTCCTAAACCAAAAACTCTTAGTCAATACTAGGGGCATTTTTATTAAAATAAAAATGACTACAAGATCCTCACAGAGTCCCACTTGAGAAAATATAATGCCCAAAGCTAAAGTATTTTTCTCTTCGACTTATGATCTCAAAAGATTTTCAAAACATTCACACATACACAAACATTTTTCACAAGCATGTGCATGGAACTACGTTGGACCTGAATTCTCCTAGCTATGGGATACGTAGGCAGCTTGTATGAGCCCGGTCCTAAACATTTTCAAAAATCAAACCCTGTATCGACACTAGGGGCATTTTATGAAAATGAAATGATTGAAAGATCCCCAAAGAGTTAAAGCGAACGAGAAATTGGGATCACAAATCTATCCAAAACAATCAAACCTCTTGTGTCGAAACTAGGGGCATTTGTGGAAGATAAAAAAAAAGATAGACCCCTGATTTTTTTCTAATGCCAAGCGAACTGATGAGCGAGTGCAAGAAATAAGTAGGGATGCGGGAAAATACGTTTCTCCCCAATCGATGTCTCTTGACGAAATAATGTAACTAGTGGAATCCGAGTAAAGCGCTTCGCAAACGGATCTATCTCGAGCCTAGACAAAAGCTTAAACTACTGATGTTTAAGAGGGAGCTCATAAAAAGATGAATGCCCAAACTCGGAACCATGTCATCAACAAAGGCGATGTCTCGTCTCAATTGGAGGTCAAGTGCCAAAGATCTAAGACCTCAAGAAAAGTAAAATCAATTAAACAAAGACTGTGTTGGTTGAGATATGAAATACAATACTGTTGTTCATTTAGATTCTATCTAATTGCTAAGCAAGAACAAAGTGTTTGAATCTATCAGATACACCCCGGTCATAAATAAAAGAGGCCGAATAAAATAGACAAATACTCGTAGAGGTTGAGATATTGAAATCATCATTTGTTGTTCATCTAGACTCTTGTCTAAATTGCCAATGCAAGAACAAGAATGTACCGATTCTATTAAATATACCCTGAGTATAAAAGAGCCCAAGGACATAGAATCTTAAGCACATTGACCTCCGAATTCGAGAAGCGAGGCTCAACCTCATGACGCATGGTTGAAAGATTAAGCATTCGAGCGAACAAATCCCTCGAAAAACTCAGGGCAAAACGTCTCGGCGAAAGACAAGTCCCTAAAAGTGACAGCATGAATCTCGAAGAACATCGATTACATGTGGTTTCCTCTCGACACACTCTAAGGAAGAAAGTATGGAACCGATTCTTGAAAGTATTTCAAGACCGTTGAAGAAGAAGCTAGTGCTTTGAAAATTAAAGAAGTCTAACTTCGAACTTAATCACTAATCAGAATTGTGATTAAAAAGTATTTCGCTAAACTGACCAGCGATACTCAAATCCATATAATCACTAGGCAGAATTGTGATTAAAAAGTGTTTCGCTAAACTGACCAGCGGCACTTAAATCTATATAATCACTAAGCAGAATTGTGATTAAATAGTATTCGCTAAACTGACCAGCAATACTTAAATCTATATAATCACTAAGCAGAATTGTGATTAAATAGTATTTCGCTAAATTGACCAGCGATACTCAAATCCATATAATCACTAAGCAGAATTGTGATTAAAAAAGTGTCTCGCTAAACTGACCAGCGGCACTTAAATCTATATAATCACTAAGTAGAATTGTGATTAAATAGTATTTCGCTAAACTGACCAGCGATACTCAAATCCATATAATCACTAAGCAGAATTGTGATTAAAAAGTGTTTCGCTAAACTGACCAGCGGCACTTAAATCTATATAATCACTAAGCAGAATTGTGATTAAATTGTATTCGCTAAACTGACCAGGAATACTTAAATCCACTAAGCAGAATTGTGATTAAATAGTATTTCGCTAAATTGACCAGCGATACTCAAATCCATATAATCACTAATCAGAATTGTGATTAAAAAGTGTTTCGCTAAACTGACCAGCGGCACTTAAATCTATATAATCACTAAGTAGAATTGTGATTAAATAGTATTCGCTAAACTGACCAGCAATACTTAAATCTATATAATCACTAAGCAGAATTATGATTAAATAGTATTTCGCTAAATTGACCAGCGATACTCAAATCCATATAATCACTAAGCAGAATTGTGATTAAAAAGTGTTTCGCTAAACTGACCAGCGGCACTTAAATCTATATAATCACTAAGTAGAATTGTGATTAAATAGTATTTCGCTAAAAAAAATACAATCAGCAAACTAAGTCAGGATGTGTACTCATGTACAATCCAAAGACTAGGCGAGGTGTGTAGAAATATGGTCGAAACCACCAGGCTCGATCTACACGATCGATAAACCAGGAGCGATGCATATTCTAAACAAAGGTGAATCGTCAACGAGTGGATGATAAACCGACTTTGAAGAATGAAGGGTAAATTACACGGGTCTCCCGAGAGACTCGTCAGGTTTGTTCTCTTTTCATTCAAGGAAGCCAAAAATAAACTATAAATTGGGTGTTTTCAAAACGCAGTGCCTATTTTCAAGCTTGGACATGCATTTTTCTAAACCGAGTGTTTTCTACAAATTTTGTCCAAGAGGGGCATTCTGTAGACACTCATTTTTCACACCTAATTTTATAGTTTATACTTTTCATAAATCTGAGTCTATAAAATTTTCTCGAATTCATTCACGGACTCATTGCACGATTTATATTAAAGGCGATTATTTTTAGAACAATTGAGTTTTTGAAAATAATTGATTTTGGATTCTTAATAAAGTTAAGGTAGTAATTTGTCTATGTTACAACACTTAGAGAAGTTATTATACTTAAAATATTCAAGGTTTTATTTAATTAATTACCTTGGGTATTTATAAAAAAAAATTAAAAAAATTATTTACAAAATATATATTAGCGTTTTTTATAAAATTTCGTTAGGTATATTTTGTTTTCTTTTAATTAGATTAGTTAGATTAGTTAGATTAGATTTTGAAATTTGATTAAGTTAGTTAGTATTTTATTATAATTATAATTGTTCCTTAGAAATAGGAATAATTAATAATAATACAATTGCTTTTTTTTAATTGTTTGTTTTAATTTTATTTCTTTTGTAGGATAAAGGGAAATGGGTCAATCCAAGATCCACATGCAAGATCCAGATCAGATTTGTGAATAGAGAGAGGAAGATCCAAATCAAAGGCAAATCAACCCAAAGTAAGGCCAAGGAAAGGATCCAATTGACGGATCCGACCGGTCACCCGACTAATGGACCGACCCATGCCCAAGATTCGACCCATGAAATCAAATGTTAAAAGATTTAGGTGAAGGCAACGGTCATCTTCTTGATGGTGACAACCACAAATCTTGAAATGACGATTCTATCATGTGCGGTCAAAAGAAAATAAAAGAAGTTGCTAAAAAAGAGGAGGAAGTGGCAAGAGAGAAAGTTTCAACGTGTGTAGAAGAAAAGATTGAAGACTTGGTTATTTTTTAATTATAAAATTAAAATGACCAAGTAATACATCATTATTAAATAAAGATTAAATCCCATTTGATTGAAAACTTGATTTAGTGACATGTCAAGTGGAGATTGTTCCATTATTTTAAACATTTGTAAATGTTTAAAATAGTTTTCGTTCCAGGTCAAGTTTGTTAAATGGGCCTTTGGGCCCTAGGGTTTCATAGCTTTGCCTATAAATACCCCTCTTAACACCCTAGCAAAGGACTTCAACTTTCGACCTTCAATCTTCACTTTCTTCTCTCTCTTCACACATTAGGCTGCCGAATTAGACCATACTTTTCTAAAAAACCTAAGCAAGAGCACCAACTAGATTTGTTGAGTCACAAGTCTCTTGATTAGGGTTTTCATTTTTTTGCAAGGATATAAAGAGTAACCCTTTGTAAGCTCTTTTTCCTTTCTTTTGTTTATTTAAATTTGAATTTGAATTTTACTTTCATTTGATTTTTATTTTCTTTGTACTTTATATTATGCATGATTTCCTTTAAATTTATTGTTTTGATAGGCATTTAGGTTTTATTTATGTACCTTAATCATGTAAATAAGTAGAATAGAAATAACATGTAAATAAATAAATAAAAAAGCAGAAAAAGTTTTCAAAAACACTACCAAAATAAAAAAAATGTAAAATTTGCCTTATTTTGTATAGTTGATTTTTTTATTCTTTTAAGTAACGAGATCTAAGGTTATTTTTTATTTTTATTTTTATTTTATTTTATTTATTTTATAATCCTTAGTATTAAGATTTAGTATGGTAGGATCCAAAATGTCTAAAATGTAAAGTATAATAATATTTTTTTTAAGGGCCAAAATTGTTAAAGTAGAGACTGTTTTTTAACAGGCATGTGAGACATAGCGCCAAAAGCCCTTTTTCACGTGTAACCAAGCACCGAACCTTTAAAGAATTTCTTTTTCAAAGGCGTTATTGTTTTACATGCCAAATAATTTATTTTCCTAGTTTTATAAAAATTTAGGTGGCGACTCTTTGGTCACAAACTGGTTTTTAAACAATTCACCAATTTGATTTTATTTCAATTTTGTTTAAGAGATTTTTATATGTTATATTTATTTCTTAAAAGTCAAGAAAATCATTTTTGGGGAAACGTTTTTAAACGCGTACACTTATAAGGTTGAAACTTGAGTCTTTTGGGTACCAAAGTCCCACTTCTTGAGTTCCCTTTAGATATTTTAGAATTATTTTGGCCGCCGTATAATGAGATTGCTTTGGATTTGCTTGGAACCTTCCGCACACTCCGACCGCAAACAAAATGTCAGGTCGGCTGGCTGTGAGATATAGCAATGATCCGATCATTCCTCGATAAGCTGTGATGTCAACGGCTTGACCATCATCATCTTTGTCCAATTTTACTGAAGGACTCATTGGCGTAGCCGCTTCGGCACATGTATCCATTCCAAACTTCTTCTGTAGTTCGGCTGTGTACTTCGTTTGACTTATGAAGGTTCCGGCTTCAATCTGCTTAACCTGGAGCCCTAGAAAGAAACTCAATTCTCCCATCATACTCATTTGAAATCTATCAGTCATCATTTTCGAAAATTTGTCACATAATTTTGGATCGGTTGATCCGAATATAATACCATCAACGTAAATCTGAACAAGATTTGTTCCTTCCTTTCAAATTTGAAAAGTGTTTTGTCTACCGAACCTATTGTAAATTTGTGATCAAATAAAAATTGTGTCAATGTGTCATACCAAGCTCTTGGAGCTTGTTTCAAACCGTAAAGAGTTTTATTCAGCCGGTAAACGTGATTTTCGTGTTCTGGATTTTTGAAACCTGGAGGTTGATTGACATATACCTCTTCATTTACCTTACCATTTAGAAAAGCACTCTTAACATCCATTTAAAAAACTTTGAAGTTTTTAAAAGTTGCATATGCTAAAAATATTCTAATGGCCTCAAGTCTAGCTACAGAGGCAAATGATTCTTCAAAATCAACGTCTTCTTCTTGTTTATAGCCTTGAGCCACTAACCGGGCTTTGTTCCTCGTAACTAAACCGTCTTCATTGAGTTTATTTCTGAATACCCATCGTGTTCCTATAACCGGTTTGTTTTTCGGTTTGGGAACTAGGTACCAGACTTTATTTCTCTCAAACTCGTTTAATTCCTCTTGCATTGCTAAGATCCAATCTGGATCTAATAATGCTTCATCCACCTTTTTCGGCTCAATTTGTGATATGAAAGCAGAGTTTTCATAGTGATCCAAATTTTGTTGCCTAGTTCGGACGGGTGAGGATATGTTACCTATTACTAGTTCAAGAGGATGGTTTTTGTTCCTTCTGAGGTTAATCCGAGACGTGTCTACCAAGCTTTCGGTTGGCTGATCAAGGTTAGACTGATCGGTAGGTTGAACAGAGTCAGACCGACCGATTTCTTCAATGGACACTGAAGCGTCAACTTTCTGCGGTAAAGCAGCTTGATCAGGCTGAGGTTCAGCATCAACCGCTTGGTCCTTGACAAATTATCTAAAAACCGGAACCTCGTCTTCATCATCAGAATAGATATTAAAATTTTCCATTCTGTTGTGAAGGTCGAAGGGTAATGCAGTGTTTCGTTCAACCGATTCATCGAAAACAACGTGTGCGGTTTCTTCAACTGTTAAAGTCCTAGTATTGTATATTCTATAGGCTTTACTTACAGCTGAATATCCCAACATTATTCCCTCATCGGATTTAGCATCAAAAGCGGTCAAGTAATTCTTGCCGTTATTGTGAACAAAACATTTACTACCAAAAATTCGAAAATACCGTACACTTGGAATTTGATCAAAGTAAATTTCAAAAGGAGTTTTAGAAAACCGTTTAGTTACTAAAGATCGATTTTGTGTATAGCAAGCGGTGTTGATAGCTTCAGCCCAAAACTTTTGAGCAATACCCGAATCGGCTATCATTGACCTTGCGGCTTCCTTGAGAGTCCGGTTTCTTCTCTCAGCCAGGCCATTTTGTTGAGGAGTTCTGGCACTGGACAACTCGTGTCTAATACCAGAATCATCAAGAAAAGTAGTTAAATTACTGTTTATAAACTCAGTTCCTCTATCACTTCTGATTTTGTTCACTCGAAAAGATTTTTCATTTTGTATTCTCAAAATCAGTTTAATCAGATTTGGAGTTGCTTGACTTTTAGAAGCTAGAAAAGTAACCCAAGTAAATTTAGAGTAATCATCTATAACTACCATAGTATAATGCATGCCTCCTAAACTAGTTACTTTGACCGGACCAAACAGATCCATATGCAAGAGTTCTAAGCATCGTTCAGATTGATAATTTCCTTTGTTTTTGAAAGATGATTTTACTTGTTTGCCCATTTGACATGCATCACATACTTTATCTTTTGAAAATTTAACGTTTGGAAAGGCGTGAACTAGTTCCTTGGAACAAATGAAGTTAATCGTTTTGAAATTCAAGTGGTTTAACCGTTTATGCCAAAGCCAGTTTGGATCATTTCCGGTTATCATACACACAGGTTTTTCAAAATCATTTTTCCAATCAACTTTGTAAATGTTTCCCATCCGGTTACCGGTTAACAGAATGTCATTATCTTGGTTTTTAACTAAACATGAGTTTTTATGAAATTCAACTTTGTAACCCACATCACACATTTGACTTATGCTTAACATGTTAAAACGTAATTCTTCTACTAAGAGTACATTACTTATAGATAGATTACCATGGACAATCTTACCCTTGCCCACGTTTTTAATTTTCGAGTTGTCCCCGAATGTGATGATTGCTCCGGTTTCGTACTTGATGTCGGTTAGTAGCTCTTTGTTTCCGGTCATATGCCTTGAGCATCCACTGTCCAGGTACCATTCTGAATTCTTTAGCCGATTGCTTCTCCTAACCTGTAACAAACAATTATTTACACCTTTTTGGTACCCACATTCAGTTGGGTCCGTGGTTGATTAGTCCCTTTGGGATCCAGACTTGGATAAGTCGGATCACTTACCCGGTATCTGTTTTTATAATATTTGGCTTAACTTCTTGGCTGTTGCTCAAGAATACCTTATGTTGTGATGTGTTTCTTTGATTTCGAGTTTTATTTGGTTTCCGGTTGACTTTCCTTCTCTCAGGATGAAGCCATTTTTCTGATTCATTAGGACTCACATACTTAAGTGTTTCTTCCGGTTTTAAGTCATTTTCGGTTTGTGAACTTTTGACAAATTTTATAAATGGAAGATTGTTCTTCGTGAGTTTCATCCCGTTAGGTTGTTTTGATTCGTTTTGTTTATTTGGTTCATAACCGATACCATACCTACACTTCGGGTGTCTTTTATAGTTACACATTTGTTTTACCGCTTGACGTGATCTCTCCCACGCAGCAGTGACGTACATTGCTCGTTCATCGGTTTCGGTTACCGGTTGAACTGTCTTCTCATTATCGGAGAATAGTTCATCCGGTTCATACATTTCGATTTCACATGTTTTATCATATACATTATTTATTTGTTCGGTTTTAGTTTCTATAGGGGTCGGTATGTACGCAGATATGTTTATGAACTCAGCAACCATTTGGTTGAGTGCAGAAACTAGATCTTCTTTGGTAAACTCGTCAGAAGAGAAATCAAATACCTCTTCGTCATTTGCCATGAAGCAGGTTACTTTTTCTTCACCGTCTTCATTATCGGAGTATGCCCACTCGTTTCCACCGCCGGATGCAATGAGTGCCTTTTGAATCTCTTTTCCTTCGTCAGCATGCTGATCATCGTTTCTCCGGTAGTCGTTTCGTTGGTTGTTATTTCCCCGGTAGTTGTTCCCTTGGTAGTTGTTTCCCTGGTACCGATTGCTTTGATAGTTGTTCCCCTGATAGTTGTTTCCCTGATAGTTTCCTTCTGGTTTTCTATCGTCTCTCCTTGGTTTTCTACACTCTGACCTGAAATGTCCAAAACCATCACAGTTATAGCATCTTTTGTTTGATTTATCTACATAGTTATAACTAAAATCATTATTAGATGGTGGCTGGCTCTTCTTCATGAATTTCCCGAATTTCTGAGCTAGCATCGCCATCACATCTTTAGTAATTTGACCAGTGTTTTTGACTGGAGCCGGTGCGGTTGATACTTGGGCCGCCGGTTCCACTGATGTAACCAAGGCTCTGGTTGCGGTTGATGTGGATGCTTCATCTTCGATCCGAGACTTGATCTCGAACTCGTAGGCTTTTAGATCCTCGAACACATCATGCAACTTCATCTGTCCAAGGGTGCTTGATTCCCTCATCACCATGGTCTTGATGTCCAATGTGCTTGGCAGAGATCTTAGGGCTTTGATAATTACTTCTCGGTTGTCATACTTCTTTCCGAGTGTTTGAAGCTCGTTGACTACACTAGTGAACCGGTTGCTGAATTCCTTCATGTTTTCCCCCGGTTTCATCCAGATGTTTTCATACTTCTATGTAGCCACCAAGATTTTGTTCTCCTTAGTTCTTTCGTTTCCCTCATGGATCTGAATGATCGTTTCCCAGGATTCCTTTGCATTTTCACACTCTGATATTTTATTCAAAGTGTTATCATCTATAGCCTTGTAGATGTGCCTCATGCAATGGTTGTCCAGGTTACTCCGTCTTCGATCTTCATTCGTCCATAGGTCTGCCTCCTTGTTGATCTTGATCGATCCCTCTTTCAGGACTCGGCTCATCTCATCATCTAACGTAATCAGATGTAGATACATCTGTTTCTTCCAACTGCTAAGCGCTTCGCTGTTTAGCATTGGCGGCTTGTCGCTGTGGGTCATGCTTCCCATCTTCTTCGGTTGCTTGAATGCTGAGAACCTCGCTCTGATACCACTTGTTAGGATCGGGGACGCCTTGAAGGACCGGGGTGTTTCCGGTTTTAGAAAGGGTGGCCTCTTACAACACACACAAAACTTTGGTGATAGTCCGGTTAAAGACTAAAACCGTTCTCAGCACTGCACAAACTGTCACAGACTCTTGAACTGGGTTCAAGGGCGGAAATGTCTATTTCAGGTTGAAGCAACTTATGCGATTTTAGATGATGTTTTGGGAGGAGTCGGTTTTATGGATATGAGTGACCGGTTTATGAAGTATGATTAGTTTGAGGTTAGATAATGAAAGCAACGAAAGAACACGAGACAAAGATTTTTATGGATGTTCGGAGCAAACCCTCCTACGTCACCCCTTCTTCTCAGATTATGAGAAGGATCTCCACTAACATTTATAGTTACAACAATACTGCCGGTCGAGCCCAACTTCGCTACTCGCCGGTTACACCAAACTCACACTTTGATGTAATACAACAACTCAACACAACACAATATAGAAAGCTTCCGGTTTTAGACACACCGGTTTTGATCGTAACAGTTTATCTCTCTAGAATCTTTATAACTTATCACTTGAATAGATCGATTTACAACTTGTTCACTTGTGCATTTAATGAAGACGTTTCGTCTTCCTTTTATAGCTGAGAAGAGCTAACGGTCACTTTTCTTCTCTCTCCTTTGGATTGGTCGATCATTATCACGCCGGTGCAGGAAGATTGCTTGCACGCTTCACCTTCCTCAACACCTGGCAGTCATGCAGGAAGCTCTGAGCAGAAGATGACATAATCGGTTTTCAGATTTGGACACGTGCTGGACATCCACCTCAGGTTGTCAACTTCGGATCAATAAAGCATCATTGCTTTCCTCGCATGCTTTCGATCGGATCTGATCTTCTTTTATTCTTTCAAGACACGTTTCTTTCGTCATAGTACGTCACTCTTGAAGTTTGAATCTTCCGGTTTTGTGTCTTGTGCAGTATGATCCGGCTGGTATGTAAGTTTTTGTCTTGGCTAACCGGTTGCTTGAGAAAGTGAAAACTGGTTCCTCTAATCTTTATCTTGATCACTTCGAATTGGTTTCTTTGAAGTATAGCAGCAACCGATTTTGATACGCCAACCGGTTCATACAGTTTTGATCTGTCCCTGCACATGAAAATTAACAACTGTTTAGTTCATCTGGCCGGTTCCACAAAATTAACTTACTTAATTTTTCTATCAGATTCTAACTGAAATGAATGAGAAACAGAGTGACCATAGCCCATGCCGCCATGTTTGTCCAACCGTCAAACCTGAAATTCTACATTGGAGAAGAAAACATTGATAAGTATATAATAGAAAAAAAGACAAGTTAATGATTAAAGAACAATAAATACTAACCTTAATCTTAAATGATGAACCCGAAGAGGGTACAAGACCCCTAAACCCAATATCATAAGCAGTACTTCCATCAGCCTTAAACAATCCGAAATTCCTCTCAGAAGTAGGACCCGGTTTCAGATTCTCATTAAACAATGAGAAAACTTATCCCTTCACAGTTCTCTTCGGCCTATAAGGAGTACCCTTCTTCTTCAACAATCTCTTTCGCAGATTTTTATTATAAGTCCCAGCATTCTCCTCATTCGCATCACCTTTAGAAGCCCACCCTGTTTCTGAAAAAATCACCTCTGTTTTCCTAAAACCCGCCTTTTCAGGGTTCCAGATGAACACGGTATGCAAGGAACATCATTTGCCAAACTTACAACAACAAATAAACAATGAAACAAATAAACAAAGAAACTGAAACAATCAGACACAAACTAATGAGTAAAAGCATATAAAACAATACAAACGTAAAAGAGAAGAGCAGAACTAACCAAAATTAGAGGGAAAGCGATCCATAGATGTGAAGACTACCAAATCCAAGAGTCCCGAGTTTAATCTGAACCATATTCATCAACCGAACCGACCGCTGAGACCAGATACTCAATCCGAAGAGTAGTTCTGTTAATATGATCGTGAAGATCCTCCGATGATTGTCATTAACTGGTTTGACCATACGAATGACCTGCTTCAACCCAAACACAATGATGATGGAGAAGAGGAATAGACATGGAAGACGACTAAACTAGATCCTCGGCGATTTTCACAGTGGCGGCGCAACTTGGATCGTCGGTCGATGAAGTGGGCATTTGGTTGCCAAGCGAGCACAATGAAGACTGCTATATAAGAAAGTGAGAGTTCATCTTATAGATAGATAGGTTTTAGATTTCCTTAAGATTTAGGTTTTAATTTTCTGGCTTTTGGATTTCTTTTAAGATTTACTTTTTAATTTTAGAAATTTTCTGTTAAGATTTTGTTTTAATTGTCTTGATTTTTTTTTGAGATTTTCCTGTTCCAAGAGGTTGATTGAGAATCTTTCTCAAATATCTTTCCTAGATCTCATCAAGTCAAATTTCAAAATTTAAAACTTAACATTTTATTAAATTAATACAAAATATTATATGAGTTTTTATTATAATTTTAATTTTTTAATTTTTTTAGATTAAGTTATATAATATTAATAATTTAATATTTATATATATATATATATATATATAATTTTATTTTTATATATAATGAAAAATAATACAAAAAAATATAATTAAAATATTTTTAAAATTTGTTGTATCAAATTTAAAATTGTTTTATTATTATATATTATATGATAAATGTTTGAAAAATATTTAAACATAATAAATATATATATATCTAATTAAAAAATTTTATTTTATAAATAAACATAATTGAATCAAAATACTTCACTGTTTAATGATTTTTAAGCAACAATACATTCTCTCACATTTTTACGCATATTTGTTATCAATTTTGTCAATTTAGTTACATTCTCTTTGAAATATACATTATTAACAATTCATCTCAACACATTCTTACTCTCTCACATTTTTATGCATATTTGTTATGATAACATTGTCAATTTAGTTACATTCTTTTTGAAATATACATTATTAACAATTCATCTCAATTCATTTTTTAATCCTTTTATATATATATATATATATATATATATATATATATATATATATATATATATATATATATATATATATATATATATATATATATATATATACCACCATTGTCTATTGTCATTTTAGTCTTTGTCATTTTAATCTTATAAGTTATACCACAAACATTTTAATCGTTAGATCAATTCTTATTGTTAAATTTAATTTATATATATATAATAATTTTTTTCTATTTTGGAGGCACGAAAAAGGAGGTATTATTAATTTCTTTAGGATGAAGATTTGAATCTGATATGGCTTGTCTTGCTAGCCTCTCTCTATTGAAGAAATTTTGATAGTTAAAAAAAAAATCTATTTTAATTTATCTAAATATAATATCTTAACATAGTTTTAATAAATTTTATGCAAGTCCAAACATTTTATGGAAGATTTCATATAATGAAATATTTGTAAGACAAAAAACAAAACAATAGTTTTTGTCTTCACTCTACCAAGAAAGTCATATGGCTTGTTTGTTTATAGCTTGTTCATCATTATTCATTACTATATTAAAAATCATTAGGTACAAATTTCTATCTTATGTCTAAGTCGTAGTTTTGTCCCATTTTTATATAAAGACTTAAACTCGTGATTTTAACAAAATTTGTGTGCTTTATCACTGAACTTAATAGTTTAAGCGATAAGAATAGTTCTTAAGACTTATGAGATCAAATATCACGGTTTAAAATAAAAATAAAAAATTGATTCTATATCATTTTTAAGAAAGGGAATTCATTTGAAATTGTTTCATAAGGAAGTTTATTTTGTATTACTGATATTATTGTTACTTGCTCTAACTCACCCTTTCGAGATAATTTAATCTAGAGTATTTTTGTTTTTCTTAGATTTAAAAAATATATTATTTATTACATTATTATAATTTTAATCGTCATCACTTAATTATTTTCATGCCACTTTAGAGCACTATCCACAAGTGCATTTAAGGTGAACTTGTACTAGTTGTAATCTTTAATTTTTGAAACATCATTGTATGTTTGGACCAGTGGAATTGGTACTGGAATCTCAATTCAAATTCCATGAGAATTGGCATTGAATTATAATTCAATTCTTATGTTTGAAAAAATTATAGAATTGTAATTCAATCCCAATTCCTATGTTTGAAAAAATTATAGAATTGCAATTCAATCTCAATTTCTATGTTTATAAAATAAAATATAATAAAAATAATTTTAATATATATTATCTATTTTATTAAAATATTAGTTTGACAAAAACTAATTATGATAGCTCAAGGCGAAAAAGATTTTTTTAATTTTCAATTTTCATTGAAAATATATCAATTCAACATGTTAACTTAATATATTAAAAATAAAAAATATTGGTTCGACATTTTAACTTCCTAAATTCAAAAATAAAATATCGGTTAAAATGTTAATTTCTTAAATATGTTTTCACGTTTTTGGCACGTTTAACACGTTTTTGACATGTTTAACACGTTTTTACACGTTTAACATGTTTTTGAAAATTTTAATACGTTTAACATGTTTTCACACGTTTTGACATGTTTAACACGTTTTTCACGTTTTTGGCACGTTTAACACACGTTTAACATGTTTTTCACATGTTTAACATGTTTTTACACGTTTAACATGTTTTTCACGTTTTTGGCATGTTTAACACGTTTTTGGCATATTTAACACGTTTTTCACAAGTTTTACACATTTTCGGCACGTTTAACACGTTTTTAACATCTTTAACACGTTTTTGGCACGTTTTTCATGTATTTGGCACATTTTTCACGTTTTTGGCACGTTTAACACGTTTTTGACATTTAAACACGTTTAACATGTTTAGACACATTTAATACGTTTTTGGCACGTTTAACACATTTGACAAGTTTTAACAAATTTTTAGCACATTTAACATATTTATTGCACATTTTACATGTTTTGACATGTTTAACGATACATTTAACATGTCTTGACACGTTTGACACATTTTAACACATTTTATACGTTTTTGACATGTTTAACACGTTTTGGCCCGTTTAACATACTTGTGAAACATTTAAAATTTTTTGTCCGTTTAATTTATTTTTTGCCCCGTCTAATATTTCTTTGACATTATTATACGTTTTTTTTATCCGTTTAACATAATTTTGATTTTTTTGATATTATTTTAATATTTTAATTACTAAATTAGTTGAAGAATATTTATATTATATGATTTCTTTATGTGATTCGTGATAATCAAATTAGAGATAAATGTAAAGCTTAAAAAAATAAAACGTAAAATTTGAAGCTTGAAAAACTTAAATGAAATTGAGCTTCGGAAACCTTATTTTTGTCATTTTGGTTGCACAAACGAAGAGACGTGACTAGTAAAGAGCAAACAAAAGAGCAACCGAAAGGCAATAAGAAGAACACAAGCAATGGAAGATCCACCAGCCAGAAGTGAAGAAGAAGAACGCGAGAGCAAAGGAATAGCAATAAGAATAAAAGAAGAAGAAGAAGAAACGCAAGGAAACACGACTGGTAGAGAGACTCTTTTTCGATGAGCGGGAAACACATTGTTAGGATCTAGGTCGCGGCTGGAGGACCGGGGTTGGCCGGTTTGCGCGTCTTACTCAAAGGGTGGTGATTAATCTAGTTAGAGATTAACACCGGGGTTTCAATACTACACAAACTGTCACAAACCCTTAAACAAGGTTCAAGCGCGGAAGTGGTTTGTTTCAGGTTGAAGCGGTACACTCACAAGATAGGCTGGACTGGTTTTGAATAAGACAGGTTTGGAAGTTGCTGGGTCGATTTTGTAACTCAGTAAGTCGGTTTCAATGCTGTTGAATCGGTTATAGCGGTGTAAATAAGTTAGTACAGATCAGTTAGAAAGTAGAACTAGCAGAAAGTAAATGACACAACAGGTTTTTATGGATGTTCGGAGATAAAGCTCCTACGTCACCCCTTCCTCTCGAAACCGCGAGAAGGATATTCACTAAGGAATACACAACACAATCCGATCGAGACTTATTTCCTGCTGGATAACACTCGTACAATTTAAACAAAATTGTAGAATTACACACTTCAACTTAGCACTTAAGCTTTCTAGAGATAGAACACACTCTTATCACTTGTAAATTAATTGTCCACTGTGTCCCACATTTACTCCTCTTCAGCTGCACCTTTTATAGGTGAAATATGCCAACGGTCATATTTCATTTCCTTGAATTTGATTGGTTGAGCAGAGGTTCAGTGATTCAGACCTGGCGGTCAACCTTTCAGACCTGGCGGTCTAATCTTCCAGTATGTAGGACAAACCAGCTAGGTTTGTCTTTTACTCGATATGGTGACTGTCGGTTAGACAGTTGTCTGTACTTGGAAGATTGTCTTTCTGATTTATCATGAAGTGGAAAGATCTTGTAGGACGGTCTTCTGCAGCCTGCAGACTGTCCTCAGACTTGTATGAATATGGAAATGTTCAGTCTGTTCCTTTTGTATCATTCTCAGCAGATACCCGAAGTATCTTCTTATGCTGGTCGGTTATGTGTGTTAACCGGATGGCTTCCGGTTATTTATTGGCTTCTAAATGACCGAATGTCTAGTGTTTCCGGCCTTTTTGTTTTGACCGATCTTGCCTTCTTGTTCGGTCACGCTTCTGGTTAGTTTGTGTAGTTGACCGGTTAAGTTTCTTAACCGGTTCAGTGACTTGACCGGTCCGGTTCTTTGTTCCTGCATAGGAGGTTTATTTGTGTTAAGTTCTATTAACCGGTCTAATTTTATCTAACAATTTCTCTCTTTTTGATTATTTTATTTAAAATTATCAAAATCATGCAAGATTACAAACGTAGGCCGGTTTTGTTTTTAAGAGTTTGTTTTGGCCGAATTTTTGGAACTGACTTGGGAGAAATTTTCGAAAAAATTTTTGAAAATTTTGAGAAAAATTTTGAGAAAAATTTTATCTTATCAATTTCTCCTTTTTTGATTATTTTATTTAAAATTATCAAAATCATGCAAGATTGCAACCGTAGGCCGGTTTCAAAAAATAACTATATATATATATATAAGTAAGGATAACTGCAAAAGGGAAAAATATTATATATGTAGAAACCGAAATGAACAAAAGTGAAGATAAAAAAAGAAAGCCCCTAGTTCAATCTGGATGGCAGGAAGTCTTCCATCATGTCATCTGTTGGTTGTCCCTTAGCCGGTTTAGCCGGCCTTGAAGAGGAACCTCCTGCTCCCGAGGTGTCCGTGTGAGGAGGGAGCGGTTGGCCGGCCGTACTTACTGGAACCGCATCGAAAACTCGCTGTCTTGTTGGTTGCGGCTCGAGATCCTCTTCGAAGTCATCCTCGGTTTGCAAGGCCGGGTTCGGTGGAGGGTCAACAACCGTCTTGGTGATTCTTTCCAGCATCTCGGCGACTTGAACCTTCCTTGAAGGAACTTTCCTTTTTCGTATTGCCGGAGCCGAAAGGGAGGAGGCCGCCTGGGTCTTCTTGTGAGCCTTTGCATATTCGTCGAACATATTTTTCTCAGCGTTGAACCGCTTTGCCTCCTTGGCTTCTCGAGTTGCTATGTATTTTGCGAGTTCTGGATCTTTGGCCGTTAATATCCGTAGGCGTTCGTTGAAGTTCGCATCAGACCGTGATGCCTCCTTCTATGTCCGGTTCTGCTCATCCAGAGCATCCTGAAGTTTCTTAGCCGCCCGGGCGTCTGCCTCCTCAACCGCTTTATCGGCAGCAAGCTTGGAATTTATCAGTTCATTCACCTGTTCGGTGACCGCCTTGAGGTCGGCTTCAAGTTTGTCGTTTCGCTCCTCAAGACTTGCATTCTTTTCTTCGAGGCTTGTGACCCTGTCAAGTGTGGAACCGGCTTGGGCACCTGACCGTTCCAACTCCACTATCCTTTGGCTGACCGACTTGAGGTCATCTGCCAACTTCGGAGTCATGTCCTCCAAGGCCATAGTTCGCTTGAGATGATCGATCTACCTACCGAAGGGTTTTCGGACTTCCCGCCCCAGGAGGGCCGCGCTGCGGAATCTTATGCTTGGCTGTTCTCCGGAACCGGGGTGCCGGTGGAAAACAACGGGCTAAAGACCTGTCTTCGCTTCCACATCCAGCTTCTACTTGAAATTGTCAATCGCTCCTTAATCTAACAATTTCCAATTAACCGGTCTAATTTTATCTAACACACATTTTCATTTTTTTCCTCCATCGTGATAGAGATGTGACATCCCACATCGGATTTGTTATTTCTCTCTTAGTGTCAGTCGTTGTCTTACTCAACCCTCTTATAAATAATATAAATACAATAAAAAAAAATCAGCTCGAAATTCGAGCTATCAAATTTGGGCCCATAATATTTTTACTGGGCTCATACTAACATCTACCAAACATATATTAGTCCAGTTGGGGACCTTAGATTAAACTAGAGCTCCCATGGTATTGGCCCAGCCAGTAATACTCTATACAAATATCTTACCCTTGCATTATATTTTATTATTTTACTTCATTTTTATTATATTTCTTTTCTTTATTTTAACAAATTATACGTTCGGTTTAATTATAGACAGAAATTGATAGTATTCTTTACTATTTTTTTAAAATACAAATTGTTCTAATTTAAATATGGACAATAAGTAAAAGAAAAAGGAAATGGTCAAATACAACTTCCATGGATGATGGGGATGATGGGGCCGATCATCTACTATTTTAATGGGCAAAAATTAAAGTTATAGCTAGAGGGTTGGAATAATGATAACAACTTTTTTTTAAAGTAAAATTGGTTAAAACACACCAAATTATTGTAGAAAAAGAAACTACATTATCATTTGTTTATGAAATAGTCGTTATAGCATGAATGAAGGAAGGAAATGATAACTATAAGTTTTGATGATGAATTTTTAAGTATATTTTTTTTATAAGACGCCAAATTATATTATATATATACATATATGACATGAATACATGATTGATTCCTTTTAACCAACTATTATATTTATAGTGGTTAAAAATGTTAATGATTTAATATTAATAGTCCATTATCTTTTCTAAATGTTTTTTTAATAGTGTAAAAATACATGTATATATATATACAGCAATATTCTTTGGATATTTTGCTGAATAATTGAAAACGATGTAGATATTAATGAACAAGCGATGATATAGTACATAACAAAAAATTATATAAATGTCTAAAATTATTTGATCAGCAAGTGAAATACATAAAAATGACTCGATTCACCAGTATTTTGAGTATTTTGAGTCTCTTATGTGTCAAATTTATTTTGAGTTGTTATTTTTATTAGTGATTTTTCTGATAAATATTTTTAATTGGTCTTATTTATGACAAATAATGTCTAAATTGAACTGAATTATTTTTTTTATTGGTTTTTGATATTTAGTTGTGATTTAATCGATTAATTATATTAATAAAATAATTTTATCCTTTAAAAAATATATAAAAAATATTGTTTAGATAAGGTATATGGCATGGTAAATGTGTGATTATATCTTTTAGATAAGACCCATTATGAGGGTCAATGACAAAACTAGTCAATAGCTTATATTATCATATATCTTCTTAGAATTTATTAATTAACGTTATTTATGACTATATCACACTAATTATAATATACATCTATACTATACTCCTATATATTATATAAAGATAGAAGTACGTAATCCAACTTTCAATTTTTTAAAACATATACATGTAATACAGACCGACCTTTCTAAGGAAAATAAGGGTGATCTAAATACCTAATTTTAACCTATGATAATTAAATATATTCTATGATAATTAAATATATTGTAAACTCTATTGTATATATTAATACCATATTTCCCACAAGCCTATATAAGAGTATGAAAAGTGTCACAACGAATAATACAAAATTAAACTCATATAGTTTAGTGTTAGAATATATATCAAAAAATGGTCCATTTTCTATATAAATCGAACTATGAGTCTAGTCATTTAGGGTTCAAACTATTAATCATTTAACAATCTCATGTTTTTCTTCAAACGAACATTCATTCTGTTGTCACTTGGTATATTATTTGGACCCTTGAAATAACACTTTTTTAAAATCAAACACTCTCCTCCTTCACATTCTCTACAAGCATTCACCTTCATATCTTCTACTCCATCAAACCCCATTTTCTTCACAGCACCACCTTTTTTCCAAATTTTTTATATGTAATTTGTATTTGACTATATTTTCTTTAAAGTATTGAGTTGTGTACAAGTCTATTGATTCACATGTGTATTTATTTTGGCTTTAACCATTACTAGTAGAAATAAAATCTTCTAGTTAATTGATTTTTCTTACTTTTTATAGGTTTTCTCTTGTTATTTTGGACCTTTAATTCTATAAAGCTTGAAAAAGGAAATATTTCATTTTGGTTTTGACATTTGAATATGATATAATTAGTAGTTAGGACTTAGACCAAAGTGGAGTCCGAAGAAAGGGTGGTGTTTTGAAGAAGAAAAGAAGATGAAAATGGGTATGACAGGATTAGATGAAGCTTGATGGAGAATATGGAAGAGTTGATCATAAAAAAAAAATTATTTTAAGGGTTCAGGTAATATGTTAAGTGAAAATTAAATAAAAACAAAATAAAATCATGTCAATTAAAACATACTATTGAACATTTATTTAGGAAACTTGAAATTGTTAGAGCTCCAAATGATTAAACTTAAAGTTCGAACCTTATTTAATAAAATGCTTTAAATTTAAACCAAATAATAATTTAGTAAGAAATATATTCTGGACAGCAAAATTATGGGTTCAAGCTTTTCGTACCATAATTATTTTAATAAATAAAAAAAAAACTGATTTTTATGCAAAAGAGCCTATAAACTTTAAATATTTGTGAGAGAAAAAAATAAAACAAAAGTTTTTGTCTTCACACTGCCAAGAGGTTAAGTTTATTTTTTTTTATGGATGGTTCTTTTATAACTTTTCATCATTACTTGTTAAAAATCATTAGCTACACATTTCTATCAATGTCGAAGTCGTAGTATATAAATACTACATAAATCATTATATAAATACTTATACTCGCGATTTTACTAACAAAATTTGTATTTTATCACTGAACTAATTAAGTCTTAAATAATTTTAGCGATAAGAATGATTTTTAAGAGATCAAATATCACAGTTTAACAAAAATAAAAATAAAATTGATTACATATAAATTTTTAGAAAATGAATTCATTTAAAGTTTTTTCATAAAAAGTTCGTCTAGTATTACTAATTTTATTGTTACCTTCTCTAACTCACACTTTCAAGATAATTTAATCTTGAGTATTTTTGGTTTTTTAATTTAAAAATATATTTTTTATTAAGTTATTATAATTTTAACCATTATAACTTAATTAATTAATTAGAATATTAAAAAGTTTATTATACTGATATTAATTTAAATTTAAATTTAAATTTTAATATAAAATGACATTTTGATAATTTATTCTACAAAATTTTTAAATAATATATTTTCTATCAAACAAGTTTTTTAAGCCCTATAAAAATCAAAAAATAACTAAGATCAAACAAGTCCTTAAAGACTTTTTTTTATTTGTATTGTTATACGGATGGGTAAAAATTGCGTGTTAATAGGGAGACCAAATCATTTAATTTTATCATATTATTATATATATTATTTCAATGCTACATGTGTTTTTTTTGTTGAGAACGCTGGGTTCCGCTGCTCCTATGGAGTGCGACTAATCCCCTCTTCTAGCCTATTGGCAACAAGAGGTGGATATCCCCATGCCTCCATGAGGTCCTGAGTTCGAGCATGCCTCCATGAGGTCCTGAGTTCGAGCCTGTCAAGCGGCAAGTTACATTTACCTTACTTTCAATTTAAAACACCAAATAATTATTAATGAATGACTTTTTTTTATATGTTTTTGTATTAGTGACTCATTTTTATGTTACCAACTTAATTGATTTTTTAGGTTAAATTATTATCATTATTTTTTTTTATTTTTAATATTAGTATATTATATGTTTATCGTATTTCTTAAAAAATATTATAAATTAATAAAATAAAAATTAGTGAAAATTTGATGAGATAAGACATTTTTTTTTGATAGAATGCCTTAAATGTTATTAATATATAATAATAAATAATAATTTAAAATATCTAATATTTTAGTATTTTATATAATAAATTAAATATTTTAATAAATATTATTTAATGACTTAAATGTTATTAATATATAATAATAAAATAATAAATAATAATTTAAAATATGTAATATATAATATTTTAGTATTTTATATAATAATTTAAATATTTTAATAAATTAAAAATTATATTTAATTATTTTGAGTTATTTAAATAATTAAATTAAAATAGTAAAAAGAACCAAATAATTTAGGTACAATTTCAATTTAAAAAAAAATACAGCATTATTTTAAAGAAATCATGATTGTTGTTAAATAATTCAATCTACTTTCTCAAATATTGGTGTGTTATTTAATACTAATTCAAAATTTAAATTTAATAAAAATAAACAAAATATACACGTTTGTTTATGAATTAGTGATAAATATAAATTTAATTTAAAATTATTTATAAACATAAGATTATTTAAAAAATTAAATAATATTTATAATATAAGAAAAAAGTAAAAATCTAAATAAAATTTAATACTATTTATTTTTTAATAAGTTTTATTCAAATTTAAATTAAAAAAAAAGTAAGTTTAATACAAAATTTAAATTATATTAGAATAAATAGAAAAAAATAAAATTTTAATAAATTTAATGTATATTTAAATTTAATGAAAATACAATTATATAGCAAAATTTAAAAAAGTGTTTATGAATTAATCATAAATATGAGTTTAATTAAAAGTTTGAAATTATTTATAAATATTATAAATATATTTTAAAAATAAATAATATTCTTAATATAAAAATATATAATTAAAAATCTAAATAAATTTTAATACAAAATATGTTTTAAAAAAATTAATATAAATTTAAATTAAAAAAAAATCATTTTAATGTAAAATTTAAATTTTATGACAATTTAAATTACATTTGATTAAATAAAATAATTTATAATTTTAATAAATTTAATATAAATTTTATAAAAATATAAAAATATAAAAATTTGTTTATGAATTAATAATATAATATAAGTTCAATTGAAAATTTTACATTATTGATAAAAAAAAAATTATAAGAATATATAATAAAAATAGGTAGTATTCTTAATATAAGAAATATATAAATAAATAACTAAATAAAATATAGTATAAAATTTGTTATTAATAAGTTTAATACAAATTTTAAATTTAAATTATATTAGATTATAAAAAAATTATAAAAAGTTTTATTTAAATTTAAATTGTATTATATTTATAGAAAAAATTCAATTTCAATAAGTTTAATGAAGATTTAAATTTAATTAAATATATGTAAAGTAAAATATAAATTTTATTTATTAATTAATAATAAATTTAAATATAAGTCAAAATTATAAATTATTAAAAATTAAATAAAATTAAACATTATTTTTAATATAAGAAATATATAAGTAAATCTAAATAAAATGTAATGCAAAATATGTTTTAAATAAGTTTAATGATAATTTAAATTTTATGAAAATAAGTTTAATGCAAATTTAAATTATATTAGTTTAAATTAAAAAAAATAATATTTTTATAAGTTTAATGGAAAATATGTTTAATGCAAAATTTAAAATAATTTATAAAAATAATAAGAATATTTAAAAAAAATATATTCTTAAGTAATATATAGGTATAAAATAAATAAAATTTAATACAAAATATGTTGAATGAAAATTTATATAATATTAGATTAAAAAATTTAAATGCAAAATTTATATAATATTAGATTAAATTAAATATTTGTATTTTTTATAAATTAAATGTAAATTTAAATTTAATAAAAAATTATTTAATGCAAAATTAAAATTTAATGAGAAAATAAATTTATATAAAAATAATAATTATATGTTAAAAATAAATCAAAATAAAATAATAGTTTTGATTTAAATTTATTTTATTTAAAATTTAAATTATATATAATTAAATATAAAAAAATATAAAATAAGATTTTAATAAATTTAATTAAATTCTATTAATACTTTTAACATTTAACAAAAGTTAAACTAAAACTAAATATAGCTAATAATTTAAACATGGTTTTTTTAAATTTGAAATCTTATCATTTTTTAATCTATAATGCATAAAAAAAATTATAATATGCATCTAAAAATAAAATTATAATGCATAAAAATATAAGATGTAAAAAAAAAACTTACTTTAAATCATAAACGCTCTTATATAATGATTGAGGATTCTAATAATATCTTGCAATTAAAATATATTATATGGTTTTATTCAAACAATTATATATAGTAAATACATTAAAAAGTAAATTGAATTATAATACATGTATGTACCAACCAGCGACTCTACTCCATGGCAACAATATCCAATATATTTACGTCTCTCATTTGATTCACCTTCATATATGAAATTAATCATGTTTAACATACCCAACATAAAAGTTTCAGTAGTTCTATATTAAGAAAATGAACTAAATAAATACATCAAGTTACAACTATTCAATAGAGTGTGAGTATAAAAAAAATCATGTCAATGTAATAATAGAGAGAGTGACTATGCTCCATGGCAACAATATCCAATATATTTACGTCTCTAATTTGATTAACCTTCATATATGAGATTAATCATGTTTAACATACCCAACATAAAAGTTTCAATAGTTGTATATTAAAAAAAGGAACTAAATAAATAATCAAGTTACAACCATTCAATGGAGTGCGAGTATAAAAAAAAATCATGTCAATGCAATAATAGAGAGATCATTTTAGTTCATTAACTAGATGTTTTACAAGTTTTCTGCATTTAGTTTTTCTCGTGCTTTCGAAACAGGTTCAAAAAGGATGATAAAATTAAAATCATTAAAATTTTGTAAATATGTAGAGAGAATCACAAAACCAAGTTAATCTTACATCATTAAATTTTAGTAAATTGTTCTACCCGCTCAAATTCAGAAGTCAATGAAGGAGAATTCTAATAATATCCTGTAATTAAAAATATATTGTATAGTGTTATTCAAACAATTATATATAGAAAAATCATTAAAAAGATAAAAAGAATTATTATACATGTATGGACCAACAAACGATTTTGCTCCATGGAAACAATATCCTATATATTTACGTCTCTCATTTGATTCACCTTCATGATCTGAGATTAATCATATTTAACATACAAACCATTAAAGTGTCAATAGTTGTATATTAAAAAAAGAAACTAAATAAATACATCAAGTTACAACTATTCAATAGAGTGTGAGTATAAAAAAATCATGTCAATGCAATAATAGATAGATCATTTTAGTTCATTCCTTAGATGTTTTACAAGTTTTCTACATTTAGTTTTTCGCGTGCTTTCAAAACAGGTTCCAAAAGGATGATAAAATTAAAATTATTAAGACTTTGTAAATATGTAGAGAGCATTACATAACCAAGTTAAGCTTACATAATTTAATTTCAGTAAATTGTTCTACCCGCTCAAATTCAGAACTCCAACCACTAGCACCATATTGTCTCTCCAAAGACATCCAAAGATATGAGATTACCAGGATCGATTATGTGCTGTTAGTCTAACCATAACTTCCATATGACCAACTCTCTAAATAATTTGAGAGTTATTCCAATATCCCTCCAATTCAGGGAATCTCTCAAGATGAGGGCCTCTAGCTCTGACATCTCCATCAATTTTACCTAGCAAATAACATACTACATATGAATTTACAAATAATAAAATGCATACTAATTGTAAAATATAAAACCTAGAAAGAACCGTAGTTTAGATTGACCATGACACATTATCCTTGTATGCTAAAAGTAGAAACTAAAATGAAATGTATCAATAGTTTTAAAATTTAGATTTTATAGAGAATATGGAGTGTAACCTATGCATTAATGAATTCTTTTCTTTTATCGACAAATAAGTGTCTAGCCCATGATGCATGTTACTACGATCACGTATATTGTGTTGTTTATCACCTATTGACAGCCTAAAACTAGAAGAGGTAAATGATGAAAAGATGAAAAGGAACACTAGCTTGACTGCTATTATTAACAAACTGATGTAGAAATTTACTAAAAACCCTTTGAATGAGGGAAGTCCTAAAACACAACGAGAAACAAACTGCTTATTTTTTCATCACACTAATATTTAATAGTGTGAAACAATATCGTGATAAACGTTTCAAAACAATTTATCAAATTCAAACAAAATTAGAAACTAGAAAACAAATTTCAAATTATAATTAGGTCTACTTTACCATATAGAAAATAACTTGAGCGAATGCAGAAACCTTAATATAGAGAGTTTACCATTCAATTATGAATATTCGATATATAGCCAATAACTGAAATGTTTGGTGCTGGTTGCTAGTCTATTCTGATCAACAGAGCGAAAATCTCTAAGGAATTTTAATCCTTGATAATCAAATACATGGATGTCAAGAATTAACTTCAAAAAATTTTATTGACAAAAGATTATAGACAAAAAGATGAGATGGGACATGAGTACTAGTAGGTAGTAGATGTTGACCAAGCTCCGATCCAAATAAGGAATTTATAGGATCATTAATGACTTTGTAAAAGTTACCATCAAAAGTAACGGTTGATTAGTTCATAGAAAAAACAATCAATCAATAATTTTTATCTGTCAATTCAATCCAATACTTTCTTTGATGACATTATGACAACTGGAATTTCTCTAAATTTGGAAAATCCTACGACTTAAAAAAATTATAATTTCCTTTTCTCTTTCTATTCAAATTTTTACTTTTTTAGATACAAACCTTACCTTGATCTTCATGAGTAGTTCGTAACCGGATATTCCTGACAACACACTTCACCTTGTATTGATCCAACTAGAATATCGCTTCTTAAAATTATTTAAATCGACCCGGTACGTAATATGTGCATTCTCAGACCTTCACTATTATTGTAATGCGAAAATTCCTCTTACTTCTACTTACACAATGTTTTTAAAGATTTCTTAAAGATCTTCTTTTAGTTGTTCGTCAATCTTTCGCATTATCAAGCACAAAATGACAACGTGTTCCAATTCTGAATGCAAAATTTATATTTAATAAATATATACAAAATATATAAGTTTGTTTATGAATTAGTGATAAATATAAGTTTAATTCAAATAATACGAATATTTAAAAAAATAAACAATATTCATAATATAAGAAATATATAAGTAAAAAAAATAAACTTTAATGCAAAATATGTGTTTAATAGATTTAATATAAATTTAAATTTAGTGAAAATAAGTTTATTGAAAATTTTAAATTATATTAAATGAAAATAGAAATAATACAATATTTATAAGTTTAATGCAAAATATAAAAGTTTGTTTATGATTTAATGATAAATATAAGTTTAATTTAAAATTATTTATAAACATAAATAGTAAGAATATTAAAAATAAATAATATTCTTAATATAAGAAATATATAAATAAAAATTTAAATAAATTTAATACAATTTTTTTAATAAGCTTGATCGAAATTTAAATTGAATGAAAGTAAGTTTTATATGAAATTTAAATTATATTAGATTAAATAGAAAAAAATGAAATTTTAATAAGTTTAATGCAAATTTAAATTTAACGAAAATACATTTAATTTATGAATTAATTATAAATATAGCTTAATTAAAAATTTAAAATAATTTATGTATATCATAAAAATATTTTGAAAAATAAATAATATTAATAATATAAAAATATATATATATAAAAAACAAATTAAAATTTAATAAAACTCATTTTAATGAAAGTTTAAATTATATTTGATTACATAAAAAAATAAAATTTTAATAAAATTTTACAAATTTTAATTTTATAAAAATATAAAAATGTGTTTATGAATTAATAATATAATATAAGTTTAATTAAAAATTTAAAATTATTGATAAACATTATAATAATATTTTAAAAAACAAGTAATATTCTTAATATAAAAAAATATATAAGTAAAAAACTAAATAAAATATAATACAAAATTTGTTTTTAATAATTTTAATACTAATACTAATTTTAAATTTAAATTATATTAGATTATAAAGAAATTATAAAAAGTTTAATACAAATTTAAATTATATTATATTTAATAGAAAAATACAATTTTAATAAGTTTAATGCAAATTTAAATTTAATTAAATACATTTAATGTAAAATATAAAATTTATTTATGAATTAATAATAAATTCAAATTTATGTCAAAATTTTAAATTATTTATAAACATTATAAGATTATTTAAAAAATATATATTGTTTTTAATATACGAAATAAATAAGTAAATTTAATGAAAATTTTGTTTTAAATAGGTTTATTGATAATTTAAATTTAATGTAAATAAGTTTAATACAAATTTAAATTATATTAGATTAAATTGAAAAAAAAAAAATACAATTTTATAAGTTTAATGAAACATATATATAATATCAAAATTTGTTTATGAATTTGATAGGATAGGCTTTATCGATAGAGACGGGGGTCTGGCTATTGATGAAGGCTTATGAAAAATGGTTTGAAATAAATCCTGTTAGGGATATAATTCACTTTCTATTCTATGCAAACACTTGTAAACACTTAAAACATATTCAAGGCGAAATTGTTTACTTGGGTTTGAAGCTCAAGATGAAAGATGAAAAGATGACAGAAATGAAGAACACAACAGTTTGTTTATGGATGTTCGGAGAAACTCTCCTACGTCACCCCTTCTTCCAACCACCGGAAGGATTCACTATAATATGATTCTAATCAAATACAGTTTACACACACTTAGCTCACTATTGAATAGAACACACTCTGTTCAATATACAATATGAAGACTATCACTCAGCTAAAGGTGTTTTTGATTCTAGCTCTCTCTAGATTCACACACAGTACAATCAGAAAGCAGCTTCACAGTATGAATATTCAAAGGCTTGAATTCTCTCTCTTGAATAGCAAGCAGAATTATAGATTAACTCTTTGTAAAATCTAGTAGTTCGTGAGGCAGATTGTCTATTGTCCTTGAGATATGATAAATACTAGGCAGAGACTAACGGTCGAATCTTTAGAATGATACGTGAAACTCTTCCATTGGAAAACCTCCATTGTACACAGCATGTTCTGAGCACAAGGATCGTGGTCGTACACCACTGGTAGTGCTCTGAATATTCCATCAGAGATGTACCTGCAAAACAAGTAATATGAGGGAAATTCTCTTACGTGGCATTCGTTGGTTGGTTGCATATAGCTGTTGTACTAATCTTCACTATAAAGTGGAGCAGGAGTAGGGTACAACTATAACACGTGGGTAGGTGGGTGCTATCTTCAAGCATACTACTTAAACTGAGCATTAGACGTATTTCAGTTAGACGGATTGAGAAACTAGTCTAATGAAATTAAACATCTCCGTCTAATAACAGAAGTCCATTAGACCGCCTGGTCTAATGGAATTAGACTTGCGTCTAATTACAGTCACTTTAGACTAATCTGAAGGAGTTAGACTTACGTCTAACTTTCACCAATTAGACTACACGTCTAATTGTTCACTAACCATTAGACTGCACGTCTAACTCCACTAGGTTAGACTGCACGTCTAATTCCGGTTCTACCTCAGACTTGTTTGAAGGAGTTAGACTCACGTCTAACTTTAACCAATTAGACTACACGTCTAATTGTTCACTAACCATTAGACTGCACGTCTAACTCCACTGAGTTAGACTGCACGTCTAATTCTGGTTCTACCTCAGACTTGTCTGAAGGAGTTAGACTTACGGTTAATTTTTTCTAATTAGACTACACGTCTAATCATTCACTAACCATTAGACTGCACGTCTAACTCCACTGAGTTAGACTGCACGTCTAATTCCGGTTCTATCTCAGACTTGTCTGAAGGAGTTAGACTTACGTCTAACTTTCACAATCCATTAGACTGCACGTCTAACTCCACTAAGTTAGACTGCACGTCCAATTCCGCACATATTAGACCACACGTCTAACTACACTGAGTTAGACTGCATGTCTAATTCGGAATATATTAGATTGTACGTCTAACTCCACTGAGTTAGACTGCACGTCTAACTCCGCTGAGTTAGACTACACGTCTAATTCTATACATTCATTAGACTGCACGTCTAACTCCGCTGAGTTAGACTGCACGTCTAATTCTATGCATTCATTAGAATACACGTCTAATTCCGCTGAGTTAGACTGCACGTCTAATTCTATGCATCTAATCCCAAAATCGGTCTAATGACCCTCATTAGAGCGAAGTCTTGTGAAATATGATTTCAATACACCTGCATCAAAACTCATAAGTCATTTCATCATCAAAATCTCAGTGGTTAAATTATTTCAACACTTAGTCAAAATAATTTGACCCAACAATTTTCCCCTTTTTGATAAAGAAATTGAACACCTAGATATATATACCAAAATATGCATTCATCATATAAATAAAACAAACCCTTGTTTACTTACATCAAACTTCCAAAAACCAATATTCAGAAAACCATCAAAGAAACATTGTTTGAAGGACTTTAAATAGAGTAGAAGAAAAGAAATTATTGTTCTTCCCTTTTAACTCGAGGATTGGTTGGGCTCATGTCTTGTCCGGTTAACATGTTGAGAAAGGAAAGCCGCGACCACCACGACCGCTTCCACTTGATCTACCACCTCGATCACCACCACTGGCACGACGTCCTTGATCAACACCAGATAGCCTACTACGGCCACCACCACTGCTTCTGCCTCCACGATCACCACCGCTTCAACCTCCACCTCTCTTGGTTGACCTAGGATTATCATCGTTGTTTGGAGCTCGTCTGGATCTAGTGCTGGTTGACACACCGTCACTTCTTCTACTTGACTCGCCTTTGGTGATTCGAGTTTATCTCTTTCAGCATTCGCCTTTGCGTTCTCATTTGCTTGAAACTTCTTTGCAATGGAGTTAGCAAATTCCTGTTGTTCACTATCATTTCTCCTTAAACAGCCCTGAATTTCCACCATCTGATTCTTTACCAGACTGAATTCATCCAAAGTCTCCCTATGACGATCATCATTGATGTGCCTTTCAAGGTCCATCATTTCAGATTGACGACTTAAGATGTTCTTTTCAAACTTGGAGAAGTTTAAATTTAAGACATGAGTCTCATACGTGTTCTTCTTCAGGGTATTATCCAATTCAGTAAGGACTTTGATAACCTCGTCAAAGCCCTTTCTTTCTTCTTCCTGAGTGTTCAAGGCTTTTATCATGCTCTTCTGAATAGATGAGAGCACAAACTTCATAGACCTTAACAGTTTGTTACCTTCAGTAGAGGATTCTTCATTTGATGAATTCTCTTGAGACTCTACTGCCACACTTTGAATTGTCTCAAAGTGAGTGTGGATCTGCATGGATTGCTCCGGTTGATCCTTCTCAGCTACCTTAGCAGTTTCATTCTGCTCTTCTTCTAGCAGTTCATCTTCAGCTCTCTGAAATCTCTCAAACATATTTATAGAGTATTGAAGAGGAATGTTGATATTTTCATGAATATTTCCCACAATGGTGTCGGGGAATAGACGGGGCTTTAGATAACTTGCGTTTTGATCCTGTTCCTCCTCAGATGAGGAACTTCCTTCTTCAGCATTCTTATCTTTGGAGAGTTCCCCCTCAGATCTGATAATCTCTGGCTGAGTTACCTCAGCCACTTTCTCTTGGGCTTCCTCTAATCTCACAACAGAGGATATCACAACATTTTCTTCAATAGGAGCTTGAGTAGCCTCCTCAACAACATCTTCTACAAGAACTTCTTCTTCATTCGTTACAAGAGCTTGTTCAGGCTCTTGAACAATTACTTCCTCTTCTTCTTCTTCATGAGGGTTTTTTTAAATGGGTTGATCCAGAATGCGTCTCTCTTCCGCAGATATATTCCCGAATTCAATCAATAGAGCAACGTCTAGCTCATCGGCATCATTGTCAGCATCAAGGATGTCCATTGGTTCATCATCATCAAATGGCTTTGCACTAGAGCAATTAGCGCCATGAACGTATCGGGAAGCAACCGAGACGTTATTGTCCATGATATCATCTAGCCTCTTTAAAAATTTCATTTCAATTTCAGAACATTTCTCAACAGAGTTGAAATTAGCCTTTCTGGCTTCAAGAATTGGGAAAAGGGCTCTTCCACATAGGCATACTTCAACGAGATCCTTTCTCTTCAGAGCCTCAACTACCTCTGAAGTTTTAGCCCACTTGAGAACTTTCTTCTCATTGGCTACACACTTCTTCCACTCTCGGGTTAACGCAGAATTTGAAAGAGTTTTATTGTACTTGGAAGACAATCTTTCCAGGGACCATGATTCAAAGATTTCCAATTTTTCAGCCGCAATGGCCTTAACTTGATCCAACACGAGGTCAACAATGCTTGTTGCCTCCGATACTTCTTCAGGAACTGGAGTCGCAATATCTTTACCTTTTCCAACAACCTCGACGGGTTTTGGAGTAGGTCTGGGTTCAGTGAACACGATTCCACTTGTCTGTCTTGCGGAACGCATCAGTTCGTAAGCCGTTTGGGGTTTCTTACATAGCTCGGTAGGGAGCTCTACACGAGTAACCTTCCCGGCTACTAAGGATTCTTTTACAACAGATTCACCAGCAACAAGGGTAAGAACATCACCTTGTTCTGGTTGAGCACTTTCTGTAGCACCGGCGGCTACTAGATCAGGTTGAACAATAGGAGACGCAGTCCTGTTAGCATTTTCATCATTTGGACCGGCTGACTCAACAGTGGGCCCTTCAAAAGATTCTCTTAAAGGAGAAAAAATAGATTCATCTTGTTCCACTACAGGAACATCAAACTTAGGCACAACGGCCAAAGATTTAGAAGAGGTTACCTTCAATGATTTAGACGCGCGGGGCGCCTTCGTCTTCTTTTCCTTTGAGACACCGAATCTCGAAGGCTTTCTTAAAATGGTTGATGGAGTGGATAGAGAGGACATATGAGTTGTAGCAAGTACGCCTGGACCTTTCCTTAACCTTGAATCGACTGATTTCGAGTCCTTCTTGGTTGAACTTTTCAGACTGGAGGAACTGGCCTCCGATTCATTCATTGTTTTTGATCTTTTTGCCCCTATTGACATAACAGAAGCAGACGGTTGTTTGGATCGGGTAAAGGGCTTTCCACCTGTTTGATAACGAGATGCACCAAAGGAACATTCTACGTTGTTCTTCATCCTTATCAGGGTACTAGCGATTGTAAGGGCAGAGAATACCCTCGGAGAGTTGATCTGCTCTGGTTCTCCAACAGGAACCCCAAATACTCTATCAATCGACTCAGTTGAGCCGCATACGTTATGCTTTCCTTGTTTGATTGACAGATCGAAAAGCTGAGGTTCTGGAAAAGGGTAGATGCCCAGTTTACCTGGATTCCCTTTGAAATAGCGCACATATAGTCAAACGGTCTTGACTATAGAGATGGAAGGAGCCAGATTTCCCTTGTAGCGCTTTTACTACCACGTCGTTCAGCAAGATGAAATGGGGTTTGAGAACCTTCTTATTTCCATTAACATGGATCATCGAACCATCAGCAGAGAAGGTCTTCTTCCTCTCTTGCATGACTTATGATGAAAGGATCAAGTATAAGGTGTGCCCCTCCATCGGAAGTTCAAAGAACTCCGCATATACGGTTTCATCAAAGGAAAAATCCTCGCCATTGACGGTTGCTACGATGGATTCACCCACCATAGTTGCAGATTTGAAGAACTCGCAAACTTCTTTCTCATAGAATATGAACGGACCACCGAGATACTTCCTCAGCCCAAAATATTCTAGGGTTCTGAACATATCCACCATTTCCGGTTGATCGAAAGTGTACACCGATGGAAATCCACCTGCAAAGTACAATGACCCAAAGTGATTTCTTGTTCACCATTTTCGAAAGAATGTGAATCGATACAAGATTTCATAGAGATTTAGAGAGAGAAATGCAAAGAAAACTAGGGTTCTTAAGGATTTCGAGAGACTAAAAACTTTCAAACTCATGCACTAATGTCCTTATATAGATAGAGAAGAGATACACAGAATAACCATCACTTTTTTTAAGGGTATGGCACATCAATAAATGTTAGACGTCCTTTTTCAAGGAGTCATCATTAAAAATAGGGTATATCAGTCATTTTCTCTAAACTTGAAAGACACGTGTCTTCATGTTGATAAGAGATGACTGTTTATTATTTTGAGAGGGAAAAACGGATATATCCTCACGTGGGGCAGCTGTCCTTGATCAGTCTAATCGGCACGTAGTTAGACGTTTTTCTTACAGCAAAAACCCATATATCCAAATGTCTATTAGACAGATTGGTCTATTAGACGCATACTTCTAATTCTGTGTTGTATAACAATACGTTTAATGTCTATTAGACGTGTACGTCTAATTCTGCATAAACACCACGTGTTAGACGTGTGCTTGATTAGACGTGAGCATCCTCTTGCTCATGACGTAAAAAGTCTAACGTCTATTAGACGTGTCCGTCTAATCGCGTAGGTTTAACACCTCAACATATAGACTTAGATGTATAGATTTTGAGCAAAAATACGTCTAAGTTCAAACCGTTTATTTTAGACACACTTGTCTGATAGACCGATTAAGAATATTCATCTAGAGGGTATCCTTACTTCCAAAGTAATTTTCCCTCCTCATTATGTATATGAACAAAAGAGCAAAATAGACAGTTTTTGTGGTCTAAAGACCAAAAACATTTTTAACAAATAAAAACATTTATCTACTAGAATGGCGAAGGCCATTAATGATCTTCCAGACTGTGTACTCAAAAGAATATTCTTCTTGCTTCCTTCCTGCAGTCCTCCTGCATCACCTCAGTCTCCTAAATTTTTTCTTCATCTTCTCTTGCCATGAAGCAGGCCACCTCTTCTTCATCACTTTCACTGGATGAAAAGTAGGAACCACAGTTGCTTCCTCTGTTCTTTCCGTCACCTGCCATAAGAGCCTTCATCTATTTTCCATCATCCTTGGTATCTTCACGTTTTAGCTTCCGGCATTCCGATTCCTAATGATCTTTAATACCACAGTTAAAACAAGTAACATTAGCTTTAGATTTTTTATTGTCATTAGAATTTGAAGAGTTTGAGTTAGAGTTTCTCTTTTTCATGAAGTCGCCAAACTTCTTCACAAAGAGAGACATGGCATCGCTGCTCAGCTTCTGAGCTTCCATCTTCACATATGGAGCGGTTGGTGGCTCTTCAGCAGTCACCAGCGCCTTGGAAATGTTAACGGATGTGGGTTGATCTTCTTCCATCCTATAGTTCAGCTCGAACTCATAGGCATTGAGATCAACAAAGAGATCAAAGAGAGATATCTTGTTAAGATCTTTGGATTCTCTCATCGCCATAGTCTTTATGTCCCATTCCCTTGGAAGAGCACGTATGACCTTGATAACAAGCTCTCGGTTGCTATAGGTTTTGCCTAGGATAAACAGAGAGGAGACGATCTTGCTGAATCTGGTGTCGAAATCATTCATTGTTTCACCAGGACGCATCTTGAATCTGTCAAACTGTTGATTGGCAATCATGATCTTGTTTTCCTTGGTTTGCTCGTTGCCCTCACACAGTTGGGTGAGTCTGTCCCAGACCTCTTTGGCAGTATCGCATTCGATAATGTAGTTGAACATGCTGTCATCGAGAGATCTGTACAGAACATCAAGAGCCATGTTGTTGAGGTTGTTCTGCCTCTTTTCATCAGCGGTCCAGTCAGCCTTCTCCTTATCAATCTTGATAGGACCTTCTGTGACAACGCTCCACATGTCGTCATGAAGAGAAGAAAGATGTGCACGAACTCTTTTCTTCCAAATAATGTAGTTTTCTCGAGAGAAAGTTGGAATGGATGTAGCACTGGCATCTTTGGTTATGGTCGACATATTTCAGGAAAAGCTTGAGAATAGAAATAGGGCTCTAATACCAATTGATATGATCGGCTTTATCGATAGAGACGGGGATCTGGCTATTGATGAAGGCTTATGAAAAACGGTTTGAAAGAAATCCTGTTAGGAATTTAATTCACTTTCTATTCTATGCAAACACTTGCAAACACTTGAAACAGATTCAAGGCGAAATTGTTTACTTGGGTTTGAAGCTCAAGATGAAAGATGAAAAGATGACAGAATTGAAGAACACAACAGTTTGTTTATGGATGTTCGGAAAAACTCTCCTACGTCACCCCTTCTTCCAACCACTGGAAGGATTCACTATAATATGATTCGAATCAAATATAGTTTACACATACTTAGCTCACTATTGAACAGAACACATTCTGTTCAATATACAATATGAAGACTATCACTCAGCTAAAGGTGTTTTTGATTCTAGCTCTCTCTTGATTCACATACAATACAATCAGAAAGCAGCTTCACAGTATGAATATTAAAGGCTTGAATTCTCTCTCTTGAATAGCAAACAGAATTATAGATTAACTCTTTGTAAAATCTGGTAGTTCGTGAGGTAGATTCTCCGTTGTCCTTGAGATATGATAAATACTATGCAGAGACTAACGGTCGAATCTTTAGAATGATACGTGGTACTCTTCCATTGGAAAGCCTCCATTGTACACAGCAGGTTCTGAGCACAAGGATCGTGGCCGTACAGAACTGGTAGTGCGCCGAATATTCCATCAGTGATGTACCTGCAAAACGGGTAATGTGAGGAAAATTCTCTTACGTGGCATTCCTTGATTGGATGCGTATAGTTGTTGTACTACTCTTCACTAGAAAGTGGAGCAGAAGTAGGGTACAACTATATCACGTGGGTAGGAGAAATGCAAGATTCAAGCGTACTGCTTAAACTGAGCATTAGACGTATTTCAATTAGACGGATTTGTGAAAATCAGTCTAATAAAATAAGTCATCTCCTTCTACAGAAAAACGTCTATTAGACCGCCTGGTCTAATAGAATTAGACTCGCGTCTAATTATTCAATAACCATTAGACGGCATGTCTAACTCCACTAAGTTAGATTGCACGTCTAATTCCGGTTCTACCTCAGACTTGTCTGAAGGAGTTAGACTCACGTCTAACTTTCACTAATTAGACTATCCGTCTAATTATTCAATAACCATTAGACTGGCACGTCTAACTCCACTGAGTTAGACTGCACGTCTAATTCCGGTTCTACCTCAGACTTGTCTGAAGGAGTTAGACTCACGTCTAACTTTCACTAATTAGACTACCCGTCTAATTATTCAATAACCATTAGACTAGCACGTCTAACTCCACTTAGTTATACTGCATGTCTAATTCCGGTTCTACCTCAGACTCTTCTGAAGGAGTTAGACTTACGTTTAACTTTCACTAATTAGACTACCCGTCTAATTATAAAAATATTATACTACACGTCTAACTACGATGAGTTAGACTGTACGTCTAATTCCATTAGACTTACGTCTAATTCCGTGTATTCATTAGACTATCCGTCTAATTTTTTACATCTATTAGACTACACGTCTAACTCCGATGAGTTAGACTGTACGTCTAATTCCATGTATTCATTAGACTATCCGTCTAATTCTTTACATCTATTAGACTACACGTCTAACTCCGATGAGTTAGACTGTACGTCTAATTCCGTGTATTCATTAGACTATCTGTCTAATTCTTTACATCTATTAGACTACACGTCTAACTCCAATGAGTTAGACTGTACGTCTAATTCTATTAGACTTATGTCTAATTCTATGCAAATGAAAATAGAAGTCGGTCTAATGACCCTCATTAGATCCAAGTCTAATAACGTATTGTCTCAATACACCTGTATCAAAACTCATAAGTTATTTCATCATCAAAATATCAGTAGTTAAATTATTTCAACACTTAGTCAAAATAATTTGACCCAACAAATTATTGTAATCTAACAATCCTAAAATATTTCTAAGGGAAGAAAACTTAGACTCGAGAAGTGGCTTTGTGAGGATGTTAGCCACTTCATGCTTGTTCCCTTCATGTGATGTGTCTGTCAGCAGTCGGCTGTCCGGATGAAATGTTGTCTCTTCCAAGCTTTTGTCTTGATTTATCTAAATTCATAGACAATATAAAATATGGTCCCCATTTTTTTGGGGTCCGTGGCTTATTAATCCCTTGGGAATCCATACTTTGATTATTTTGATGGATTTTCCGTTGTGTGTATGTATAGTATATCTACCTGCTGGTGATTTTTTAAAGTATGATTTTTGGTAAACATCTCTTGACTTTCGGTCAAGTTTTTCCTTACCATACAAAATGGTTGTCCTTCTCTCAGGTTTAAGCCAGCTTGAAGTTGGCTTTACATAAATCAACTCATCCTTTGAAATTAAATCATTGCAGCTTGTAATTTATTCCTTGAGCTTCTCATTCTCAGATGAGATCTCACTTATTTTATTTTTCAAAACATCATTTTCATTGTTTTGAAAGAAAGATCATGTACTTCCAGGTTTGAAATCACTTACCTCAATGTCGCCGGCCATGAGACTGTTGACCGCACCTTCATCACTTTCACTTGATGAGTTGTCGCTAGATGACCTTTCAAAAGGTTGAGTCAACTTCTCCAAGGTTTCTTTGGCAGTGGAGCATGACCTGATTGTTGCGAACATGTTTCTATCCAAAACTTTGTATATAGCATATCTAGCTATGTTGTCAAGACTATTCTTCCTTCTGTCCTTAGCTGTCCATTCACCTTTCTCTTTCTCGATCTTAATTGGACCGTCTGAGATGATGAACATCATTTCGTCATCCATTGTTTTCAGGTGTAAGTGCATGTGAATCTTCCAATCAGCGAACTTTTCGCTTTCTAGCATTGAAAGTTTCTCGCCGAAAGTCATACTTGCTATTGAAAGTTTCTCGCCGAAAGTCATACTTGCTTGCTTTTGGGTTGCTTGGGTGTTAAGATTCCTATTCTGATACCACTTGTTAGGATTGGGATCGCCGATAGGGGACCGGGGTCCGACTAATCGATAATCGCTTTACAACAACACACCAATTGGCACTAATCCGGTTAAAGATTAGAACAGTTCTTAACACTACACAGGTTGTCACAAACTCTTGAACCGAGTTCAAGGGCGGAAGTGTCTGTTTCAACCTGAAGCAATTGCACACGATTCAGTTAATGGAAGGGAGTATGAGGAGATCAGTTTAGATGAAGTGAATTTGGTTCGGTTGAGATGGGGAATAATCGGTTCGGTTAACTTAGTTATAGAAGGTAATTGAAGAACATAGAGAACAAATTTTTATGGATGTTCGGAGCAAAACCCTCCTACGTCACCCCTTCTTCTCAAAACGGTGAAAATGATATTCACTAATGGAATATTCAACAATACGATCAAGTCTTATTTACTGGTCGATATACACTTTACAATACTCACACAGTATTGTAATACACTTTAACGTTTACAACTATTTCACTTTGATCAAAGAAACTATATGAATTCAGATGCTTTTCAGGTTTGATCAAGTGAAAGAGAGAAGATAGCGCACGCATTTGAACTACTTTCTTTAATGCCCTTGGCTTCCTTTTATATAGGAAATATGACAACGGTCATATTTCTCTCTCATCTGGTGATTGGTCAGCCGAGCCGGTCAGAGTAGGTAACTTTTCTTTTTGTACATGTAGCAGCCATGCATGAGGGCGGTCGCCTGCACCGTGAAGGTTGCTTGTGAGCTTAGATAAAATCTGCAATCATTAAATTTCTGCATGCCTTATCTGAGAACCTTCTTTTGCATATTCCCAAGATAACTTCATTACGTCATCTTTAGATTATTCATCACTTTGAATAATCTTCTCGTTAGCCTTAGGATCTTCAATTCATTGAGTTAGCCGAACCTTTTCGGTTAGCATCTCTAGTCGGGCCTGAGTTTGAGCCGATCCGGCTTGACTTCAAGTATGTTCATGCCGATTCTGTTTAACCAAGAGGGTAGATCAGTTTCAGTATTTCGGTTAGGCCGATCTTGTTGATGGGATTTGTCGATTCAGTTGAAGTTGTTCCTGCACATATGATTAAGAACTGATTAAGTTCTTTTAGATAGTTAAATAAATTAACTATCTTGATATTTTGTAACACGTCATTACCCATCTTCAATACTCCAAAATTACCTGAAGAATAAGACGTAAAATAGTCTTTCCTTAGCATAACATGCAAGGAAGCTCCGGTGTCAAACACCCAACTCGACTCATTACATACAAGGTTAATTGTAGTCTCGTCATGGACAGTGACGAGATCGTTTGAAGTTTCTATTGACACACGATCTTATTTTGATTAGATCCGTTCATTTCAAGTTTCAACTTAAAACATTCTTTCCTAATGTGCCCCCTTTTACTGCAATGATAACATTTAGCTGACTTGTACTTTGACCTTGACTTATTTCGACTCTTATGTCTCGCATTGTATTTTTCAGCCCTCTTTATCTGTCTCCCCTATTTTCAGTAACCAATATATTTGAATTTATCGAAGACCCTTGAGATTTTCTTCTCAATTCCTCATTCGTGACGCCACCTTTGTCCATCTGTAGAGTTACTGCACCATTAGCAACAAAATTACAATAGGAAATCAAAAATGTTTCCCACGAATCGGGTAGAGTAGTTAATAACCAAAATCCTTGAACATCATCTTCAAACTTAATTCCCATGTCTGACATCTAATCAAGAACACCTTAAAACTCATTTAAATGATCAGCCAAAGAAGCGCTATCATTATATCTCAAATAAATTAATTTATTAAGCAAGAATAATTTATAACTTGCAGTATTTGAAGCATATAAATTTTCAAGTTAATTCCATAAAGATTGTGCATTTATCTCATGTTGGATGTGGTTGTAAACATTCTCTTCAACAAACTGACGAATAAAGCCACATACCTGTTCATGCTCAAAATATCATTCCTCGTCAGATTTGAATGTAGGTTTCTCACTTTCAAAAACGGGTAAGTGTAAAGCCTTAACAAATAAGAGATCCTTCATCTTTCCTTTCCAAATTTGATAATTTGAACCATTGAGAAAAATCATCCTACTTGTGTTTATCTCCATAATTCAATCAAGTCCCTAACAGCTAACCAAGCTCTAATACCACTTGTTCGAAAAAACGTATATTCTATTCCCTATTTGATTGAAAACTTAGGAGAAAATAAAGCACAAGTAAAGCGGAAATAAATAACACAATGCACACACGATATTTTTACGTGGAAAACCTCCTCAAATCAAGGAGTAAAAACTACGGGACTTTACGTCCACTTCAAGCTTCATTATAATTAGAGTCGGGAATACAAACAAAGTATAATAACCTTTTAATACCGCATAAAGATAAAAGGAATAACCAAAAAGATACAACTTTTTGGTCCCAAACAAGTCAAATAAAAAACTCAAATTAGGAAGAACCTTTAACGCCAGAAAAACTCCGTTCAAATCTTTGATCGTCAATTTAATGAACCCTACGCGACTATAGGCAAAAATTTGCTACAAGGTTTTCTCTTTTTTCCTCTCTTTTAATTTTCGACTTCTCTTTCTTATTGATGGTTGCCGATCTTTAAATACTAGAGAAATTAGGTTATAATATAACCCTTTAAAATACTATAATACCTTTAATGAATAAAAAGTGAACTTGAACCACTATTGGACATTTTTCATAGTTGGGAGCCCAAACAAAAACCCAACAGAAACAACTGAATAAAAATAGGGATAGATAAGGTATACTTGTTAGGGATGGAGTACCGAACATGGATTAAATATGAATACGAGGATTTAGGTTGGAATAGGTGTTATAAATATTTTTTGATTTGAATACTTACATAGGGAGGACAATGGATTATGGAGGCACATTAGAACAATTAGTGTATTTATCTATAATATATCTGTCCATCGGGTTTGGATTTGGGTTGTTATCATTTTCAATCGGATAATCCATTAATCCAACTAGTAAAATATTATAAATGGATCCATTTTTTTATTTCCATTAGAGATTGAGTACTGAAAGAATCACTGTAAATGGTCCAAAACAATTAGGAAATATTCAAATACCTGAAAATGCAAACTATATTAGAAGAATTATGTTAAAAATTCATTTATTTACCTCAAGATTTTGAGGGGCTTGATTCCTATCCAAATAAGAAGTAAAGTGAAATTCAACCGTATGCAATGCACAAAAGATATTCAAACGATTGTTCAATTCAATTTATGGATCTGAATCTATTAATATGGAACATTTTATTTTTCAAGTGAAATCCCTAGTTTATGAAAGAATCAAAAAAGTGTTTTCGTTGTTTAGGAATCCTTCGTATCTTAATGCATGTTATCCATTAAATCAATGGATTCAGTATTTTTCTAACTTTAAAAGTATTAAAAGGTAACAAGGGTTCTAGAGGCGTTGAGAACAAAGGAATTGTTGGAGTTTCCCGTTTTGGGCGAAACATATTTACTAATTCTTTCATTAACAAAGGAATTGTTGGAGTTCTCGTTTTGGGCGGAACATATTTAATATCTTTCATTCCAGTTAGTAGGAGAGATCATGGATGTTAATAAGATTCAAATATATTTACTATCTCTGTTCATCCGGTTCGATTTTGAGGAATCTCCGCTGTGTAATATCAATACTATATTTTTTACAATTTTCTAAAATTATATTTTTATATTGTAGTATATTAAAAATTAATATTACTATAAAAACAAAAATAAATTAAAATTTATATAAATATAAATATTAAATAAATATATTGGTAATGTTATATATTTAATATATTTATTTGTGTTTTTGGTAAAATGGGGGAAGGTGACAAATATTATCTCCGTCGGTTAAACCCTCCATCAATCAAACAAAGTTCCAAAACAGAATAATCCATCAACGGTTAACCACCCCGAGTAAAAAAAAATTGACAATTCGCAACTGATTACACAACAAAGTATGATTAGTTAATTTGATGAAATTGGAGTAATTTTCTATAAAGAGAAAAAAAAAAAGGTTGATTGTGTTGCAAATGTTAAAAGGGCTATTCCTCATGTTGGGCCTTTCAAAAATAATATGACCATATTAAGTCACTTTGTTTATAAAAATGAAAGATTAAAAAGGCCTTACCTCTTCTTAATATTTTCTGAATAGGACTTCTATTTAATGTATGTGTATAGGCCTATTGAAAATATTATTTTATATGATTTGATTATGAGTTTAAGTTTAAGAAAACCTTAACCAATTTATGAATTTATATATAATTAAATTATATTTTAAAAAATCATTCTTATCTAAATTTACATTCACATAGAATATAAGATATTTGATAATCAAAAATGATTTTACAATTTAAAAATATTTTCTTATTAAAACTTAGATTCGAAATCCAACACAAGAAGTGTTATCAAATGAGAATCATTGAAAACATTGAATTGAAAGATCAATGAAAAAAAAAATTGGAGATCATAGAGACTTAATTTTTGATTTAGCACCCTTAAAGTAAAAATATTTAAAAATTAATACATGGGTTCGGACATCCGGTTTACAAAAATAAAATTGATATCGAATATTTTGTGTGTTAATGCTATTAATAATATTATTTAACAACTAGTTTCTATTTTGTGCATTTGTATGAGTAATGATATAAAAAACAGTGAAAAAAATACAACGGTAAAAATGTGATAGCATTTTTAATTTTATTTTTAACCGTTTTAAATTTATGGGCAGATCAACCCACAATCCGACCCAAGTATTTATTTACTCTCACATATATATCCAAATTAACGAAAACTCTCGACCCGGCAATTCGGACACTTTAAAAATTAAATATCATTATATACATAAAGATTAGTTAGTTAAATAGTTGAACTTATAATTTTAAAATGTCCCGCGTTAATCAAATTTGGTGTTGAATTTAAAATATAAAGTGTTATTAGCCTAGTTGGTTAAAAGGTTGTATTTGTTTTGTTTGGTTGTAAGTTCGAACCATACTTATAAATTGTTTAATTTTATTTTTACTGTTTTAAGTTTTTTGGCAGGTTAACCCACAATCCGAATCAAGTATCCATTTACTCTCACATATTTATCCAAAATAATTACAGCTCTCGGCAATCCGGACACTTTAAAAATTAAGCATCATTATATATATATATATATATTAGTTAGTTAAAAAGGTGAACTTATATTATTCAAATGTCACGCGTTAATTAAATTTGGTGTTGAATTTAAAATATAAAGTTTTATTAGTCTAGTTGGTTAAAGGGTTATACTTGTTTTGTTAGGTTGCAAGTTCAAACCATACTTATAGCTTTGTTTAATTTTATTTTTAAACATTTTGACTTTATGGGTGGGGTAACTCACAATCCGACCCAAGTATCCATTACCCTCACATATATATCCAAATTAACCACAACTCTCGATCCGGCAATCCGGACACTTTAAAAATTAAGCATCATGATATATATATATATATAGATTAGTTAGTTAAAAAGTTAAACTTATATTGTTAAAATGTACTGTGTTCATCAAATTTGGTGTTGAATTTAAAATATAAAGTGTTATTAGTCTAGTTGGTTAAAGAGTTTTACTTGTTTTTGTTAGGTTGCAAGTTCGAACCATAGTTATAGCTTTTTAATTTTATTTTTAACCGTTTTAAGTTTATGGGCGGGTCAGCCCACAATCCGACCCAAGTATCCATTTACTTTCACATATATATCCAAATTAACAACAACTCTCGATCCGGCAATCCGGAAACTTTAAAAATTAAGTCGAACCATACTTATAGCTTTTTTAATTTTATTTTTAACTGTTTTAAGTTTATGGGAGGGTCAACCCACAATCCGACTCAAGTATCCATTACTCTCACATATATATCCAAATTAACCACAGCTTTCGACCCGACAATCCGGACACTTTAAAAATTAAGCATAATTATATATATATATAGATATAGATTAGTTAGTTAACAAGTTGAACTTATATTCTTAAAATGTCTCGCGTTCATCAAATTTGGTGTTGAATTTAAAATATAAAGTGTTATTAGCCTAGTTGATTAAAGAGTTATACTTGTTTTGTTAGGTTACAAGATCAAACCATACTTATAGTTTTTTAATTTTATTTTTAACCGTTTTAATTTTATGGGCGGGTCAACCCACAATCCGACCCAAATATCTATTTACTCTCACATATATATCCAAATTAACCACAACTCTCGACCCGACAATCTGGACACTTTAAAAATTAAGTCGAACCATACTTATAATTTTTTTTATTTTATTTTTAACCGTTTTAAGTTTATATGCGGGTCAACCCACAATCCGACCCAAGTATTCATTACTCTCACATATATATTCAAATTAACCATAGTTTTCGATCCGACAATCCGGATACTTTAAAAATTAAGCATCATTATATATATAGATTACAAAGTTTTTATATTATTTTTAATGACAGTGAGAATATTTATTCATAATCTAAATAATTTATAGAATAGATAAAAAATAAAATTGTGACTAAATTATAGGACTAACACAACAATCCACCTTATTTAATTTAAATGTTTTAATCAAACTTTGAGATCTAATTTAAAAATATTTATTTGAATTAGTTATAGTTATTTTGTTTATTAAAAAAATTTAAATTAAGAAAAAAAACTAATTTAAACGGATGTACTTGTATATCTAACTCACTTAGACGTATATACTAAGAAAAGGTAATTTAAACTTATATACTATCCAAATTTGGCTCATTTAGCCTATTTTAGTTAACCATAATTAATATTTTATTTATTTATTTATTTATTTATTTATTAATTAAATATTAATTTATTTATTCTCACTTTCATTATCATTAATTAAACTAGTTAAATTTAATTTATTTCTAAATTTTTATTAATTTTATATTAGTTTATCTTTTTTATTTCATATTCTAATTTTATCAATTTTTATTTTCATAATTCTTAAATTCTCATTTTTGAAAAAAAAAATAGCAATTTATTTATTATTTTTATGTTTTACTGTAATATTTTTTTGAAGGACTTTCTTATTTAATTTAATATGAACAAATTTATAATTAATAATTTTTTGTTTAATTATAATTTTTGACTTATAATAATAGTAAGGAATATTGTTTTGTCTAATATTTGATTATTATTCTTTTTATGTTTGATGAATGAGTTAATAATAATATTTGAATATTATTATTCCATTCTTGATTATTAATTAGTTTATTTTTGTGTTGAAGGATTTTTATTGTTGAAAGGATAACTTATTGTTATAGCCAACCATTAGGACCAAATAATTTTAAAATAATTAATAATCAATATTAGTATAAAAAACATAAAATAGAAGAAATATAAAATTAAAATAATTAATGATTAATGCTCATATATATATATATATATATATATATATATATATATATATATATATATATATATATATATATATATATATATATATATATATATATATAATTAAAATAATTAATTATAAATACTTTTTTTTATAAATAATAATTTTTTATGAAAATAATAAATAATAAAAATTAATTATGGTTTATTAAAATAGACTAAATGAGTCAATTTTTGAAAATACGTATATTTAAATGACTTATTATTAATAAGTATGTCTAAGTGAGTTAGTTTTTAGACTTATTATTAATAAGTATGTCTAAGTGAGTTAGTTTTATAAACACGTATGTTTATGTGAGATTTTTTTCTTAAATTAAAGTAAATTATGTTGATTTTTAAATTAAGCAAAAGTATATATTTATTTTGAATTATATATGTACACAGTACAATAATAAATGTTCCCACTTGATATTTATTTTTGATCGTTTGCTATGACTCATGTAATTACTTTCTCTATTTGGACTTTATTCTTAGTTTGGTTTGAGTTGAATTTTTGGACTTGTTGTTTCTGAAAAAGAATAAAAGAAAATATGATACTATAATTAATATGATACTATAATTGTGAGAATACTTATCATAATGCATAAATTGTAGTAATAGTAAATAAGAAGATGAGCAGGCCGGTTCTGGGGTAAGCCCGGCAAGCCCTCGGACTAGGGCAGCCCACACCCCAGTGCAACCCATTTGTTAAAAATATTAAAATATTTAATTATATTTATTGTAATTTTAAAATATAAATGATTGTAACTTGGTGGTTCAAGATATGCCTTTAAAGTTTTAATGTGATTTATAGGTTCAAATCTCACCAAAAATAATTTTTTTTTATCAATTTTTAAAACTAGACTTAGGTCAACAAAAAGTATATCGAACTTTTTCTACCGAGGCTAGGGAAGCCCAAACCTCGGGGCCGCCTCTGAAGATGAGTAGTGGGTCTCATTACTTGTCATAAATCATAATGCATCATTCCTTCATGTAAATATATGATTCATACACTAAAACAAAACATGTAATTACCCTATATACTTTTTTGAATATCAAATTGGGACTCCATAATAGAGTCCATTCAAATTTCAGACATGTTTTTTTAAACCACATCATTTGAGGCATCTTATTCTTAAAGTTATACAAAATAATTGTTGGGGAAAACCCTGACAGAACCACAAAAGAAGAAAAACAAACTGAAAGAACAATAACAGAATTTGATAACGGAGTTCGGCCAAAATATTGCCTACGTCTCCGAGCACTAAGGCTATCAATTAATAAGGAAGAAGAGATACAAATTTGGGTGCAATAAACCAAAGAGGGGAGAGTTTCTTTTATACACTAAGAAACTTCCCCAACTCCCATCATCTTCCGATGTGGGATTTCTGCTAATTGTGAATATAGTTTCTTTTATATACTAAGAAACTTCTTTCACTCCCATCATCTTCCGATGTGGGATTCTAATTGTGCCAAAAACAACAAATCTCCACCTTGGCACAATATCCAAATACTAATCTTCAATATTAAAAAATAAACCTTCAGTGCTTCCAATTGGCGCTCTTCAGCGCCGACTCAAACGCGGAATGTGTTTACCAAATCTAAACAATTAGATTTGGTTTTCCCAATGTCTTTGATCTTGAACTCTCTACCCAATTGAGCCTTCAATTTGTCAACTTCATATTGGCTCTTTGATGCTATCAACATATCATCATCGTAAAAGAGTAAATAGATATAAGACTCATCTTGCAGTTTGCGCAAATACACACATGAACTGAATCTGCTTCTTGTGTACTTGTGCCCAATCATAAACTTATCAAGTCGCTTGTACCATTGTCTCGACGATTGCTTCAACCTGTACAATGATCTGTTCAACTTGCAAACCCAATTTTCTTTATCAGCAACTTTGAATCCATCTGGTTGATAAATGTAGATTTCCTCATTCAAATGACCGTGTATGTCTGCGGTCTTCACATCTGGTTGAGCTAGCTCCAAATTCATCTGCGCTACCAAGGCCAACAAAATGGAAGAGTGTTTAACAACAGTAGAAAGTACCTCATTATAATCACCTCCTTCCTTCTGAGCGTAGTCTTTAACTACCAATTTTTCCTTGTAACGAACATCAAATTTTTCAGGAAATCCTTCTTTCTTAGCAAATATCCATTTACAACCAATAGCCTTCTTCTCTTTTCGTAGATGACTCAACTTGCATGTCTCATTCTTCTGAATAGATTGCATCCCATCTTCCATAACACCTCTCCTTTTCCCATTTTCAATACTTCGACTGACATCTGAAAAAGTGGATGAAACATCATCTACGACTAGAAGTGCATAGGCCGCCATGTCAACAAACCGACCTGGTTTTTGAATAACTCGTCTTGGCCTATTAACAACAATTGATTCACTTTGTTCTGAAGGTTCTTGGGTTGGAACCTCTTCCTCATTTAACTCTTCGTCTATCGTCGGAGAGTCACTAATTATTGGGCTTATCTTTATCTGCTCAAACTCCACCTGTCGCGGAGTACAATCAACTTTGTCTGGTGTTACCTTATTCAACATTGAATAATCATCAAAAGTAACATCTCTACTGATAATGGTTTTCTTTGCATCCAAACACCAGAGGCGATACTCTTTAACTCCCGTAGTAAATCCCATAAAAAGAGCCTTCTTTCCTCGTGGATCCAACTTTGATTCAACTACATGATAATATGCAGTAGAACCAAAAATATGTAAAGAATCATAATCAGTTGCAGGTTTTCCAGACCATACCTCTAATGGAGTCTTGCCACCAAGTGCAGATGATGGTAGGCGATTTACCAAATGTTGAGCGTATGACACAGCTTCTGCCCAAAATTTTCTGTCTAACCCAGCATTAGACAACATACATCGAACTTTCTCCACCAATGTCCTGTTCATACGTTCCGATACTCCATTCTGCTGTGGTGTTTTTCTAACTGTGAAGTGTCGAACTATGCCACACTCTTGGCATAACTTCTGGAATGGATCATTCTTGTATTCTCCACCGTTATCAGTCCGGAGAACTTTGATCTTTCTTCCTGTCTCGTCTTCAACTTGAGTTTTCCATTTAAGAAAAATCTCAAACACTTCACCTTTGTTCTTCATAGTAAACACCCAAACTCTTCTGGAAAAATCATCAATAAAAGTAACAAAATAATGTCTACCTCCAAGAGAAGGAGTCTTGGCAGGTCCCCAGACATCTGAGTGCACATAATCCAAAATACCCTTGGTATTATGCATAGCAGTGCCAAATTTTACTCGCCTTTGTTTTCCCAGAATACAATGTTCACAAAAATCTAACTTACAAACTTTTGTACCTTTCAATAATCCTTGCTTGACAAGAGTTTGCATAGATTTCTCACCAGCGTGCCCCAATCGCATATGCCATAGCTTTGTTGCCTCTAACTCCTTACTGCTCCCGGAAGTTGATACACATGATGTCCCATTAACTGTACTACCTTGATAATAATACAAATTATTACTCTTCCTGATAGCTTTCAACATCACTAGCGCTCCAGATATTACCCTAAGAACTCCATTTTCCAATTTCACATGTAAGCCTTTCGACTCCAAGGCCCCCAAAGAAATGAGATTCTTTTTCATATTCGGTATGTACCGAACATCTCTAATAATTCTGGTGGATCCGTCTTCATTTCTCAGCTTGATTGAACCTATCCCCTTTATTTTACATGTATTAGCATCTCCCATGTAAACAACTCCACCATCCAGCTCCTTAAAGTCAAAGAACCACTTTCGAACTGGTGTCATATGATAAGTGCAGGCTGAGTCCAATATCCACGCATCAGGATGTGATGTTGTGTGTGACATCGATAAAGAGTATTCTGAATCTGCATCACCTTTGTTTTCTGCAACATTCGCATCTTCAGAATCTTTCTCTTTCTTCTTCAACTTTGGGCAGTTAATCTTCCAATGTCCTTTCTCACGGCAGAAAGCACATTCATCTTTGGCAACTCTACTTTCAGATCTTCTTCCTTTCCCTTTTGATTTGCTCTGCTGACGGCCCCTGACCATCAATGCTTCATCTGCTGTACCTACTTTGTTTTTCCTTTTGTCCTGCTTTCTCAATTCATGACTATATAAAGCAGAACTTACAGCATCAAAAGAAACATTTCCCTTCCCATGAAGTAACGTTGTTTCTAAGTGTTCAAATTCATCAGGAAGGGACGATAGCAACATCAAAGCCAAATCTTCATCCTCAAACCTAACGTCAAGGTTTAACAAATCCGCTACTAACTGATTAAACTTAGTTATATGCTCATTCATCGTAGTACCTGATTGGTATTCAAACCGGAACAGTCTCTTCTTCATAAGGAGCTTATTCTGACCACTCTTCTTCAGAAACTTGTCCTCCAATGCTTGCCACAGTTTCTGTGCAGAAGTTTCATTCTTCACAGCATACTTCTGCTCTCTGGACAGGCACGACCGAATTGTTCCGCACGCCAACCGATTCATGATACTCCACTCTTTTTCTTCTATACCATCTGGCTTTCCGACCTCAATAGCAACATCTAGACCCTGCTGAAAAAGACAATCTAGAACCTCACCTTGCCACATGCCGAAATGCCCAGTTCCATCAAAGATCTCCACCGCAAACTTCAAATTCGACATCGGTGTCCTCGTCCAGGATGACGAAGGAGTTGACGCCCCTTTTGAAGACTCCACCATGCCAAGGACGAACCTTCGGCTCTGATACCACTTGTTGGGGAAAACCCTGACAGAACCACAAAAGAAGAAAAACAAACTGAAAGAACAATAACAGAATTTGATAACGGAGTTCGGCCAAAATATTGCCTACGTCTCCGAGCACTAAGGCTATCAATTAATAAGGAAGAAGAGATACAAATTTGGGTGCAATAAACCAAAGAGGGGAGAGTTTCTTTTATACACTAAGAAACTTCCCCAACTCCCATCATCTTCCGATGTGGGATTTCTGCTAATTGTGAATATAGTTTCTTTTATATACTAAGAAACTTCTTTCACTCCCATCATCTTCCGATGTGGGATTCTAATTGTGCCAAAAACAACTGGGGTAAGCCCGGCAAGCCCTCGGACTAGGGCAGCCCACACCCCAGTGCAACCCATTTGTTAAAAATATTAAAATATTTAATTATATTTATTGTAATTTTAAAATATAAATGATTGTAACTTGGTGGTTCAAGATATGCCTTTAAAGTTTTAATGTGATTTATAGGTTCAAATCTCACCAAAAATAATTTTTTTTTATCAATTTTTAAAACTAGACTTAGGTCAACAAAAAGTATATCGAACTTTTTCTACCGAGGCTAGGGAAGCCCAAACCTCGGGGCCGCCTCTGAAGATGAGTAGTGGGTCTCATTACTTGTCATAAATCATAATGCATCATTCCTTCATGTAAATATATGATTCATACACTAAAACAAAACATGTAATTACCCTATATACTTTTTTGAATATCAAATTGGGACTCCATAATAGAGTCCATTCAAATTTCAGACATGTTTTTTTAAACCACATCATTTGAGGCATCTTATTCTTAAAGTTATACAAAATAATTACGATTTCAAACGTCGTTAATTTATTATTCATGTAGCATTTATATATAAATAAATAAAATATTTATGTCACTAATTTAACGACCGAATTGAAGATTTTAACTACTGAATTTCAAAGAATTGACAGTTGAAACTCTTAATTTGCTGAAATTCGATAGTTAAATTAATAACATGAAACTTTTATATATAAATGACACGTAAATAATGTTGGTTCCGATTATCGGATCTTTTAAGAACAATTATGAAAAAAAATAAGTAAAGAAATTGGGAACAACATTTGTATATATTGAAGAGAAAAAGTTTTAACAGTATTAAGTGTTGTATATTAACCTTTGTAAATAACACTTTTAAATAAGTATATTAGCTTAGAAACCCTAAACTACTTATACATACAACCCAAAACCCATTAATAACTAAATAAGCCCTAATTGCATAAAGGATGATAAAGACCAATAACTTTCAAATTTGCTGAGAATCAATGCTTAGACTCACAATTTCTCCCGTAATCTTGAGTTGGTATGAGATTCTTCACACCGAACAACGCATCTCCGTCATTTGACTCTTACTAGCGCCTTGGTGAGAATGTCCTTACATTGCTCACTAATGCTTACGAATTCTATGACAATCTATCGGTTCTTGACACATTCACAAATGAAGTGGAACCGAGTGTCGAAGTGTTTGTTGCGTCCATGAAACACTAGGTTCTTCAATAATGCTATTACAAACTTGTTGTTGATTTAGAGTGTTACCGGTCTCGGCTCGCATCTGAGCACCTCGCTCAACATGTTTCTTAGCCAAAGTCTTTGACACGACGTTGTAGAAGCTTCCATAAACTCCGCCTCACATGAAAATAAAGCAACAGTTCGTTGCTTCTGAGATTACCAAGTGATTAGATTCCCGTTGAGATAAAACACCATCCCTCCAATACTTTTTGTGTCATCTATGTCACTAGTTAGGTTGTTGTTAGTTAAACCAACGAGTTCTTCAACTTCTCGTCCTCTTCTTAATTGAATTCTGTAGCTCGTCGTTCACTTCACATAACGAAGAATGTGTTTTACTACCTATTGGTGTAGAGTGATAAGTTGCTTCATGTATCGACTCATTATGCCAACTACGTAAGAGATATCGGGTCGAGTGTGTGTCAAGTACATAAGACACCCAATGATACGCCTATACTCCTTCGAATCCAATAAGCTTCCTTCTACATCCTTTGTGAGTTACAACTTTGCTTCCATCGGATATTTACTCGGGTTGCAATCCTCCAATACAAACTGTTTTAACACCTTCTTCGCATAAGTCGCCTCCTTCAACTCGATGCTATCTTTTTTCTAGTCCACCTCGATAACAAGGTAGTACGAGAGTATCCCAAGATCACTCATCTCTAACTCATTCATCATCTGTTTTTTAAACTCCTCAATACCCTTGATGATTGATCCTATCACGATCAAATTGTCGACCTATACGCCAACGATGAGTACTTTTTTTCCATAGTTTCTCGTGTACACAATCTGCTCTTGAGAATATTTCACGGAGTTGAGACTCATCATTCACTTATTGAGGCAAGTGTTCAAATCCTTTGGTGTTTGACGTAGTCCGTAGAGAGCTTTGTATAGTTTTTATACCTTGTGCTCTTTATTCTTGATGGTGAAGCCTTCAGGTTGAGCGACATAAACCTTTTCTTCGATGTCACCATTGAGAAATGTTGATTTGACGTCTAAGTTGTGAATCTCTCATCCACGGTGAGCTGCGATGGCAAGAAGAAACCTAACTATGTCAAGTTTCGCCACCAGGGTAAATGTCTCCTAAAAGTCAACTCATTGCTTCTACACGTAGTCTTTCGCTACCAATCTTGCTTTGTGCTTGAGGATGTTGCCTTCACTATTTCTTTTCAGCTTGAAAACCCATTTTAACCTGGTGGTCTTGTGATCGAGTGGTAAGTCAGTGTGCACACATGTCTTGTTCTTCCTAATGAACTCGAGCTCTTTCTTCATTGCCTCATTCCACGGCTCTTTGGCTTTCGCCTCGTGATATGTTGTTGGCTCGTCGGTGGTGAGCAACAACAATTCATCACGATCCATCTCTACTAGTGGTTTCTCCGCATAGACATCTCGTAGAATTTTGAACTCCATAAAATTTTGTACGATCTCGTTGTTATCATTGCACAAATCCCACTTCTTCTCCTCCTCGAACACGGCATCTCTACTCACATTGATTTTCCCGCAAGCTAGAACAAGAAACTTGTGCGTCTTGTTTTCGTCTTTGAACTTCACATTTCCGATGATCTTCTCTTCGAGCTCATTGGACTTCTCTCGATGGCCGTCATATGGTTGTTTGCTTCATTCTCAAGGTACCACATGTCGGTGTGATTATACTCATTTCCACACTTTGAGGCGATTCACGTGAAGAACGGGGAGTCGGTGGATGATTTCGCCATAAAATTGACATCCATCGTGACTGTTATTCACTCTTTAGGAGAGGAGGTGTAAGAGATCTACGTCGACAAGAACTTCATTAGAGTCGTACCACAAACATACATGCAAATCGTTACCATAATCGAGCAACTTGGTGACCTCAAAAATATGATTATCGATGAGCTTGTCGTTTGTCTCAAAGTCCACGAGGAGAGACTTCGCGACAACGGAGACCAAGAAGAAGATAAGCACATTTTTCTCACGCATGGTGAATGGATTTCATGAATGAAGAAAACTGGAGAAGTCAAATTTTCTTTCGGATCGTCGTGTTGCAGCGACAACGGTGGAGATAACCGAGGTCGTGATAAAGGGAGAGGTCAAGGTCGTGGAGAAAGCTCGCCTCGATAAGAAGACATTAAACCCCGTAAAGACAAAAACATGGTGAAGTGTTACGCTTGTTTAAGGAACTTTTTGATGACAGAGATCTCTTCCACCTTCTCTCACAAAGAGCAGATACCAGTCACGATGAATGTCAATTTCATGGAGAAATCATCCACGGACTCCCCGTTCTTCATGTGAATCGCCTTGAAGTGTGTCTTCAAGGTTTACACTTTTGTCTCCTAAACTCTCTCCACTTCAACATGCATTGTCTTTAGCGTCTCTCGCGCTAGCTTGGTGAAATTCTTCTCGGCCACCATGAGAAGGACGTCCTCGGGGAGCGCTTGATAGATGGTGACGAGATTCATTCTATCCTTCCGTTCGTTGATCTCGTCGAGCATCACGACTTCTCACATTCCTTGTGCTTGTAAGTTTACCCGCATCTTCAACGTCCACACTAAGTAGTTACTCTTCGTGAGTAATGTCACGTTCCCTTCTCTTTCGATCTTCATTGTCGTTGCATCTCTAATTGATTTGACGACATATTCTTCAGATAGGATCTAATACCAATTGTTAGTTTCGATTTATCGGATCTTCTAAGAACAATTATGAAGAAAGCAAAATAAGTAAAGAAACTAGGAAGAACAATGATATATGTGTTGAAAAGGAAAAGTTTGAGGAGTCTTGAGTGTTTATAACAACTTTTGTAAACACAAGTCTAAATTTATTAATAATTAAATAAGACATAATTACATAAAGGACAATAAAGACCAATAATTTTCAAATTTAATGATAATCATTCATGTTCACACTCACCAATAATAAGTTAATTTCATTTAAATTGATAATATAAAATCTTATTTTTGTATAATTTTAATCATAAAAGTTTTAAATTGTGATATTAGAATGAATTTGTTTAAAATTTCAATTGTCCCTGATAAATAGTCTCAATTTAATCCTTAATCATTCTATGATTTTCTTTTAACACATATTTTTAGATGTAAAAAATAATCTGGCTTACTATGTTGCTTAAATCATGCAATTCCTCATGTTTCCTTTAAAAACAATATTATATATATCTTATTTTTTTTTATTACAACGAATTTCAATATAATATTCTAAGAAATATAATTTTATAAATGATGTTTTTGCACGTTGACAGATATTATTTAATTAAATATAAATTCAGAATAATTTTTATTTTATTTTTAAAATGTAAATTTCTGAATTACCTAATAATATGGTTGACCTTAATTAATTCTAGAGAAGATTACAAAATTTATTAGCATAACCTCCTGATGGGAGAAAATCAATCAATTTATTATCAAAATCTACACATATGGGTATATAAGTAAAATTCACAATTTTTTTTTTTTTTTTTTGTTAACACCAACTTTTAAAAATTTAAATTTAAAAAGTTAAAGTACTTTGTTATATTTTTAAATAATATTTAATAGCATTATTCACTAGAAACTATAGAAAAAGACCATGACTTAGAGGTAGAGTCATCCCTAGGTAAAAAATGATATGATCTAAGGAACATGTAATAAACTTAAATATAATATTACAAAAAAAAAAAAATTCAACTCTAATTACGGTTGTCATATTATCGGCATTATTATTCTTATCATCAAATTCTCTTTCTCAATTATTACTCTATTTTAAATATAAAATGTATTAAGAAAAAACATAATATTGGGTACCTACTAACCTATCACGACTGAAAAAAAAGTGATTTTTATATTCCTTAGATGCTTTCTTGATTATTTATTTATTAAAGTTAATCTTTAACGTTGATGTATGTAATAAACACACGATATAAATGTTCGCCCTTAGATAAGTTCTACTGGTTTGGTCGGTAAGGAATTATATATATATATATATATATATATATATATATATATATATATATATATATATCTTTTACGCGTAATCTTTGGCAACAAGAAATCGAAGGTTTTGATTCTACCCATTATTCTCAACAAAGAAGAACGGAGATGATCGAAGAAGTCGAAATACACGACCTTACCAAGATCCTCTCTTCGCCGGACAGAGATTTCCTCATTCGAAACAACGGCGAACAGGTAGCTTCATATTGTTTTGTTTAAATGCATGCTTAGGATGTTTTCAAATTCCTTGACTTTACAGGTTAAACTTGACAGTTTGAAAGGGAAGAAAGTTTCTTTGTATTTCTCTGCATCATGGTGTGTTCCATATAAATATTTCACCCCAATTTTGGTGGAAGCCTATAATGAGCTGACATCTAAAGGAGATTTCGAGATTATATTTGTTTCAGCAGATGAAGATGAAGAATCTTTTACAAGTTACTTCTCCGAGATGCCATGGCTTGCAATCCCCTATTCAGATTCTGAAGTTCGTGAGAGCTTGAATTCGGTTTTTGAGGTGAACGGTATACCTTTTCTGGTGTTCATCGATGATACCGGAGAAGTTATGATGAATGAAGGAGTCGAGTTAATCGAGGAATATGGAGCGGAGGCATATCCTTTCACTGTAGATTCTTTGAATGCGATAAGAGTGGAGGAAGAAGAAGCTAAGAAGAACCAATCTCTGAATTCTCTCCTAGTTTCCAAGTCCAGTGATTTCGTCATTTCATCTGATGGGAAGAAGGTGCGTGCATGTGTGTCTTCTTCATCGATCTTGAATGCTTAAATTTGCTAATTTGTTTCAAATTTCATAAACTCAAACTGCATCTCTTTTTTATTTGGTGTAGATTCCTGTTTCTTCTCTTCAAGGGAAAACGATTGGCCTATATTTCTCCAACTCTTCCTATGTAAGATGCATCAAGTACACTAAAGATCTAGTGAAAGTGTACAAGGAAATACAGAAAGAGAACGAATCAGAATTCGAGATGATCACAATACAGTTGGACGATGAAGAAGATTCATTCAAAGAAGATCTCAAGAGTCTCCCATGGTTGACATTGCCTTTCAAGGACAAGAGAGCCAGAAAGCTGGTGAAGTACTTCAAATTCGAACTCAGATCTCTTCCCATACTTGTCATCATCGGTCCAGACGGAAATACCCTTCAGCAAGACGTAGCCGACATTGTGGGAGAACACGGTTCCCAAGCCTATCCATTCACGGCGGAAAGGTTTGATCACCTCGAAGAGCTGAAGAGGAAGAAACTCGAATCCCAAACGTTAGAAGAGGTTTTAGTCTCCGAAGGAGGTCTGGATTTCGTAATCGGAAAAGAGGGAGTAAAAGTTCCAATTTCCGACTTAGTCGGGAAGACCATCCTTCTCTTCTTCTCCGCACATTGGTGTCATCCTTGTCGCGATTTTATCCCGAAGCTGACAGAGGTTTACAACCAAATAAAGGAGAAAGATGCAGAATTCGAGTTGATTTTCGTCTCTATAGATCACGATCAAGCCTCGTTCGATGAATACTTCGCGACTATGCCTGGGCTGGCATTACCATTCGGGGACGAGAGGAATGAGGGGCTTTCGCGTCTGTTTAAGGTGCAGGGGATTCCGACTCTTGTAGCACTTGGGAAGACTGGGAGCACCGTTTCGACGAAGGTAAGGGAGATGGTGATGTCGCATGGAGCGAAAGCGTATCCGTTTGATGAGGAGAAGATGGAGGAGATAGAGAAGGAGTTGGAAGATTTGGTGAAGGAGTTGCCAGAGAAAGTTAAGGTTGAGAGTCATGAACACGAGTTGGTGTTGACGAAACTGGAGCATTTCTGGTGCGATTTATGTGACGAGTCTGAGTATGGGGAAGTTTGGTCTTATTATTGCTATGATTGCTATTTTAAACTTCATCCTAAATGTGCTTTGAAAGAAGAAGAGAAAGTTGCAGAAGAAGAAGGTAAGGAGGAGGAGGAGAAAGATGATGGTCCTAAAGAAGGATGGATTTGTGATGGTGAGGTTTGCCAGAGGACAGCAACCTAAAGGAATGAATGAAGAAACTGATTTCAATTTGATTGTTATATATAATATATTAATTTTTTTTTATATCTTTCAATTTATATACCAATTATTATTATTATATATATATATTTTATTGTTGGCCCTTTTTTTTATTATCAATCAATTTTATTTTAATAAAATTAAAAAATAAGTGTTTTTATATATTCATTCCACCCTCCCTATTTATATAAGCTTAAGTTTTTTCTAATAAATAAAAATGATATATAAGTATAAGTTTTTAATAACTAATACATGAAAAAATGATGAACAGAAATTACCGATGAGTTAACCAACAAAGTAGTTGTTTTCTTTTTTATTATTAGTTTTCCTTACAAAAAAAAATCATATGAGACTAAAAGAAAAAAAATTACTTGTAGGCCTCTTATGAACGAATGAGAGGTAAGACTATTAGGATCGGTCCTAACAATAGAGACTAAGGTCTGACTGTTGTTAACAACTTATGATAAACGATTCGATAATAATCATATGAGGGATAAATATCTGTTTATATTCTTCACAAATCCTTTGAACTCTTGAAACAGTTTCAATTGCGGAAGTGTTCGTCGAATTTGAAGCTTTTAACCGATAGACGATGAATAGAAAAAAATAAAGAACACAATGAGTTATTTATGGATGTTCGGAGCAAACTCTCATACGTCATCCATTCTTCCACAACCGGAAGGATATCCACTAAATACTTTAAATCAAATACAACTTACTGAGCTAGCTAACTATCTGTTGAACAGAACAACTTCTGTTCAACTTACAATATTCTCACAACTAGACAGTAATTGATTTTCTCTCTTAAGCTTAAATGATGATAGAAATCAGTAAGACCAAGAGTGAATAAGCAAGTGACTTAGTGTGTTCAATTGATCTAATGTTCAAGATATTCATCTGTTGTCATTGAGCATCTATTTAAAGTAGGACACCAATGGTCGAATCTTCTTTGTGGACACGTGGCAAGTGTCCGTTGGAAGGCCGTCCAAAGTACCAGAAATCAGCAAACTCTGAGCAAATGGATCGTGGTCGTACAGAATTGGTAGTGCGCCGAATATCCTCCTGATATTGTCTTGTACTGGACAAACCATTAGAAAGACATTTGCGAACGTGGCGTTCGTTCATTTGATACAATTAGTTGGCTTGTCAGACTGCACAGAAGTGAGTGGAGCATGAGTAGCAGACAACTAGTTGATCGTGGTTAGACGTATGCTTTCTTCAGACTGTTGTTAAAGCAAGACATTAGACGTGCTCCATTAGACCAAGTCTAAGGGAGTTAGACGTCCTCATCTAACAACGTGTTCCATTAGACAAAGTCTAATGGAGTTAGACGTTCTCGTCTAACCGCGCATCCCATTAGACCAAGTCTAATGGAGTTAGACGTCCTTGTCTAACTACGCATCCCATTAGACCAAGTCTAATGAAGTTAGACGTCCTCGTCTTACCGCGCATCCAATTAGACCAAATCTAATGGAGTTAGACGTTCTCGTCTAACCGCGCATCCCATTAGACCAAGACTAATGGAGTTAGACGTCCTCGTCTAACTATGCATCCCATTAGACCAAGTCTAATGGAGTTAGACGTCCTCGTCTAACTACACATCCCATTAGACCAAGTCTAATGGAGTTAGACGTCCTCGTCTAACTTCGCATCCCATTAGACCAAGTCTAATGGAATTAGACGTCCTCGTCTAATTACGCATTCCATTAGACCAAGTCTAATGGAGTTAGACGTCCTCATCTAACTTCGCATCCCATTAGACCAAGTCTAATGGAGTTAGACGTCCTCGTCTAACTTCGTATCCCATTAGACTAAGTCTAATGGAGTTAGACTACCACGTCTAACTTTTCATCCCATTGGACCAAGTTTAATGGAGTTAGACTACCACGTCTAACTTCGCATCCCATTAGACCAAGTCTAATGGAGTTAGACTACCATGTCTAACTTTGTCTAATTAGCCTGCTTATACCACGTCTAAGTTAGCATAGTCTAATGCACCTGCATCAAAACCAAATAGACAACTTAACTTATTCTGTTTAAACATTTAGTTATTCAGAACTAAACATCATCAAAATTCTGTTCTAAACATCATCAAGATTCCGATGTTTAATAACTTTTGTTTATTTCTAAGTTAATCACTTCTCACTTAATTAACTATTTTCTTTACTTTTATTTTAATTTTTTCCAACAATTTCCCTATTTTTTATGATGTTAAAACTATGCAATCTTAATAAAGCAAAATAAACACCCATCAAATAAGATTGAAATCAAAGTAGTTCACCAAAGTATTCAAGCATAAATTTAAAGAGTTGTTAAGCAGAAAGAAAGATTTAGGGTCCTTCCCATTTCAACATTGGATCTGTGTTGCCTTCAAGCATTGATTCACCATTTAGGATGTTATGGAAATGAGTGATCGCTCGTCCTCCACTGCCACCACCTCTGTCGCCTCCACGTCTTGAACCTCTTTTTGTTGGTCTACAATCGTCTTCGTCATCTCCAACCAGCAACAACTTTTTCGCTTTGATTTCGATCGAGTTCCTCTAGCAGAAGTTGACCCCCCTCTTGTGCTTCCTTCCCCCTTTTTAACATTATCAGGTTCAGCAGCAACAAGAGCTCTTTCCTTCTCAGCAGCAGTTTCAGCTTCTTCTCTAGCTTGAAATTGCCTTGCAACTGTGTCAGCTTGCTCCATTCGCTCAGCCGTTTCTCTATTTAACGAGTTTGACATCTCCATCATTTGTACCCGAATAAGTTTCATTGCTAATGTAATATCTTGGTGAAGCTCCAGGGTGAAAGTCTTAGTTTCAGCATGATGCTCCGATTGTCGATTAAATAAATTATTTTCAAACTTCTTGTGCTGAGTATTCAAGATGTTTACTGCATATGTATTTCGCTTCAGAATTTTCTCCATTTCTCTTTGGGTAGCAAGAATGGAAGACACATCTTCTTGACATGAAGTAGACCCCTTCTCAAGATGAGCCAATTTGGACGATATGTCCAACATATTCTGCTGCATAGAATTTATCGCATCCAAGATTGAATTACAAAAGTTTGCTCCTCTAGGAGAATCTTCTTCAGAAGATCGAGTATCCGAAGATACAGCTTGGGAACAAGCTAGAGCAGTGCGAATGGGACTCACATGTACATTCACTTGTAAAGAACGCTCTGGTTCTTTATCTCTGGGAGGGGAAGAGGGAGACTTTGATGTATCCTTAGACAGATCCCGTTCATTTAAAATGTCGGCACATACTTGATGAATACGCTTTAAAATGTCTTCAGAGTGAAGAGGTAAATTAGCAACGTTGTCAACAATGTATACCGGTGTCTTGAATGGGAATGATCGAGGAGAAGTAATTGGACTTTCTTCCACAGGTGTTCCTTCTGAGGATGACTCATCTTTATCAGATTGTTCCCCCTCAATAGAGGGAATCTTCTCAGAATCTACTTCCTTCAAAGGTTCCCCCTTAGCCTCTGATCCTGCTGACTGATCAGCTAAATTTGTTGATTCTTCCTCAACCAACGGAGATTTTTCTACTTCAAGAATATGAGGAGTCACTTCAGATGTCTCTTTATGTAGAATATACAAACGAATAACTTCAACAACAATCGCCACTTCTTCTAAGTTGATTTCAGTTTGAACCAAGACCGGAGTCTGTTCAACAATATGTTGGGGCATTAATCGCTTTTTTTCAAATGATACATTGGCTAGCTCAATAAGATGGGCAACAGTCTGCTCATGTTCTTCCGAAATAGTCTAATCACCTTCAAAGATTTGCATCGGCTCATCTTGACTAGAAGATATATCATCAACAAATTTAACCTGGTAGACTCGGTGTAGTGAACGTGTTGAAGGACTATTGAGCAATAGTTGTTCATAATTAAGTCGAGTCGCTTCAATGCATTCTGCTCTGTAAGAGCATCCCTGTCAAGCGGGTTGAAATTGACCTTTCTTGCCTCAAGCATGGGAAAGAGAGCACGACCCATGATATTAGCCACCATGAGATCCTTTCTTTTGAGGGCTTTAGAGACCTCATTTGTCTTTTCCCATTTCAGGACTCTCTTCTCCATCTTAATTAGTTTCTTCCATTCTTTCTCAATTTTGCCTTCCGAGATAATTTCATCAAGTTGAGTGACTAACATGTGATTCAGCCAGGTATTGAAGATTTCAATCTTCTTAGCCGCTTTCACTTCAACTTGGTCCATGATAAGATTAACAATGCAACTGGCCTCCGAAAGTCAAGCTCAAGTTATGTTTTAACCGAGCAGCTCGCGAGCGATTTATGAGCAGCTTGATATATTTTGTAGTCTTAGATTGGATACGAGATTGTGATGAGATGTAGAATTCGTTCTCTCGATGTGATACTGTTCTAATAAACTTATATAAAATATAATGTTCTAATTGACTCAAATTGTCTCCAATCATCATAATTTTAAAAAAAATTATATAAAGTTTTCTTGGGTGGGTCAATACATTAATTAACTATTTTAATTATAATAAAATATAATATTAAATAATTAAATTTAATAAAACATTAAAATATTTAATAAAATATTTGGGAGAGAATGAGAAATGGAGTGAAAGAGGGAGTGACGTGTTACTACATATACATATAGATGAAATTTGTTATTTTTTAACAAATTATATTGTGTCACTCATTTATCTCAGATTCATTCTCCCAAATTCTCTCTTCAAATATTTTTTTTTCTATATTTTATGTCTAACCTTTTTTAGGGTAAATTACCTGGACGGCCCTCTAATTATTACCATCGCTCACTTTTAGCCCTTAAATTATTTTTTAAAACAAATAAACCTTACCTTTAACTTTTAGAAAGGTCATTAGTGGCCCGTTAGCTTTTTGGTTAAACATAACGGCTTAAACTTAAAATATTATTTTTTTATATATTATCTTTAATATTTTTTTTATATTTATATATATAATTATTAAATAACTTATATATATATGTATATATTTATATCTTTAATCATTAATTATATATATATATATATATATATATATATATATATATATTTCTATATCTATAAAACAAAGTTTAAAAATAATTTATATATATTATCTTTAATCATTAATTATATATATATATAAATTTATATAATATATATTTTAAAAAATAATTTGAGGGTTTAAATTAATGGTAACCTTCCAACTACTCAATTATTTTTAACACTCAAATTATTTTTTAAAATATATATTATATAAATATAATATATAAATTAATGATTAAAATAATATATATAAATTATATATATATATTATATATATAAATTATTTTAAACTTTATTTTATATAGATATAGATAAAAATAAATAATATATATATATATATTATATAAAAGAAGTAATAATTATATAAATATAAAAATTAATAAGGAAAAAAGCTTACTTATACGTATGTATTAATAAAGGGTAATTTAAACCTACTTACTATAAAAATTGACTCATTTAGCCTTTTTTTAGTAACTATAGTTAATTTTTATTTTTAAATTTATATATTTATTCATTAAATATTAATATATTTTCTTTTTCTATTTTTTCATTAATTAAATCAGATAATTTAATTTATTTTTAAATTTTTTATTAGTTTTATATTAGCTTCTCTTTTTTATTTATCTTTTTTTTTTCTATCAGTTTTTATTTTTCATAATTTTAAATTCCCATTTTAAAAAAAAAAATTTAACAGCTTATTTATGAATCTTTATATTTTACTGTAATATTATTTTGAAGAATTTATTTATTATTATTTTAATATGAAAAAAAATAAATTAATAATTTTTTATTTAATTTTTATTCGTAAGAACATTATTTTGTCTATTAAACTTTTGGTGTTGGTTGGATGACATTTTTATTATTATTCAATTCTTGATTATTAATTTATTTATTTTTATGTTGTGTTGAAGGATTTTTTATTATTGAAATAATAAGTCATTGTTATATACATTCATTTAGACCCAACAATTTTAAAATAATTAATAATCAATGTTAATATAAGAAAAAAATATAAAATTAAAATAATTAATGATGAATGTTCATATATATATATAAAATTAAATTAAAATAATTAATAATAAATACTTATATAGAAATAATAATAAATTTATAAAAAAGATAAAAATAGAAAATTCATTTATTAATGAAAAAGAAAGAGATAGAAAATATATTAATATTAGTTAATAAATATATAAATTAAAAAATAAAAGTTAACTATGATTTACTAAAAAGACAAAATGAGCCAATTTTTGATAATAAGTATATTTAATTTTTGATAATAAGTATGTTTAAATGACATTTTATTAGTATATACGTCTAAGTGAGCTAGTTGTACAAGTACATATGTCTAAGGAAATTTTTTACAATGAATAATATATATAATTTTATATATAATTGATTTAATAATTATATATATAAAATATATAAAAAAAGATTAAATATAATATATAAAAAATATATTTTAAGTTTAAACCGTTATGTTTAACCAAAAAATCGACGGAATGGTCATTTGTGACCTTTCTAAATCTTGAAGGGGCGATTTGTTCCGAAAATTAATTTGAGGGCTATATGTGAGCGATCGGAGTAATTAGATAATCGCAAGTAATTTTTTATTTTTTATTGAAACAAATTAATTATAAATATATGAAACAAAATACAAAAAGGACGGATACCAATATAGATTTAGATTTAGGCGTGATTGGATTAGATTATTTTAATAATTCAAATTTTAAAAAAATATTATTTTATTTTCTCCCTTTTATAACATTATTTAATTTATTAATAAAATATTAAAATATTATTTATTTTAAATTATTATTATTTATTTTATTATTTTATATTAATATCATTTAAGTTTTCTTTATCTAGTAATATTTCTATCTTCTAAATATATATATATATATATATATATATTATTTTTTAAATATATTATTTTTTAAATATCATTGTTACCTTGAATTATTGTGTATTCACCTAGGATGATAAAGGGGGAACATTAGCACATGAGTGTGAGCCATGGGTACCTACTACGACTTTAGATGGAAGCCTATAATGGTATATTTACGACCCATCGGATGCATTTATTCCTTATTCAAACATTCATCATGTGCTCACAAGCCTAAACTAAGGCATTAAATGACCAATAATAAACCAAAGAGCAAGAGAATTTCAGCAAATACAGTCGGGCTACTGGAGCATCAACGCACTAATCAACCACAGCTGGAGGATTTTAGACCCTCTTAACAGAGACGAGAAATGCCAAATACAATCAAAGAGACTCAGGTTATTAATTCCATGGATTTGCAACATTAGTAATGGTACTAGTCTTCTCTCCCAGTTCTCATGGATTCTCTCCCTGTGGTCTTTCCATTCCTCGGACTCTAGTCGACTCAATTACATTGACCCTTTAACCGGACACTTCCGCTCACTCATCGTTGGCACCCATGGCCACCAGCTCATCAAGTTTTGGCGTGGGCGCTGGTGACAATGCGCTTTCTCCAGTAAATAATTATCTCCTTGAGCCATTTTCCATTCCTGATGTATATGACTATTTATGTAAAAGCTTGTATTTCTCATTCAAAAATCCGTCAATATATGAATTGTTTCATTATTCGTTATTTCTGGATCTTTTTGTTGCATTCACTTATAACAAGAAAGAACCACCAGTGTTTGGTGCAGCACATTCTTTTTGGTTCATTCTTCTTTCTTTCCTTGGTCTTTTGTTCTGTCATATTCCTAATAATTTATCCAATTACAACGTATAAACCGCTAATGCACCTTTCTTTTATCAAATCTTAGGGACATGGTCTAATCATGAGGGTAGTATTTTATTATTTTGTTGGCTCCTAAGTTTTTTTGGACTATGAGTGTATTTACACTACAACAAAAAAAACTTTCGGCGACGCTTAAAAAGACTTCTGTCAACTCTTAAAAGCGTCGCCAAAAATATTATCGACACTTATTTATGTATCGCCAGAAGCATGGTGGGCGCAAGTTACAACAACGCTTAATTAAGCGTTAGGAACATTTACTTAAGCGTTGCTAAAAGTCTTTTTAAGTTTTAACAATTCTTTATATTATAATATTGATTTTTTTTTGACAATTTTTTATATTATATTTTTGTTTATATTTTAAAATTAAATAATTATTAAAAAAAATTATTTAATACTAATTAATGATATTTTTAATTATAAAAAAATTAAAATAAATTCTCTCAATAAAATATCTCATTTAATCGTATCATAATAAAAAAAATTCAAAAAATCTAAAACAAACAAAATAATTTTGAACAACAAAGCTGAAAATGAATGATTTTCATCTACTTGATCTTCTACTTGGGACTCCACTGCAATGTCGTCGAATTTGGCATAAACTGAACCTCGGGTTGGTGTATAATGCAAATCACAATATGTCCATCATATGCCAGCTGTTTGAGAACTTCTATCACCTTCTCTGCCTGAAAGGGATCAAGTCCTGTAGAAGTTACACTTAGTTTTCACTTTTCATATATGTACCTAAAATAATATGGCTAATTGATTTTTTTTGGAACTAAAGGAGTCCTGTCTTTCTGGGATAATTTTACGGAAAGAAGTAGAAAGAATGAGAAGAAAAAGGGTTCATTAGGTTTCCATCCAGGTTTAGATCTCATTGAACATAAATAATGCAAGCCAATTGCTAAAGTATTGTTTAAGTATGCTATATCACAAACATTACATATTGTAGGCTCATCAGCAAAAATGATAGATATACTCGTAATCATTTCGAATTCCATTGATAAACGTTTCTTTTCACCACCACTGATTCCCTGCAATTTTGCATCCCAAATACGGGAATCAGCACAACTGACCTTTAATGTGAAATTAACACATAGAAAATGAAATAAATATCAGAAGTTGGCAAAAAAAAGAAACTCAAAACTCTTTAATATTCAACTCCTTAGGAGATTAGATGCATATCAAACCGAGTTTAAACAAAAGATTGTTGACATATTCATCCCTCTCTTCAACAAATATTATCTCCCAAAGTTGGATCTCAGCTGCAAGAGACAATATTTCTCGAACAGTCTGATGTGAGAAGAACAAATCCTCTTGTCTAACATACGCAAAACTGAAACCATAATGATATGATGATAACAATGTTAAAATAGATGAAGATGTGATTTATATTTATATAACCAAATCTTACTTGTATGCTTTGTTTGAAATTTGCCTGCCATTGATTTCAAATAGGCCAGACAAATGCAAACGAGGGGAAGCCATTGTTTGACCTTCTAGAACATTAAGTAGAGTAATCTTCCTTGAGCCTGATGGTCCCATGATAGCAAACAATCGTCCTAGTTTTGCCTTCCCACTGACGTTCTTAAATAAAAACCTTATCTACAGGTATAAACGAAAACATTCACACAAAATATACAGCCAAACGTGCAATTTCATAGCCATTTAAATGTTTCAACTAAAAAAGTGGCTTGTAAACTCGTGAATGGTTCATAATGTAGAATAGATAACAACAATACCAACAAATGAGATACTACTAAATACTAAACAATAAACATATCGACTAACATAGATAAAATTCAGTTGAGGTCTATCCAATCATCAAATATTGCTCAGAAAAAGGCAAACAAATACAAATGAGAGAAAGTCTTACAGATTTGGAAGATTTATTTGAGAAAGCACCATGCATAACGGTAACCACCATTTGTTGGTATTTATTTAAACCGATAAGTTAAAGACACCTCTACAAATGCTCTATTGTCAACATGAATTGTTTGTAGGCATGACACTAATAAATTAGTAAATAACAATAAGTTAACACACTAATTATTCAATAAATACTTATTAGTTCATTAATTATATTTTTATTTATTTAAGAGACCAAAGGTTTCTTCAAGAATCTTATCAATTACTTTTATTAAAATTGGATCTGTACATCCAAAATAAGTATACTAAATATTAGAAAGTGAAACAAGCAAGTTCTTTTGATATTTTCCAATTCAAAAACATTTTGCACAATGATAATTTTTTTAAAACTAGACAACCACATCTTTTACTACACTAAACCTGAAACAAACAAAATTTGAATATTAAAACATATTCTTAATAATACATACCAAAGTAAATATGATGTGACTACGACTACTACTGAACATATTAAAATTATTTAAAGAAACATGTTGATTCTTTGCTTACAAATGTATCAATAGAAGAAATAGTATTAACTTGCCAACAAAAATCATATAAGAAACTTGTTGGGTCAAATTATTTTGACTAACGTCATTTTAATGATGTATTAGTAAAACTTTGATTAAGAATGAAGTTAAGCTGTCTAATTATTTTTGTGCATGTGCATCAAAAATATGCTAAGTTAGACTTGGTTTGAAACAGGCTAATTAGACGTGTTGCTAGTTAGACGTGTAGTCTAATAGATACGTAGTTAGATGTGCAGTCTAATAAATACGTAGTTAGACGTGCAGTCTATCAAATACGTAGTTAGACGTGCAGTCTAACAGATACGTAGTTAGACGTGCAGTCTAACAGATACGTAGTTAGACGTGCAGTCTAACAGATACGTAGTTAGACGTGCAGTCTAACTCCATTAGACTTGGTGGTCTAATGGATCTCGCTATTAGACGTTGACGTCTTACTTCCTTAGACTTGCCAGTCTAATGGAGCACGTCTAAGTAGTGCCAGCCCTGAGATTTGGGATGCCCTAGCCTCGGGTAGAAAAAAATCGATATTTTTGTTGTTGCCCTAAGTCTAATTTAAAAAATTGATTAAAAAAATAACTTTGGATGAGATTTGAACCCATGATCAACTAAAAACTTTACATACTTATCTTCCACCACTAAGTTACAACACTTTTTTTTTATTAAAATCATAACAAATTTAATAAAATATCTTACTAATTTAATAATTGGGTTGCCCTAGGGATTGGGCTGCCCTAGCCCAAGGGCTTACTGGGCTTACCCCAGGGCCGGCCTTGCGTCTAAGGCCTCGCTTCAGCAGCTGCTTGAAGTTAGCATCCGTCTAACCACGATCAACTAGTTGTACGCTACTCCTGCTCCACTCATTCGTGCAGTCCAGTATGCCAGCTATTTGTACCCAATGAATGAACGCCACGTACACGAATATTCCTCCACTACCTGTTCAATAAAGGACAGTTTCAGAAGAATATCCAGCACTACCAGTTCAGTACGGTCACGATACTTGTGCACAGAGCCTATTGTACTCGTGTACTATGGAGGCTTTCCAATGGGCACTTGCCAAATGTCCATCTAGAAGATTCGACCGTTGATGTCTGTCTTCTATATATATAGATCCTCAAGGACAACGGTCGATGTACCAGAGAAAGTAACAAGTTTTTACAAGCGTACTAGACTTACTGATTTCACAAGCCTTACCTCCTATCATTCTCATACTCTTACACTTTCTTATTTGTACATCTTCAAGTTTAATAGAGAATCAAAATCTGTGAGAAATACTCTTAACCATATTGTAAGTTGAATAGAGCCAGTTCTGTACAACAATTAGCTAGCCAGTAAACTGTATTTTATTTAAAAAAGTATAGTGAATTCTTTCGGTGATTGGAAGAAGGGGTGACGTAGAAGAGTTTGCTCCAAACATCCATAAACATCTTGTTGTGTCATTTACATTCTGTATTTCCTTCTGTCATTGGTTCATAGCTTCAAATCTGAGCAAACGTTTCCGCACTTGAATCGCTTCGAGAGTTTGCAAAGGTTTGTGAAGAATAGAAAGTGATATTAATCCTTAATAGGATTTATATCAAACCGTTTTCCAGAAGTTGTCATCAATAGTTAGACCCCGTCTCTATTGATTACACTGATCATATCAACTGGTATTAGAGCCCTGTTTCTATTCTCAAGATATCTACAATAATGTCGATCATATTCAAATATACTAGTGCTACTGCAATCCCTACGTTCTCAAAAGAACATTATATTATGTGGAAAAAGAGAGTTCGTGCTCATCTCTCCTCTCTTCATGATGATATGTGGAGTGTTATCACAGATGGTCCCATCAAGATCGAAAAGAAGAAATCTGAATGGACCAGCGAAGATAAGAGAAGGAACAACCTCAACAACATGGCATTGGACGTTCTGTACAGATCTCTTAATGACAGCATGTTCAACTATATCATCGAGTGTGAAACTATCAAGGAGATCTGGGACAGACTCACTCAACTATGTGAGGGAAATGAGCAAACCAAAGAGAACAAAATCATGGTTGTCAGTCAGTAGTTCGACAACTTCAAAATGCGTCCTGGAGAAACAATGACTGAGTTTGACACAAGGTTCAGCAAGGTTATCTCCACTCTATCCATTCTTGGCAAGACCTACAACAACAGGGAGATTGCTATCAAGATCATTCGAGCTTTACTAAGGGAGTGGGACATATAGACGATGGCAATGAGGGAATCCAAAGACCTCAACAAGATCGTGCTCTTCGATCTGTTTGCTGATCTCAAGTCTATGAATTCGAGTTGAACTCAAAGATTGAAGAAGATCAATCCTCATCCACCATCATTACCATAACATTGGTGACTGCAGAAGAGCCACCAGTTATCCCTGATGTGAAGACAGCTCTGCCCAGCAGCTCAACAGCGATGCTATGTCTCTCTTCGTGAAAAAGTTTGGCAAATTCATGAAGAAGAGAAATTCTAACTCAAGCTCCTCAAATACCAATGACAATAAGAAATCTAAAGCTAATGTTAAGTGTTTTAACTGTGGTATTTTAGGTCATTACCATCGGAATGTTGGAAGCCGAAGCGCGATGAGAAGAAGAAGGACGAAGAAAAGGAGTTGAAGGCTCTCTTGGTAGGCGGCGGGAAGAACAAACGAAACTATAGTGATTCTAATTCATCATCCAACGACAGTGATGATGACAAGGTTTCTTGTTTCATGGCGAGAGAAGAAGAAGAAACTCAGGAATCTGAGGTGATACAGGGAAACTGCAGGAAGGAAGCTTGGAGCATACTTTTCTAAGTACATGCTCTAAAAGATCAACAGTGGCATTTTCCACTCCGAAGGACTAAGTGTTTTCTATCTTAAAATATTTTTGGTCTTAAGGACCTCAAAATATTTATTTATTCCTTTTGTACATGCATAAATTGAGAGGGAAATTTATTGTATAAATAAAGATGTACACAGACTAAAGCTTTAATCGCTCTTTTAGACGAGGTCGTCTAAAAGAAAAATCAAGTACTTAGACGTATTCTTACTTACAAACTATATGCCTCTAAGTTAAATTGTCTTGGTTAATAATCTGCGTGGTTAAACGTTGAAGTCTAATAGACATTTATAAGACAATAGCAATTGGATGCTCACGTCTAACCAAACACACGTCTAATACGTGTTGTTCATGCGTAATTAGACGTCGACGTCTAATAGACGTTTAGACATCTATAAGACACGTGATTAGACGCTTGCGTCTAATAGACTCATGCGTCTAATAGACGCTTAGATCGTATGGATTGTAGAAGTAAGAAAAACGTCTAACTACGTGTTCTATTAGATGCTTCATCTTTAAAACTATTCAATGACAGTTGTCCTCTATGCGGTGTCATCTAATTTTCCTGCTCAAACATTAAAACAGTCACTTTCAAATAACATGAAGACACATGTCTTTCAAGTTAAAAGAGAGAGACTTATACACCCCTAAATTAAAGATGACTTTCTGTGAGAAAAGATGTCTAACATTAATTAGTGGGTCTCACCTTTATGTAAAGTGATGATTAAGCCATGCGACTCTTCGAAGTCTATTTAAGGACATATTTCATGTGATTGAAATCTTTACGCTCACAAATCTCTCAAGAACCCTAGCTTTTTCTAAACTTATCTCTTAAGAATTTTGTTCATCTTGAGTCTGTTCATCTTCTCTCAAATGGCTAACAAAAAGATTACCCTTGGTCACTACACTCTGTAGGTAGATTTCGCCTCGGTGTATGTTTTTGATCAACAGGAAGTGGTGGACATGTTCCGATCCTTGGAGTATTCCGGCCTCGGAAAGTATCTCGGTGGCCCATTTATTTTCCACAAGAAGGAAGTTCGGGAGGTCTTCAAATCGACGACCATGGTTGGTGATTCCATTTCTGCGACTATGAACGAAACGACCATTTCGTTTGATTAGGCGACTTATGCGAAGTTCTTTGAACTTCCATCGGAGAGCCACACTTTTAATCTTCATCTTCCAGCGGAAACCATCACGGAAATGAAGACACTTTTTCGGTCGACGGTTCGGAAATCTAGTTGAATGGAAGTAGGAAGGTTCTCAAACCCCATTTCATTCTTTTGAACGACATTGTTGCGAAGGCTCTTCAAGGAAGAGCATGCTCATTTCATCTCTATAGTCACGATCGATTCGACTATTTGACGGCTATCTCAAAGGGTATTCAAGTCAACTGGGCTTCGACGCTCTAGTCTAATCTTTGTGGGTCGATTGTCTAAGAACAAGGAAAGTGTGGCATTCGCTGCTCAACTCAGCCGGTTTCTAAATCATTTGGGAGTTCCCATGGGAGAATGTGAGGCTATTCACATTAGTCGTGTTCAACATCTTTACTGTTGCCAACACCCTCACAAAAATGAAGAACTCAAAGGATTCCTTCTCTGGTGCGTCTAGCCAATAGACGGGCGACAAATCTATCATTCGATCCAAGCAACCAACAGCCTCTATTGTCTCTACGGGGTCTAAAAGAGCAAGAACTATTAACGAATCAGAGGCTAGTTCTAATAGCCAAAAGAGTTCTTCGAAGAAAGATTATGGAGTGATTGACTCTAGGGCAAAGCAAGGTCCTCCTTCATTTGCAGCCATCCCTATGTCTCCGCTTTCTCCATCCGCAGCCAGTTGAAAATGCCGGCAAAGTCTTCCGTTTCAAAAGGTGATAAGTTAAAGGCGCCTAGGGCGTCTAAATCATCTAAAGCTTCCTCGAAGGTAACTCCTCCTCCTTCTCTGGCCGAAGTGTCTAATTATAGTGTTCATATGTTGGAACAACTTGTATCTGCTTCTGTTCCTGTGTTGGAACAAGCTGTCGGACCAACTTTTGAGCCTGTTGGTCCAAATATTAAAAGTATTGACATGATTCAGTCTCATGTCCGCCCAAATGAACCTATAGATGTTGAAGTTATTGCTACTATCGAAACAGAGTAGGGTGTTGTTCCTACCCCTGATGTTGTAGTAATGTCTGCACAGGCTCCCATTCTGCTAAATGTCGAGCCACTTGTATCTAAGAGTGTTCAAGAAAAGTCTGTTGTCACGGAAAAATGAATATAGTCTAACTTCTTAACAGAGCATTTTTCCAAGCCCTTAACACCTCACGATATCACGAGAGCCACCAAGGGAGCTGCTGGCATATCTATCGGTGAACCAAGGCCAATTCCTAAACCTGTTGAGGTTATTAGAAAGGGCAAGGTTATTGCAACCGAATCAAATGAGGAAGTTTCTGAAGCAACATGCATTGTCAATCTAATGATGGATCAAGTCAATGCAAAAGCAGTTGCAAAAATTAACATCTTCGATACTTGGGTTATGAACAGAATGGCCAATAGGTATGATCAAGTTATTAAAGGAAAAGGTGTTAGCGGAAAATGGTTGAAGTTGGTCAATGTGGAGAAACGAGTCCTAAAGTGGGTTAAAACCTCTGAGGTCTATGAAGCTCTCAAAAGGAAAGATCTGGTATAAGCCAATATCAAAGGTCGAGCTCTTTTTCCTGCGCTCGAAGCAAGAAAAGCAAATTTTAATCCGATGGAAAGAAATGCTTCTGCAGAAGAAAAAACCTTAAAGAGACTTGATCAAATCATGCAAAACTATAGCTCAACTGTTCTCAGATTTGTTCATGACGACGACTGTTCAGGGTTGAATATGTTTTATAATCCATCCGAGCCGATGCAAATCTCTAAGAATAATAATTTGATATCACCAGAAGAAAAGAAAGCTGCTACTCACCTTATTGAACTAGGAATGTTTCTGTTGAAGAAAAACGCCTTCTAGCTCAGCCCCGTATTGATCAGACTCAAGATCCCATTCAACCTGATCAAATCATGGAAGAAGAGGAAAATAATTTTGAATACATTCAATCGCCTGTTCTACAAGAATCAGAAGTATTGGAAACTTTTGTTCTATAGGCAGAGAAGTCTCCAGTGAAAGAGACTGAAGTTAATCAGCATATTGAGGCACAATCTGAAGGGGAACCCTTTAAAGAAGACGAATCTGATAAGACTCCTTCAGCTGAGGGGGAACAAGACAACAATGATAATTCGTCAGAAGGACTACCGTTATCACAATGCTTCATTCCCTGCTCACCATCTCCTTGATCATATCCAGTAATAACAGATGCGAATATTTTTGAAAGAGTTGTTAATTACCTCTTCATTCTGAAGGTCCTTCTGAACTGATTCGTAAGGTTTGTGAAGACATTCTTAGAGATCAAGAGAATTCCAGGGATGAATTTGAGGCAGATAAACCAGAGCACCTAGTGCAGGCTCATACTCATATTAGTCCTATTAGAACTTCTCCAGCCAGCCCTCCAGAGATGTCATCTACTGAAGAAACCCCTCATGAAAGTGGAAATTTGTTAATCTATATGGCGGAAATGATGCATTCTCTTCAAAAGAATATGAAGGACATGCAGTCCAGAATGTCAAAACTCGAGAAGGGTCATAGTTCAAACAAGAAAGAATTTTCTTCCTTACTTGCAACTCAAAGAATTGGAGAAGACCATGAAGAGAAATACTTACGAAATCAACATCGTCAACACTACATATTCCAAATTTGAAAAGAACTTCTTCAAAATACAGTCGGATAAGTTTGAGGAAGAAAGGGAATTCAACCTGAATCTTCATCAGAAAATTATATCTGAAATGAATCTTGTTCAAAGTCAAATGGTTGAGATGACCAATTGCATGAACATAGTCGACGTTGAACGTATGGAACAAGCTGATTCCTTTATAAGATCAATTCAAGCCATGGAAAATGTTGAAGTTGCCGCTGAGAAAGGGAAAAACCTTATTGCCCTTGATGTTGATAATGTTAAAAAGGGGGGAAGGTAGCTCAAGAGGAGGTGATAGCAGTTCTAGAAGTAGTAGATTAAGAGGAGGTGGTAGAAGTGGTGGATGGGGTGGTCGTGCTCCCAGTGGTGGTCGTGCTCCCCTCCCTAAATTTTGTAATCTCCTAACTGGTGAATGGTTCACTGATCCAAACGTGGAAGGACGATAATCTCTTTTCTTTTAATTATCTTTTGTTAGTTTTTGAACTTGGTTTTTGGAATTTGGTTTTTGGAACTTACACTTGAAGTTTGTGAACTGATGTCATTCTTATTTTTAATTTGATGAGTGATTATCTTATCTTATTAATTTTGCAAAGTTTTAACATCATCAAAAAGGGAGAAATTGTTGGGTCAAATTATTTTGACTAACGTTATTTTAATGATGTATTAGTAAAACTTTGATTAATAATGAAGCTAAGCTGTCTAATTGTTATTTGTGCAAGTGCATCAAAAATATGTTAAGTTAGACTTGGTTTGAAACAGGCTAATTAGACGTGTTGCTAGTTAGACGTGCAGTCTAACAGATACGTAGTTAGACGTGCAGTCTAACAAATACGTAGTTAGACGTGCAGTCTAACAGATACGTAGTTAGACGTGCAGTCTAACAAATATGTAGTTAGACGTGCATTCTAACTCCATTAGACTTGGTGGTCTAATGAATCTCGCTATTAGACGTTGGCGTCTAACTTCCTTAGACTTGGCAGTCTAATGGAGCATGTCTAATGCCTCGCTTCAGCAGTTTCTTGAAGTTAGCATCCGTCTACCCACGATCAACTAGTTGTATGCTACTCCTACTCTACTCATCTGTACAGTCCAGTATGCCAGCTATTTGTACCCAATAAATGAACGCCACGTACGCGAATATTCCTCCACTACCTGTTCAGTAAAGGATAGTTTCAGAAGAATATATGGCGCACTACCAGTTCGGTACGGCCACAATCCTTGTGCACAGAGCCTGTTGTACTCGTGTACTATGAAGGCTTTCCAATGGGTGCTTGCCGAGTGTCCATCTAGAAGATTTGACCGTTGGTGTCTTTCCTCTATATATAGATCCTCAAGGACAAAGGTCGATGTACCAGAGAAAGTAACCAGTTTGTACGAGCGTACTAGACTTATTGATTTCACAAGCCTTAACTGCTATCAATCTCATACTCTTGCACTTTTTTATTTGTACATCTTCAAGTTCAAGAGAGAATCAAAATCTGTCTAGCTGAGAAATACTCTTAACCATATTGTAAGTTGAACAGAGCCTATTCTGTTCAACAGTTAGCTAGCAAGTAAATTGTATTTGATTCAAAGAAGTATAGTGAATCCTTTCGGTGGTTGAAAGAAGGGGTGACGTAGGAGAGGTTTCTCTGAACATCCATAAACATCTTGCTGTGTCATTTACATTTTGTCTTTCCTTCTCTCATTGGTTCATATCTTCAAACCTGAGCGAACATTTCTGCACTTGAATCGCTTCAAGAGTTTGTAAAGATTTGTGAAAAATAGAAAGTGATATTAATCCCCTAATAGGATTTCTATCAAACCGTTTTCTAGAAGTTGTCATCAATAGTTAGACCCCGTCTCTATTGATTACATTGATCGTATCAAAATCACATTTCCAACAAGAAGACAACTTATTATCTTCACCAACAACAATAAAAGAAAGAGCATGACCAGGGGATATAACTACTTCCTTTATACGGTAAATATAAGTACCACTTTCTTTACAATTTACCAGTTACAAAATAATATGGACACTAAAAGACAAGCGGTAAAGTTTACCAACTAAAAAACAATATGGACACTATAAAGACAAGAAAATCAAATAAATCATAAAGTGGAAGCACACTCTAGCATCTTTCATAACGATAAATGGTGTTTCACAGAAATATAGCTCTCAACAAGCAGGAATACGTTAATGGTTCTATCATCGACTTCAAAAGTTGTGTAATATGAAAACTGAGAATGGCATAAAAATTAATATTACATATCACAAAAAAAACTAAAATAATTAAAAGCGGAAAGTTTCAAGAACATGTGCATCTTCACGAACTCGCAAATCATTTATCACATATGAGGACAAAAAATTGTTTATATCAAATACCGTATTTCATACATCATTCATTAACATTTGTTAAAGTATTCATTTCCACTAACCTCATTAAAAATTTCAAGATAGGATACTCGAAGATGAAACTATTGGCCTTGAGTCTGAAGCAATAACTTAATAACTAGCATCAACTTATCATTGACCAAAGGTATTAGCAACTGAGTGGTAAATATTATGTCAACTTATTTTTATTCTCATAAAGTACTTTGTCAATATCATTTATTTGAACAGAAAAATAGTCCAATAGTTATTCATAATTAGTGGAAGATAACATAATGATTAATAAAAGTACAGAAAAAAAATTATTGAACTTTATCTAGTCTCAACAAATTTTCAATACAAGCTTACATTTTGGATGATGATGAAGGTATCTTTTATTACTAGGGATATTATTCATGGAGATCTTTGATCAAACTGCACATGTTAATGAACAAAATTAAAAATAATATGATATCAAGGTTTAAGTATAAAATGCTTTAGTTGCACACTCAGATCACTTTAAATTTTTTAAAAGCCACAGGTAGTTCATACAAATTAAAAAAAATAAATGAATGAAGATATAAAAAAATAAATGAATGAAGATATATTTCAGTATAGGAGTACCAGGTTTCAGATTTTTGAAAAGTCATAGGTAGTTCATACAAATCAAGAACAACTGAAATCAGTGAACATAAAAGAATAATTGTAAGGCTCCTTCAAATTACATTGTATATTTAACTTGTTTATTAGCCTATTTAAACCAGGATTACTTTTGGCATGGCTCTACTATAGACTATAAATTTTGAAAAAGTTTGCAATTTCTTATGATAGAACCAAAATGATAGTTCACTCTTGCTACAATGCTTTTCATTTTTAATTGCACATAGATTCTCATAGATGTCAACAACTTCTACTCCAAATAAACTGGTACATTAAATTCAGATATGCAGCTCAAATAATCAAGAAGAAATGCGCAACAATGATGAGGTGTCCTCAAAATTATTCAAATCCTTTAAAGATAAATAACTAAGGAAGCATTATTAGAATTAATGCAAGAAACTTCCAACCATTTCAAGTGAAATTTCTTACTCCTTAAAATTTGAAACTTAAATTGTATGTGTCTTCCTACTACTTGTAACTCCATAGGAAAAAACAGTTCCTACAACGTTGTCAAGGGCATCTTATGTTAAAACATAGTGCACAAAACCCTTGGATAATAATAGAACTAAAATTTGACCAATGTCTAGTTAAAAGAGAACAATGAATACATTATTTTTCCTTGGAAATCGAATCACATATATAACAACAGAGTTGAATCTAAGATATGATGCGTAGATTCAATCATTTGTTTCAGTGGGCAAAACATTTATCTTTGACCATGTGTAAGGATTAACGGTTTGAAATATTTAGTAAGCCAAAAAATTGATGAATATTATTTATGCCTTTCATTGCAGCTTTTAGGAGTAGTCTAGTAGCCACTTCATATACTTCAGGAGAAATTGTAATCCAGTTATAAAATAAAGTAAAAAGAGTACGTCAAAAGTTATGCATATAAAAATTAACCCAATATTTTCAATGCACATAGTGTGACCCAGTAACATATCGGTATATCTAGTTCAAAACGTATAATGCCCTATATCGTTTGTAGTAAAGTAAGGAAGACAAATTTAAATTATATGTTGAATCGTAACAAGAAGAGGAAATTAAACATGTTGATATCCATCTATCTATGATTACCCAAGAAGAAAAATATATTGACCAGTTAAGTTGTCAATGTGTTCCTTGTTCTCTGCAAAATGATCCGTTGTTATCTTTGGAGCCATGATCACTACTCCTTCAATTAACCAAAGTTGATATATACATCAACTTTGATTAAAAATAAGTCATTTTGATAGGTAGAAAATATAATATGTGGTAGTTAAAGAACTAGTAAATAGAAGAAACATATGTATCATAAATCTTCTATGGTCCGACTTGAGAGAGATATTTCAAAGTCATTTTTGCTTGAATGGAGGCTGCAATTCTTTTCCTCAAAAGAATCTTATAGTTATCTAAAATTTATAATTAAGAGACTTCTGCTTACAAAATTTAAGGATTCAAATTTATTGATTTCATTTGGCAATAGAAAAAGGCGGAAACATCAATCCTTTTTTTATGGACTGAGTTTGAACTCTCTTAAACAAATATGTGACAGAAAAAAATATCAAAAGTTGTAATCTACCTATGTGAAATGAAGCTTTTGTAGTCCCTAGACGAATATTACAGACAACACAATCTCAGATAGTTTGCCGACAAAGGCCTGAAGGGACCCTAAAAAATTCCTCTTACCTTATTCATAACTTCCTTCACATTATCAAGATTAAAAAGAATACCTAATAACGATCAACTAGAGGGACTGGTCATTTTTACTTGTCATACGATATTATCAATCAGGATGAGTCATGCTAGATACATGATTTGGAACCCGAAGAAAACAACAATTAAACAAGTTCAGGAGTAGAAAATGTATAACAAATATACCTTCTGCAGTTCAACACCTTCTGTAGTTCAGTAGGAATAGCGAAACTTTTTTGAATTGCAGATCCAAGTAATTGTTTATAATAAGACATCCAATAAACTATGAGTACATCTGATCCTACCTTGCACCATTTCCGTGGATAAAAATGATAATTTCTATAAGTATATGCTCGTAATTACTTATACACAATCTATGGTTTGGAACAATAAAGAAAATTTATGTTCTGTTTATCTTTTTTCCTTTCAATAAATTTTCTGCTATAACACACTCTTACAAATATGATGAAAGAATAGATTGCCACATGAAGTTATGTTGCTATGTTGTTAGAAAGGGATAAGACCAACTAGTTTCTGTATAATGTTAGATTAGGAAGTTTGTGTTGTGTTCTTAGATTAATTTCTTTTAAGAGTTTACAAAGAAAAAGTCTAGACTAGATTAAACAAAGTTTTGAATGATTAATGTCTGTCTGTAGAAATTATGTTTTCATTGATATGATTAGTTTTATGGCCCAATTTTCTTCACTCTTCTCTACTACGTCAAATTTAAAAAAATATATAGACTATACAATTTTATCGCCCTGTTCAGAACAAATTAATAGTTTTATTGCCATTTTCAAACTATATAAATTTTCTTTCTCCTATATCAAACTTACAAATACTTGGATTGTAAATTACTAGAATCAAAGAATAATAATTAAAATCAAACTAAAAATTTGTGAATACAACCGACTATAATTAATAATTTTATCTTTAGACTAAAAACAAACCAGTGGTGAAATTTCTTGTGTATAATTTTAGAAAAAATAGAGAAATATTGTAAACATTCCAAAATAATCATTGAAATAGAGATTAAAATACGAGAGTTTCATCTAAATATATTCATAATCTACAGAAAAATAATATGCATCAGATCGTATAGGAAAGGTAAAAATACACCATCAAACAAACAATCAGACGAAATAAGCCTTGCATTTTTCCTTTTTCAGTCGTCTGGTGGAGAGTGAGATAAATGGGGGCAAACATTGACAGGTAGGGTTTGATGGAGAACAATACTAGTTCCGATCAAACTGATCGCCGTTTAGAAATGTTTAGAAGGATCTCTAAGCCGATTTGGACTAAATTTATTGTCGTAATATAAACATTTGGAAAGATCGGAAGATTGTTGATAGTCTTGATAGAATGAGATTTTCTCTTCGTAGTGTTGAGTGGTGTGATGTGAAGGTCTTGAAGCCGTTTATCTAAAAATTAGTTTAGGATTAAATTATCCGAAGCAAAACTGATTTTAGGGTTTTATTATTATTTTTTAAAATCAAAATATTTTAAGGGTTGCGGTAAGTGAATGGTTGGGGAAAGTCTTTTTTATTTTATTAACTCTTTCAAGGCATAATATATGTCGGCAATTAAACGTTGGCACATGTACAATTTATTGTAGTGTTAATATTTAATATCTCGTATTCTGAATTGTTTTTACTATCGAAATGGGGACACAAATATCATATTCGCCCATCATCGGTTAACCACAAGTCAAAAAAAAAGAAAACGCTCCAAATGGGATAATTTGAATATAATACCGCGTGACAAATTATAATTGTCATCCTTATCATCGTCGTTGACGGATAGATTCTTAAAATCTCGAGTTTACTCTTAAAATTTTATAATAAGTTTACTATTTTAAATTTAGGATAATAAGTTTTACGATTTTATAAGATTAAAAATAATTTCGTTTTTATGATTTTATACTATTTTACATTAAGGTAAAAAATTATATTAATAAATTAGAACAAAAAATTATTTATTCAAATTAATTAATTAATATAATTAATTTTATAAATATAATTTTTTTATAGTATTATTAATTTTATATTTAAATATATAAATTTTTTAATTTGGCTAGTTATAAATTATCTTGGGAAAAACTAAGAGTTAATTAACTTAGAAGAAATAGTTTAGAAAATTAAGTAATGAGTTAATTAACAGAAAATTATTAATATTAATCAATTAAGGTTTGATGATGTTAAGACATTAATGAAGCTAAGCCGTCTAATTGTTTCTATGCAAGTGCATCAGATTTGGCTAAGTTAGACGCGGTCTAAGTAGGCTAATTAGACGTGTTACGTAGTTAGACGTGTTAGTCTAATAGATACTGTTAGGATCTAGGTAGCCGCTGGAGTACTGGGGGTTGGACCGGTTAGCGGTTCTCACTCGAAGGGTGGTGGTCAATCCGGTTAGAGATTAGCACCGGGGTTTCAATACTACACAACCTGTCACAAACCCTTGAACTAGATTCAAGCGCGGAAGAGGTTTGCTTTCAGGTTGAAGCGGTACACTTGTATGATAGGCACAACCGGTTTCGGATGATGAGGATTTAGAAATTGATGGGTCGGTTTCGATAACCTGGTGATTCGGCTTGGATAGAGTTAAGTAGGTTGTAGTGGTACGGATCGGTTAGATGATGGAACCGGCAGAAAGTAAATGACAAGACAGATTTTATGGATGTTCGGAGATAAAGCTCCTATGTCACCCCTTCTTCTCGAAACCGCGAGAAGGATATTCACTAAGGAATACAAGTACAATCCGATCGAGACTTATTTCCTGCTCGATAACACTCTTACAATTTACACCAAAAGTGTAAAACACACACTTTTACTTTAGCACTTAGGCTTTCTAGAACAACGCAGTCTTATCACTTATAGAATAAATGCTCTTAGAATTTCTGACTTGTCTCACTGTATCTCTTGTGTGTTGCTTGTCCCACATTTACTCTTCTTCAACTGCCCCTTTTATAGGTGAAATATGCCAACGGTCATATTTCACTACCTTGAATTTGATTGGCTAAGCAGGGATGCAGAGGTTCAGTGATTTAGTGATTCAGAGCCTGCGGTCACCTTTTCAGACCTGACGGTCAACCTCAGACCTGGCAGTCTGTTCTTCCGGTGTGTAGGACAAACCTGCTAGGTTTGTCTTTTACTCAATATAGACACTGTCTGTTAGGCAGTTGTCTGTACTTGGAAGATCTCCTTTCTGATTTATCCCGAAGTGGAAAGATCCTGTAGGACTGTCTTCTGCAGTCTGCAGACTTTCCTCAGACTTGTATGGATATGGAAGTGTTCAGTCTGTTCCTTTGGTATCATTCTCAACAGATGCCCGAATTGTCTTCTTGTACAGGTCGGTCATTTGACTTAACCGGATGGCTTCCGGTACGAGTGATGTAACCGGACTTCTTCCGGTTATTTGTGGTCGGTCGGCTGTCTGATGTTTCCGGTTTTAAGCTTTGGCCGATCCTTTCTTTGTGCGGTCATGTTCCAAGTATTCTTGGTGGGTTTATTAGCTTGACCGGCTAGTTTTCTTAGCCGGTTCTTTTGTTTGTCCGGTCCAGTTCCTTGTTCCTGCATGGAAAATTTATTTAAGTTAGGTTTATTTGAACCGGTCTGATTTTATCTAACAGATACGTAGTTAGACGTGCTAGTCTAACAGATACGTAGTTAGACGTGCTAGTCTAACAAATACGTAGTTAGACGTACCAGTCTAACATATACGTAGATAGACGTGTCAGTCTAACAGATACGTATTTAGACATGTCAGTCTAACAGATATGTAGTTAGACATGCCAGTCTAACAGATACGTAGTTAGACGTGACAGTCTAACAAATACATAATTAAACGTGTTAGTCTAACAAATACGTAGTTAGACGTGCATGTCTAACAGATACGTACTTAGACGTGCCAGTCTAACAGATACGTAGTTAGATGTGTCAGTCTAACAAATTTATAGTTAGACGTGCAAATCTAACAGATACGTAGTTAGACGTGCTAGTCTAACAGATACGTAGTTAGACATGTCAGTCTAATAGATACGTAATTAGACGTACTAGTCTAACAGATACGTAGTTAGACGTGCTAGTCTAACAGATACGTAGTTAGACGTGCAATTCTAACTGCTTCAGATTAGTCTGAAGTGATGTAAGGTTAGACGTTGTAGTCTAACTCCATTAGACGTGGTAGTCTAATAGGATGCGTAGTTAGACGTTGTAGTCTAACTCCATTAGACGTAGTAGTCTAATGGATCTCTCTGATACACGTTGGCGTCTAACTCTATTAGACTTGGTGGTCTAATGGAGCTCGTCTAATGTCTCGCTTCAACAGTCGTCTGAAGTTAGCATACGTTTACCCACGATCAACTAGTTGAATGCTACTCCTGCTCGACTTTCTCTTGCAGTTAAGTACGCCAGTTACTTGCATCAAATGAATGAAAGCCACGTACGCAAATATTCCTCCCACTACTTTTTCAGTACAGGACAGTTGCAGAAGGATATCCCACGCACTACCGTTTAGTACGGCCACGTTCCAGAAATACAGAGTCTGTTTTACTTTGTCCTTTAGGCAGTCATCCTATGGGCATGTGCCACGTGTCCATATAGAAGATTTGACCGTTGGTGTCCTTCCACTATATTTATATACTCAATGAAAATAGACAAATCTATAGAAGATTTAGAAGTTACTTTGTTCACATTACTCACGAATTACCGAATCACTCTTGCACTTACTAATTGTACATCATACTCAAGTTCAAGAGAGAGAATAAAAAATACTGTATTAGTTGAGAGATATTCTTAATCACATTGTAAGTTAACAGAGTATGTTCTGTTTAACAAAGTGCTAGCTATTCAGTGAACTGTATTTGATTCAAGAAGTTTAGTGAAATCCTTCCGGTTGTTGGAAGAAGGGGTAACGTAGGAGAGTTAGCTCCGAACATCCATAAACATATTGTTGTGTTCTTTCCTTCTGTCTTTCATTATTTCATTGGTTCAAGGCTTCAAACACAAACAAACAATTCTGCACTTGAATCATTTCAAGTGTTTGTGAAAGTTTGCGAATAATAAAAAGAGATATTAATCCCTAACAGGATTTTTATCAATCAGTTTGTCCGAAGTTGTTATCAATAGTTAGACCCCATCTCTATTGATTACACCGATCCTATCAATTGTTATCAGAGCTCTGTTTTCTATTCTCAAGCAACAAGAACCTGAATCATGTCAAAAGATGCTAGCTCCTCTAAAATTCCTATGTTTTCGAAAGAAAACTACATATTGTGGAAGAAGAGAGTTCGTGCCCATCTTGCTTCCTTGCACAATGACATGTGGAGTGTTGTCACTAAAGGACCTATCAAGATCGACAAAAAAAAATATGAGTGAAAAATGAAGATAAGAGGAAGAACAACCTCAACAACCTGGCCATGGATGTCCTGTACAGATCCCTTGATGATAGCATGCTCAAGTACATCATATCTTGCGAGTCTGCCAAAGAAATTTGGGACAGACTCACTCAACTCTGTGAAGGTAACGCGCAAACCAAAGAGAACAAGAATACGGTTGTCACTTAGCAGTTTGACAACTTTAAGATGCGTCTAGGAAAGACGATGACTTAGTTCGATGCAAGATTCAGTCAGATTGTCAACACCCTATCCATAGGCAAGACCTACAGCAACAGAGAGATTTCTATAAAGGTCATGTGAGCTTTACCTAAGGAGTGGGACATCAAGACTATGGCGATGAGGGAGTCCAAAGACCTAAATAAGATGGAGCTCTTCGACTTGTTAGCCGATCTGAAGGCCTATGAGTTCGATTTGAACTCAAGGATTGAAGAGGAGCACCCCACATCCGTCATCATTACCAAGGCTTTGGTGTCTTCCGAAGAGTCACTAGTTGTCAACGAAGAAAAGTCGTCTGCCCAGAAGCTTAGCAACGACACAATGGCTCTTCTCGTGAAGAAATTCAGGAAATACATAAAGAAGAGCATTCCTAACTCAAGCTCTTCAAATAATACTAATGATTATAAATCTAAATAAAAAGCTAATGTTAAGTATTTTAACTGTGGTATTTTAGGTCATTAGAAGTCGGAGTGCAAAAAGCCTAAACGTGATGAGAAGAAGAATGATAATGAAGGTGAGTTGAAGGCTCTCTTTGCAGCAGACAACAAGGCCAAGTGAATTCAAAGCAACTCGGACTATTCATCATCCAACGATAGTGATGATGAAGAGGTTGCTTGCTTCATGGTAAGAGAAGAGGAAGATTCTGAAGAATCTGAGGTATTGAATTTCTCAACAGAAGATTTTTTCACGAGATGAACTAGTGGATGCATTAAATGATATGGTCTCGAAGTATAAAAAGTTGTCAGAATCTCAAAACAAACCAATCTCAGAATCTGAAAATGATGAACCAATATTTTCTCAAACCTTTGAGTCAAAAGTTTTTGAAAACATGGATGAGATTTCATTTGAGAATGAAATGCTCAAGAAAAGATTCAAACCCTTTCTTCTGAAAATAAACGTTTAACTTATATTGTTAGTTCGTGGACAAGGTCTAGAGAAGCTGTCAAATATCATATCAGTCTGTTGAAGTCTGCCAGATGTAAATCTGGTCTAGGATTTGATGGCAATGACTCAGACAAGTCCTATAAGAAGTAAAACTCAACAACTGACAAGCTTAAGCCAATAAGCTTTGTCAAAGGGAGTTTAACTGATACTGAAACTGATCCAAGCTGTGAGGATTTAACTTTAAAGGATGAGATAACTTATGTTCCACCAATAGTTAGCTGGTTGAAACTTAAGTTAGATGTAGCTAACAAGTCTAGCAAACCAAAACCTGCCAAGAAGTCAAGGAGTTTTAAAAGAAAACCACCCTCTAAAGTTAAGGGATCAGTGGCTAGCATGAAGACATCTACTAAGTCAAAATCATACGCACTTATTACTACACAAAAAGGGAAGTTCATCAGAATAACCCAAATATGGATTCCTAAAGGACTGATTGATCGAGGACCCAAGTGAATGTGGGTACCAAAGTTTGTAAATATTTCCTTGTGTAGGTGATATAGGAAAGCTGCAGGAAGGAAGATTGGAGGATAATCTTCTGAATAATTATTCTAGAGGATCAACAGTGGCACATGCCACTTCCAAGGACTAAATTTTTTCTTCCTTAAAAATAATTTTGATCTTGAGGACTTCAAAAACATTTGTTTATTCTTTTTGTACATGCATAAATTTAGGGGGAAATTTATTGTGTAAATAAATATGCAAGCAAATGAAAGCTTTAATCAGTCTATTAGACGAGATCGTCTAAAAGAAAAGCAAGTACTTAGACGTACACATACTTACACAATCTAATGTGAAATGTCTTGGTGAAAACCTACGCGGTTAGATGTCGAAGTCTAATAGACGTTCAAACGCTTACAAGACAAGAGTAGTTGGATGCTCACATCTAACCAAACACACATTTAATATGTGTTGTTCATGCATAATCAGACGTCTACGTCTAATAGACGGATAAACATCTATAAGACACGTGATTAGACGCATGCGTTTAATAGACTCATGCGTCTAATAGACGTTTTGCTTACACATATTGTAGAAGTAAATGAAACGTCTAAATACGTGCTCTATTAGACGCTTCATCTTCAAAGTGATTAAGGACAACTGTCCTGTCCTTTATGCGCTGTCATCTAATTTTCCCGCTCAAAATATTGAACAGTCATTCCTAGAAACTTGAAGACGCGTGTCTCTCACGGTTAAGGAATATGACTGACATAACCCTTAAATTAATGATGACAACTTGTGGGAAAAGGTGTCTTACATTAATTATTGGGCCCATCTTATATAAAAAATGGCGGTTAGGCCATGTGACTGTTAGAATTCTATATAAGGATATCGTGCATGCTTCTAAAACATTTTCGATCAATATTTTCTTAAGAATTCTAGTTTTCTCTAACTTCTCTCTAAGAAATCTTTTTATCTTCTTCATTTTCTCTCAAATGACTAACAAGAAGATTACTCTCGGTCACTACACTCTACAGGTGGATTTTCCCTTGGTTTATTTTTTCGATCAATAAGATGTGGTTGATATGTTCCGATCATTGGAGTATTCCGGTCTCGGAAAATATCTTCACGGCCCATTTATATTTTACGAGAATGAAGTTAACGAGTTTTTCAAGACGGCGGTCTTGGTTGGAGAATCTATTACGACGATAGTGAACGAATTGCCTATTTCTTTCAACGAAGCGGCCTATGCGGAGTTCTTCAAACTTCCATCGGAGGGTCACACATTTAATCTGGCGTTACCAGCGGAAACTATTACGGAGATGAAGACGTTTTTTTTCCAACGAAGGCTCTACGATAAGGATAAATAGGAAGAAGAAGGCTCTAAATCCTCATTTCATCTTATTAAACGATATTGCAGCAAAAGTGCTCCAAGAAAGGGTAGGATCTTTCGATTCATATAGTCAGGATCGCTTCGACTATATGACTGCCATTTCAAAAGTTATTCAAGTAAACTGGGCTTCGACTCTATTCTCTAATCTCTGTGAGTCGATTTATTCCAATAATAAGGAGAGTGTAAGCTTCGCGGCCCAACTCAGTCGCCTTATGAAACATTTGGGTGTCTCTATGGGTGAGGGTGAGGCCATTAACCCTAGTCGCATATACACAAACTTCTCCATGAAGAGTACTCTGGCGAGAATGAAGCTCTCAAAGGAGATGGGTTCCGGTTCTTCTATCCAACAGACTGGTGGTCAGTCGGTCACTCGTTCGAAGAGACAGACTATTTATGTGCTGTCTACGGGGGTAAAGCAAACCAAATCGGTTATGGAGTCTGAGGCGAGTACAAACAGCCAAAAGAGCTCCTTGAAGAAAGATTCTGGAGTAGTTGACTCCAGGGCAAGACTGAATCTCCCACCTATTGCTGCAGTTCCTATTTCTTCACTCTCTTTCCATCCACCAACCCATTGAAGAAACAGGCTAAGTCATCTGGTCATGCTGAAGATCAGAAGAAGGCGTCTAAAGTGTCTAAAGCATCTAGCGCGTCTAAGGCGTCTAAAAGTTTAAAAAGTCTAACAAGGTAATCTCCTCCTCTCCCTTGGCATCTATGCCTACTTGTGATGTTCTTGTGATGGAACAAGCTACCGGACCGACTATTGAGCCAGTCGGTCCAATTATTGAAATTGTTGACAGTGTCTCGTCGCCTGTCCAACCCAAAGTGCCATCAGCTGTTGTCGCTGCCAGTGTTATTGAAATGTCAGCAATTGTTGAGACTGCTAGCATTACTCTATCTGAAACAGAGGAGGCCTTTGTTCCAACATATGCTACTGTTGTTGTATTATCTGAGCAGGGTCCTACTCTGCCGATTGTCAAGCCTCTTGCGTCCAAGATTACTGAAATACAATCTAATTTTATTGAGAAGGGCATTTGGTCTGTTCTTCCAGAAAGGGTGTTTACGAAGCCTAAGACTCCTTTTGAGATTATGAGATCAACAAGAGGTGCCATTGGCATCATTATTCACGAACCTATGTACTTTCTTAAACCTAAACCTATTGAGGATCCTGAAGAAAAAGGAAAAGAGACTGTCGTTGAATCTTCTGAGAAGGTATCTGAATTTGGCTGCATTGTCAACCTTGTGATGGAGCAGGTTGAACAGATGGCTTTTGAGAAAATCAACATCTTTGACACCTGGGTAAATTACAGAATGGAAACTCAGTTCGATGAGATGTTCTCAGAAAAGGAGATCGTTAATGAATGGAAAACGTAATAAAGAACGAGAATAGTATTCTAAGATGGGCTATGACAGACGCGGTTTCTGAAGCCCTTAATCGAAGGGAACTGGTGGTTGCAAACATTTTGGGACATATCCTTCTTCCCATGTTAGAAAAGAGAAGATCCAACTTCAACCCTATGGACAGAGATGCTCGTACGGAACAGAATGCTTTGAAGAGGCTGGATCTCATTATGCATAGTTATTGCTCAATCGTTCTCCAAAAGGCTCACGCCACAGAATCATTCAGGTTAACTTTATTTCATGATTCTTTCGATGAAGACAAGCCTATGGAAAATTTTTATGTTAACTAGTCCGAAATAGAAGAAGATGAGTAGGCTGCTGCCCATCTGGTTGAATTGGCAAATACTTCTTTTGAAGAGACACGTTTATCTGCCCTGCAGACTGCTAATTAGACACGTGCTTTGGTTCAAGCTGAAAAAGTGGTAGAAGAAGAAGTGGTTGTTGAAGCTCGTTTATCTTATTCTCAACTGAAGGAGACACTTGCATTGGATCCTACTATTATTGTGAAAAAGAGCCTTTAGTGGAAGAAGATGAATCAGCAAAGATTGTTGATAAGTCTTCGAATTCAGAATCAAAGGGGAAGCTTTGAAGGAAGCTAATCTCGAGGAAATTCCCTCTTCTACTGAGGAGGAACAAGATGCTAAGGAATATTCTTTAGAGGGTATTCCTTTGGAAGAATGCTTCATTCAGTGTTCTCCCGTTCCTCGATCAACTCCCATCATTACGGCTGTAAACATTGATGAGTATGTTAATAAACTTCCTCTACATTCTGACGACATTTTAGGAGGAATTCGACAAGTTTGTGTTGATATTATAAATGAAGAAGACAAATCCAAGGATGTGTCTAAGTCCCCCTCTTTACATTCTAAGGATGAAGAACTCGAGTGTTCTTTACAAGTAAACACGCATGAGAGTCCAATTCGGACTGCTCCTTCTCATTCTCATTCTGTATCCTCAATTGCTCGCTCTCCCGAAGAGGCACTTTATGGAGATGCAAAATTCCGTATTATGATGGATGCAATAAGTTCCATCAATCTAAATTTGGCGGATATGCAGTCTAGGTTAGTAAATCTTGAAAAGGGCTCGGTGATTAGTCGGAAAGAGATGTCTTCCTTCCTCGCTATTTAGAAATAATTTGAGATGACCATGCACTGAAACACATATGAACTCAACGTTGCAAACTCCAAGCATAACAGATTTGAGAAAAGTGTCATTAGTACTCAAACCAAACAACATGCTGAGATAAAGGCCTTCAACTTGGAACTTCATCAGGTCATAGTAAATTCAATGGATCTCCTTCAAGCTCAAATGGTGTAAATGACCAAATCAATGGGTAAATTCTAAACAGAATGAATGGAGCAAGCTGATTCTCTTTCTAAGTCCATTCAAGCGATTAAAGTGGCTGAAGCTAATCTCATTAAAGAAAGAACTCGTGTTGAACTCCATGCTGCTGTTGTTGTTGATAATATTAAAAAGGGGGAAGGTAGCTCCAGAGGAGGCAGTTCTAGAGGTGGAGCTGCTAGAGGAACCCGATTCAAATGAAAAGTTCCTACTGAAGAGGATGAAGAAGGTCAAAACCAAGAAAGAAAACCTCAGGTCGTGGAAGCGATAGAGGCGGTGGAAGTGGAGGCGGCCGAGGAGGTGTCACTCGCTATCTCAACCTCCTAACTAGCAACTCTTTGGATGCAGAAGATGAAGATGCAAACGTGAAAAGGGAAGGACAATAAATCTCTTTCTTTGCTCATCTCATTTTAAAACTTATGATTTAAAAAACTTGTGTTGGTTTTTAACTTATGTTGGGGATTTAAAACGTATGTTGGTTTTTTAACTTATGTTAGGATATTTTTGTGAATCCTTTTGATCGTATTTGATGGGTATTTACAATGCTTTATTTAAGATTGCATGGTTTTAACATCATCAAAAAGGGAAATTTTCAACTAATTATGATCATTTAGCTTAAATCATCACAAAGGGGGAAATTGTTGGGAAAAATTAAGATTTAATTAACTTAGAAGAAATAGTTTGTAAAACTAAGTAAAGAGTTAATTAACAGAAAAGTGCTAATATAAATCATTTATGGTTTGATAATGTTTAGACATGAATGAATCTAAGCCGTCTAATTATTTCTATGCGGGTGCATCAGATTTGGCTAAGTTAGACGCGATTTAAGTAGGCTAATTAGACGTGTTACGTAGTTAGACGTGCTAGTCTAACAGATACGTAGTTAGACATATCAGTTTAACAGATACGTAGTTAGATGTGTAGTTAGACGTGTCAGTCTAACAGATACGTAGTTAGACGGGCCAATCTAACAGATACGTAGTTAGACGGCCAGTCTAACAGATACGTAGGTAGACGGGTCAGTCTAACAGATACGTAGTTAGACATACAACTCTAACTCCTTCAGATTAGTCTAAAGTGATGTAAGGTTAGGCGTTGTAGTCTAACTTCATTAGACATGGTAGTCTAATGGGATGCGTAGTTAGACGTTGCAGTCTAACTCCATTTGACGTGGCAGTCTAATGGATCTCTTTGATAAATTTTAAAATTATTTATAAATAGGGCAAATTACCTGAGCGGCCCTCGAACTATCTCGATCGCTCACTTTTGGCCCTCAAACTAATTTTTGAAACAAATCGCCCCTTCAACTTTTATAAAGGTCACCAGTGGCCCTTCCGTCAATTTTTTAGTTAAACCTAACTGTTTAAGTTTAAAATATTATTTTTTTTTATATATTATCTTTAATCTTATATTTTATATTTATATATATAGGTTTAAGTTTAAAATATTTCATTTTTTTATATATTATCTTTAATCTTATATTTTATATTTATATATATAATTATTAAATCGCTTATATATAATATTATATATATATATATATTATTATTAAATTTTATATAATTATTAAATCTTTTATATAATAAATAATATATATTATTTATTTTTATCTATCTATATATATAATTTATATATATTATCTTTAACTAATTTATATATAATATTTATATAATATATATTTTAAAAAATAATTTAAGTGTTAAAAGTATTTGAGTAGTTAGAAGGTTTCAATTACTTTTAATATATTATTATTAAATTTTATATAATTATTAAATCTTTTATATAATAAATAATATATATTATTTATTTTTATCTATCTATATATAATTTATATATATTATCTTTAACTAATTTATATATAATATTTATATAATATATATTTTAAAAAATAATTTAAGTGTTAAAAGTATTTGAGTAGTTAGAAGGTTTCAATTACTTTTAATCTTTCAAATTATTTTGTAAAATATATATTCTATAAATTCTATAAATTTATTTATATATATAATTAATGATTAGGGATAATCCATATAATTTATTTTTAAATTTTGTTTTATATATATTAAAAATAATTTATTAAAAGTAATTGTAATCTTTTAACTACTCAAATACTTTTAACACTTAAATTATTTTTAAAAATATATATTATATAAATATTATATATTTAGTTAAAGATAATATATATAAATTATATATATATATATATAGATAAAAATAAATAATATATATTATTTATGTATTATATAAAAGATTTAATAATTATATAAAATTTAATAATAATATATATATATATATATAATATTATATATAAGCGATTTAATAATTATATATATAAATATAAAATATAAGATTAAAGATAATATATAAAAAATAATATTTTAAACTTAAACCTATATATATAAATATAAAATATAAGATTAAAGATAATATATAAAAAAAAAAATATTTTAAACTTAAATAGTTAGGTTTAACTAAAAAATTGACGGAAGGGCCACTGGTGACCTTTATAAAAGTTGAAGGGGCGATTTGTTTCAAAAATTAGTTTGAGGGCCAAAAGTGAGCGATCGAGATAGTTCGAGGGCCGCCCAGGTAATTTGCCCTTATAAATATTATAAGAATACTTAAAAAAAAAATTATATGAAAGTTTAATTTATATTTGATTATTAAAAAATAATTATAAAAAATTAATACTAATTAAAATTATATTATATTTATAGAAAATATGAAATTTTTATAAGTTTAATGCAAATTTAAATTTAATTAAATATATTCAATATAAAATATAAATTTTATTTATGAATTAATAATAAATTAAAATTTTGTCAAAAAATTAAATTATTTATTAACATTATAAGATTATTATTTTTAATAATATATATATATAAGTAAATCTAAATAAATATTAAATATAAAATATGTTTTAAATAGTTTTAATGCAAATTTAAATTTAATGAAAATAAATTTAATATAAAATTTAAATTATATTAGATTAAATTAAACTGAAAAATAATTTTTATAAGTTTAATGCAAAATATAAAAATTTGTTTATGATTTAATGATAAATTAAGTTTAATTCAAAATTATTTATAAAAAAAAAATAACAAGAATATTAAAAAAAAATATTCTGAAGAATTATATAAGTAATAATTCTTAAGAAATATATAAGTTAGATGCAAATTCAAATTTAATAAAAATAAGTTAAATGTAAAATTTATATAGTATTAGATTAAATAGAAAAATGTAATTTTTTATAAGTTAAATGTAAGTTTAAATTAATAAAAATATGTTTAATGAAAAAAAAATAGATTTAATGAGAAATCAAATTTATATAAAAAAATAATTATTATTATTATGTTAAAAATAAAATTAAATAAAGTAATAATTTTGGTTTAAATTTGATCGTATTTAAAAATTAAATTAAAAAAAATATATAAATAAGATTTTATTAAATCTAATAGAAATTCTTATAATATTTTTAACATTTTACAAATTTAAAATAAAACAAATAATAAGATATAAGTTTATTTATTTCTAAACTAAAAATGGATTATTTAAATTTGAATTCTTATAAGTCTTAAAATCTATAATGTATAACAAAAATAAAAATTATTTCATGTGTCTTAAAATAAATATATAATGCATAAAAACATATCATGCATCTAAAATAGAAATATGATAATACAAATATAAGTATGGTGAAAAGAAAACTTACTTGACCTCATAAACGTTAATATATAATGGATGAGGATTTTAAAAATATCCTGCAATTAAAATATAATGTATAGTGTTATTCAAACAAACATATATATAGTAAACACATTAAAAAGATAAATAAAATTATTATACATGCATGACCAATAATCGGCTCTGCTCCATGGCAATAGAGAGATTATTTTAGTTCATTCCACTAGATGTTTTAAACGTTTTTCATATTTAGATTTTTTCGTACTTTTGAAACAAGTTCTAAAAGAATGATAAATTAAAATAAATAAAACTCTGTAAATATAGATAGAGCATCACAAAACCATGTTAAGCTTACATCATTCAATATTTCAATATTAGTAAATTGTTCTACCCGGTCAAAAGTCCAACCACTACCACTAGCACCAGATTTTATTTTGTGTTGAACAAATTTATCAACCCAACCATTAGTTGCCTTAGGACCAACTCTCTAAATAATTTGAGAGTTATTCCAATATCCCTACAATTTACGGAATCTCTCAAGGTGAGGGCATCTAGCTTTGACATCTCCATCAATTTTACATGACAAGTAACATAGTACATATAAATTTGCAAATATTGAAAATGCATAGAAATTGTAAAATAAAAAATCTAAACATAAAATAGTTTGGAAGGACCATGATACATTATGTTAAAAGTAGAAACTAAAAGAAAATGTATCAATAGTTTAAAGATTTCATAAAGAATATGGAGCGCAACCTGTGCATTATTGAATTCTTTGCTTTTGTAGGCAAATTTAGATTCATGTTTCGACGAACATTTATTGTGGTGACAAGCCTAAAGCTAGAAGAGGCAAGAAATGGAACACAATCTTTACTGATATTATCAAATTGATGTAGAAGATTTACTAAAAACTATTTGAATGATGGCAGTCCAGAAAAACAAAAAAATAAACAACTCACTTTTTCATCATACTATTATTCAAAAGACTACAAATAATATCGTGAGAAATGTATCAAAATAATTTATCAAATTCAAACAAAATCAGAAACTTGAAAACAAATTTTAAATTTTAATTAGGTCTACTTTACCATATAGAAAATAAGTTGAGTGAATGCATAAGCGTGAGTTTACCATCCAATTGTATTTTCAAAGTTCCATTAACATTATATATCCAATAACTGGAATGCAGTCTATTCTGATTAGTAGAGCTAATACCCTCCAAGGAATTCTGATACCTGATAATCAAATGCATAGATGTTAATAAATAACATCAGAAAAGTTTATTGACAAAATATCATAGACAAAAACATAAAATGAGACATGGTAATAGTAGGTAGAAGATGATGATCAAGCTCCGATCTAAATAAGGAATTTAGAGGATCATTATTGGCTTGGTAGAATTACCATCCAGTTGTAACGGTTGATTAGTTCATAGAAAAAACAATCAATCAATACCACAACTTGAATCTCTCTAAATTTGGAAGAACCCTACAAATTTAAGAATTATATTTTCTCTTTCTGTTCAAATTTTTACTCATAATTTTAGACAACAAACCTTACATTTATATTCATGAGTAGTTAATTCCGGGCAACACAATTCATTTTGGTATTGATCCAAGTAAATTATCGTTTCTTGAATTTATTTAAATTGATTTACTTTGTACGTGGTATGTGCATTCTCATACCTTCACTATTATTATAATACAAAAATCCTCATACCTCTACTTACACAATGTTCTAAGAGATTTACTAAAAATCTCCTTTTAGTTGTCTTGAATCTTTCGCATTATCAAGCACAAAACGACAGCGCACAAAACGACAGCGTGTTCGAATTATAGTCTCTTTTCTCAAATATTTTTTTGTTATTTAATAATAATGCAAAATTTAAATTTAACAGAAATATACCAAATAAAAAAGTTTGTTTATGAATTTGTGATAAATATAAGATTAATTTAAAACTATTTATAAACATAATAAGAATATTTAAAAAAATAAGTAATATTCATAATATAACAAATATATAAGTAAAAAAAGTAAATAAACATTAATGCAAAATTTGTGTTTAATAGATTTAATACAAATTTAAATTTAATAAAAATATATTTATTAAAATTTTTAAATTTTATTATATTAATTAGAAATAATATAATTTTTATAAGTTTAATGTAAAATATAAAAGTTTGTTTATGATTTAATGATAAATATAAGTTTTAAAAAATAAATAATATTCTTAATAAAAGAAATATATAAGTTAAAATTTAAATAAAATTTTATACAAAATATGATTTTAATAAGCTTGATTCAAATTTAAATTGAATGAAAGTAAGTTTCATTCAAAATTTAAATTATATTAGATTAAATAAAAAATGTAATTTTAATAAATTTAATGAAATTTAAATTTAATAAAAATACATTTAGTGCAAAAATATGAAAATATGTTTATGAATTAATGATAATATGAGTTTAATTAAAATTTTAAAATGATTTATAATTATTATATGAATATTTAAAAAAAATTATTATATGAAAATTTATTTATATTTGATTAAATAATTTTTTTTAATAAATTTAATACAAATTTAATTTTATAAAAATATTAAAATGTTTATGAATTAATAATATAATATAATATAAATTTAAATGAAAATTAAAAATTGTTTATAAACATTATAAGAATATTTAAAACAAGTAATATTCTTAATATAAGAAATATATAAGTAAAAAACTAAATAAAATATAATGAAAAAAATTAATAAGTTTAATAAAAAAAATTAAATTTAAATTATATTAGATTATAAAAATATAAAAAATTATTTAAAAAATAAATTTAAATTATATTGTATTTATAAAAAAAATGCAATTTTAATAATTTTAATGAAAATTTAAATTTAATGTAAAATATAAAATTTATTTATGAATTAATAATAAGTTTCAATTTAAGTAAAAATTTTAAATTATTTATAAACATTATAAGATTGTTCACAAAAATAATAATTATTTTTAATATAAGAAATATATTAGTAAATCTAAATAAAAATTAAATTAAAAATATTTTTTAAATAGGTTTAATTAGATTAAATTAAAAAGAATACAATTTTTATAAGTTTAATACAAAATATGTTTAATTCAAAATATAATTTTTTTATTAATTAATGATAAAAATAAGTTTAATACAAAATTTAAAATTATTTATAAAAATAATAAATTATAAGAATATTTAAGAAAATATATTCTTAAAAAATATATAAGTAAAATGAAATAAAATTGAATCCAAATTTGTTGAATGCAAATTTATATTTAATAAAAATAAATTAAATGTAAAATTTATATAATATTAGATAAAATAGAAAATATTAGTTTTAATAAGTTAAATGAAAATTTAAATTTAATAAAAATATGTTTAATATAAAATTTAAATTTGATGAGAAATCAAATTTATATAAAAATAAAATAATTATTATTATGTTAAAAATAAAATTAAATAAAGTAATAGTTTTGATTTAAATATGATGTATTTAAAAATAAAATTAGAAAAAATGTAAAATAAGATTTTAATAAATCTAATATAAATTCTAATAATATTTTTAACATTTACATTAAAACAAATGATAAGATATAAGTTTATTTATTACCAAACTAAAAATTGAATTATTAAATTTGAATTCATATAATTTTTAAAATCTATAATGCCTAAAAAAAAATTAAAATTATATCATGCATCTAAAACTAAACTTATAATGCATAAAAACATAACATGTATCTAAAATAAAAATATGATAATATAAATTTAAATAGGAAAGAAAACTTATTTGAACACAAAAATGCTAATATTTAATGAATAAGGATTCTAATAATATCCTGCAATTAAAAATTATTGTATAGTGTTATTCAAACAATTATATATATAGTAAACACATTAAAAAGATAAATAGAATTATTATATATGTATGGACCAACAAGCTGCTCCGCTCCATGACAACAATATTCGATATATTTACGTCTCTAATTTGATTAACCTTCATGATCTGAGATTAATCTTGTTTAACGTAAAAAACATAAAGGTGTCAATTAAATAAAGAAACTAAATAAATACATAAAGATACAACCATTCAATAGAGTGTGAGTATACAAAAATAGCATGTCAATATAATAATAATAGAGAGATCATTTAAGTTCATTCCACTAGATGTTTTACACGTTTTCCGCATTTAGATTTTCTTGTTCTTTTGAAACTAGTTCCAAAAGAATGAAAAAATTAAAATAATTAAAAATATATAAAATATATAGAGCATCACATCATTCATTTTCAGTAAATTGTTCAACTTGTTCTAATCCAGAAGTCCAACCACTAGCACTAGATTTTCTCTCCAAAGATAGACAAAGAATGGATCACCATGATCTATTTTGTATTGAACAAATTTGTCAACCCAACCATTAGCTTCCTTAGCACCATCTCTTTGAATATTTTGAGACTTATTCCAATATCCTTACAATTCACGGAATCTCTCAAGGTGAGGGTATCTAGCTTTGACATCTCCATCAATTTTACTTAAAAAGTAACATAGTACATAAGAATTTGAAAATAATGAAAATGCATAGAAATTGTAAAATATAAAACCTAGGTAGAACCATAGTTTGGAAGGCCCATGACACATTAAGTCTCTAGCCCATGATTCATGTCGCTACAATCATATATAATGTGTTGTTTGTCACCTTCTGACACGCCTAAAACTAGAAGAGGAAAAGGATGAAATGGAACACTAGCTTGACTGCTATTAACAAATTGATGTAAAAGATTTACAAAAAAACCCTTTTATAAGAAGGCAGTCCTGAAACACACCAAGAAACAAACAACTCACCTTTTCATCACACTAATATTCAAAAGTGTAAAACAATATCGTGAAAAATATATCAAAACAATTTATCAAATTCGAACAAAATCAAAAACTTGAAAACAAATTTAAAATTTTAATTAGGTTTACTTTACCTTATAGAAAATAACTTGAGCGAATGCAGAAGCCTTCATATGGAGAGTTTACTATTCAATTGTGTTTTCAAAGGTCCATTAACATTCGATATATAGCCAATAACTTGAATGTTTAGTGTTGGTTTCTAGTCTATTCTAATCAGTAGAGCTAAAACCCTCTAAGGAATTCTGATCCCTTGTAATCAAATGCATAAATATCAAGAAATAACTTCAAAAAAGTTTATTGACAAAAGATTATAGACAGAAAGATAAGATGAGACATGGGTAGTAGTAGTTAGAAGATGATGACCAGCTCCGATTCAAATAAGAAATTTAGAGAATCATTATTGGCTTGGTAGAAGTTACCATTAGAAATAACGGTTGATTAGTTCATAGAAAAATTAATCAATCAATAATTTTTACATGTCAATCGATCCAATACATTCTTTGATGACATTATCACAACTGTAATCTCTTTGGAAGAACTCCATATAATTAAAAAAAATTATTTTTTTTCTCTTTATGTTCAAATTTTTACTCAAAATTTTAGATAACAAACTTTACCTTGATCTTCATTAGTAGTTCGTAACCAGACATCCCAGACAACACACTTCACCTTAGTATTGATCCAACTAGATTATCGTTTATTGAATTTATTTAAATAATTTCACCCGGTACGTGGTATGTTCATTCTCGGACTTTCACTATTATTGTAATGCGAAAATTCCTCATAACTCTATTTACACAATGTTCTTGGAGATTTCTGAAAAATCTTCTTTTAGTTGTCTTGAATTTTTCCCATAATCAAGCACAAAATGGCAATGGGTTCGAATTCTAATCTTTTCTCAAAAATTAATTTTTTTATTTAATACTAATAAAAAATTTAATTTTAATAAAAATTATACAAAATATACATGTTAGTTTATGAATTAGTGATAAATATAAGTTTAACTTAAAATTATTTATAAACATTATAATAATATTTTAAAAAATAAATTATGTTCTTAATATAAAAATTATATAAGTAAAAAAACTAAAAAAAACTTTAATAAAAAAATACGTTTTCAATAGATTTAATACAAATTTAAATTTAATGAAAACAGGTTTCATGCAAAATTTAAACTATATTAGAATAAATAAAAATAATACAATATTTATAAGTTTAATACAAAATAGAAAATTTTATTAATGAATGAATGATAAATATAAGTTGAATTCAAAATTATTTATAAATATAATAAGAATATTTAAGAAGAAATAATATTCTTAATATAAGAAATATATATATGTAAAAATACAAATAAAATTTAGTACAAAATATAAAATATATTTGTAATAAGATTAATCTAAATTTAAATTTTATAAAAGTAAGTTTAATACAAAATTTAAATTATATTAGATTAAATAAAAAAAATGCAATTTTAATATGATTAATACTAATAAAAAATATAAAAATTTGTTTATGAATTAATAATAAATATAAGTTTAATTAAAAATTAAAAATTATTTATAAAAATTATAAGAATATTTTAAAAATAAATAATATTCTTATATAATATAATAAATATATAAGTAAAAAAATTAAACAAAAAATAATTCAAAATATGTTTTTTAAAAAATTTAATATAAATTCAAATTTAATGAAAATCAGTTTAATACAAAATTTAAATTTAATTTAAATTAAAATTATATTTGATTAAATAAATAAAAATAATAATTTTATAAAATTTAATAAAAACAATTAATTTTATAAAAATATAAAAGTTTTTTTTATGAATTAATGATTTAATATAAATTTAATTGAAAACTAAAATTATTTATAAACATTATAAAATATATAAAGAAAAAACTTTAATTTAAAATTATTTATAAACATTATATGAATATTTAAAAAATAAGTAATATTCTTAATATAAGAAATATATAAGTAAAAAATTAATAAAATAAAATGTAAAATTTATTTTTTAATAAGTTTAATATAAATATTAAATTTAAATTATATTATATTAAAAAAATATATAATTATAAAATCTTAATATAAATATAAATTTAAATTATATTATATTTATAAAAAAAATAAAATTTTAATATGTTTAATACAAATTTAAATTTAATTAATATATTTAATGTAAAATAGAAAATTTATTTATGAATTAATAATAAATTTTAATTTAAGTCAAAATTTTAAATTATTTTTAACGATTATAAGACTAATTTAAAAATAAATAATGTTTTTAATATAAAAAATATATAAGTAAAAAAACTAAATAAAATTGAATGCAAAATATGTTTAAATAGGTTAAATGTAAAATTAAATTTAATAAAAAATAATTTTAATTCAAAATTAAATTATATTAGATTAAATTGAAAAGATGCCATTTTTATAAGTTTAATACAAATTTAAATTTAATGAAATATATTTTTAATGCAAAATATGAAAATTTGTTTATGAATTAATGATAAAAATAAGTTTTATTCAAAGTTTAAAATTATTTATAAATATAATAAGAATATTTAAAAAATAAAAAATATTTTTAAGAAATATATAAGTATAAAACAAAATAAAATTTAATGCAAAATATGTTAAATATAAATTTAAATTTAATAAAAGTATGTTAAATGCAAATTAAATAGAAAACATGTCTTTTGTATGAGGTGAATAAAAATTTAAATTTTTTGAAAATTTTAAATTAAATATGAAATTATATTTATACAAAAAATAATATTTTAATACGCCTAATAATATTTTTAACATTTAGAAAGATAAACTTAGTATATGATATATGTTGATTTATTTCCAAATAAATATAGATTATTTAAATTCAAATTTAAAATTTTTTTAAATTTTATAATGCATAAAAAATGACTCATTCATTTAAAAACAAACCTATCATGCTCTAAAATAGAAATATGATAATATAAATTTAAGTAGGATAAAAATAACTTACTTGAACTCATAAACGGTGATATATAATGAAGGAATCCTGCAATTAAAATATATTGTATAGTTTTAATTAAACAATTATATATAATAAACACAATAAAAAGATAAATAAAATTATTATACATGTATGGGCCGATGAGCGCCTCTACTCTATGGCAGCAATATCCGAAATATTGACGTCTCTCATTTGATTCACCTTCATGATCTGAGATTAATCTTGTTTAACATATAAACATAAAGGTGTCAATAGTTGTATATTAAAAAGAGGAACTAAATAAATACAACAAGTTACAACTATTCAATAGAATGTGAATATAAAAAAAAAAACCATGTCAATGCAATAATAGAGAGATCAGTTTAGTTCATTCCACTACTTATTTTATCCGTTATTCGCATTAAGATTTTCTAGTACTTTTGAAACAAGTTCCAAAAGAATGATAAAATTAAAATAATTAAAACACTATAAATATAGAGAGAGCATCACATAACCAAGTTAAGCTTACATCATTCAATTTCAGAAAAATTTTCAACCCTCTCAAATCCAGAAGTCCAACCACTAGCACCAGATTGCCTCTTCAAAGACAACCAAAGAATTTGGATTACCATCATCTATTTTGTGTTGAAAAAATTTGTCAGGTCAACCATTAGCTGCCTTAGGGCCAACTCCATAAATAATTTGAGAGTTATTCCAATATCCCTTCAATTCACGAAATCTCTCAAAGTGAGGGTATCTAGCTTTGACATCTCTATCAATATTACCTGACAAGTAACATACTATACATATGAATTTACAAATAATAAAAATACATAAAAATTGTAAAATATAAAACCTAGATAGAACTATAGTTTGGATGAACCATGACACATTATGCTTGTATGCTAAAAGTAGAAACTAAAAGGATATGTATTAATAGTTTCAAAATTTAGATTTCATAAAGAATATGGAGCGCAACCTGTGCATTAATGATTTTTTGCTTTTATTGATAAAGAAGTGTCAAGCCCATGATTCATATTGCTATGATCACGTATACTATGTTGTTTATCACCTTGTGCCAAACCTAAAACTAGAAGAGACAAATGATGAAAAGTAACTCACTGCTAATAGCAAATTGATGTAGAAGATTTATTGAAAACCCTTTGAAGTAGGGCAGTCCTGAAACACAACAAGAAAGAAACAACTCACCTTTTCATCACACTAATATTCAAAAGTGTAAAACAATATTGTGAGAAATTTATCAAAACAAATTATCAAATTCGAACAAAATCAGAAACTTGAAAACAAATTTAAAATTTTAATTACGTCTACTTTACCTTATAGAAAATAACTTGAGAATACAGAAGCCTTCATATGGAGAGTTTACCATTCAATTGTGTTTTCAAATGTCCATTAACATTCGATATATAGCCAATAACTTGAATGTTTGTTGTCGGTTGCTAGTCTATTCTAAATAGTAGAGCTAAAACCCTCTAAAGAATTCTGATCTATGATAATTAAATGCATAAATGTCAAAAAATAACTTCAGAAAAATTTATTGACAAAAGATTATAGACAAAAAAAGATAAGATGAGACATAGGAACTAGTAGGTAGAAGATGATGACCAAACTTCGATTCAAATAAGAAATTTAGAGGATCATTATTGGCTTTGTAAAAGTTACCATCAGAAATAACGGTTGATTAGTTCATAGAAAAATAATCAATCAATAATTTTTACCTGTCAATCGATCCAATACATTCTCAATTGATGACATTATGACAACTGTAATCTCTTTGGAAGAACCCTGTAAATTAAAAAAATTATATTTTCTTTTTTCTTTATGTTCAAATTTTTACTCAAAATTTTAGACAACAAACTTTACCTTGATCTTCATTAGTAGTTCGTAACCATAACCAGACATTCCGAGTCACACACTTCACCTTAGTATTGATCCAACTAGATTACTGTTTCATAAATTTATTTAAATAGTTTCACCTATGTGCATTCTGAGACCTTCACTATTATTGTAATGCAAAAATTCCTCATACCTCTATTTACACAATGTTCTTGGAGATTTCCGTAAAATATTCTTTTAGTTGTCTTTAATTTTTCGCATAATGAAGCAATAAATGGTAGTGTGTTCGAATTATGATTTTTTTTTATCAAATATTGGTTTTTTATTTAATAGTAATGCAAAATTTAAATTTAATAAGAATATACAAAATATACAAGTTAGTTTATGAATTAGTGATAAATATAAGTTTAATTTAAAATTATTTATAAACGTTAAAATAATATGTTAGGATCTAGATCGCCGATAGTGGACCGGGGTCCGGCTAAAGGATAATCTCTAACAACACTCAACAGTTGGCGCTAATCCGGTTAAGAATTAACACCGGTTTCAATACTACACAAGCTGTCACAAACCCTTGAACCGAGTTCAAGTGCGGAAGTGGTTTGTTTCAGATTGAAGCAACATACACATAGGATGGATAGAAATGAGATTTGGAGAATATCGGTTTGAAGATTAGTGAGACGGTTAGGATGATATGAGTTGGTTCGGATATGGAGCCGACATGAAATAGAACACAAGACAGATTTTTATGGATGTTCGGAGATAAACTCCTACGTCACCCCTTCTTCTCAAACAACGAGAAGGATATTCACTAAGTAATACTCACACACAATACACGATCGAGTCTTATTTACTGCTCGATAATCACTCTTACAATTTTCACAGAAATTGCAATACACTTCACAAATACACACTTAAACTTTGAATCTTTTTAGAGAGATAAGGGCTTTTGATCACTTTTTAACTTCATAAATTGTTCGCTATATGTTCTTGCTTCTTCAGCTTCTCCTTTTATAGGTGAAATGTGTCAACGGTCACATTTTTTCAACGGATACCTTCAGGGCAATCCTTGAATCTGATTGGTTGAGCAGAGGATCAGCATTCCAAGACATGAATCAGACCGGCTTCATTTCTCTTTGCTTAATTATAGCAACTGTCGGTTGGACAGTTATCTGCACCTGGGAAGTTGCTCCTTTGACTTATACCAAAATGGTAAATTTTCGTCAGGAAATCTTCTACAGTCTGCAGCGTATCATCAGACTTGTATAAATATGGTAATGTCACAGTCTGATCCTTTGATGTAATCTTCTGCATATGCTCAAAGAATTTGTTTGCACCAATTTGTAAAATGTTCTCAATTTGATATCCTTGACTTCTTTATCTAAATAGTCTTCTCGTTGAATTTGAATTGTATGCTTCTCTTCAACTGATTATGTTTACAGGTTGTTCAGTTCAACCGGATAACATCAGGTTTTAGATATGTCATTTGCTTCTTCTAGCCAGCTTGATTTCTTGACCGGTTATAGTTCTTGACCGTTCCTGCACAATGAGTTTGTTTTGTTAAGTTCTTATTTACCGATCAAATTTATCTAACAATTTCTCCCTTTTTGATTATTTTATTTAAAATATTCAAAACCATGCGTCCGGTGGTCGTTTAAAAAGTTTGTTGTTTGGAAAATATTTTGGAAAAGACTTTGGAAAATTTTGATAAAGTTTTTTTTTTAAAAAAAATTTAATTATCAATTTCTCCCTTTTTGATTATTTTATTTAAAATATTCAAAACCATGTAAGAAGTAAGAAGTAGACCGGTTTTCCAAAAATACTTTATATATAGAAAATAGTATAAGGTAGACATAAAATAAATGAGTGAAAATTTATTCCCTCTTCTTATTTTCCTTATTGTTCATAAGTTCCCGGAGGTACTCAGACATGATCCCCTTTCCCGGATTACACGGATCGAAACCCGGTCTGGAGGAAGATGCTTGTGTGCCCGAGTAGTTGGTTACTGGTGAAGGCCGTGTTGGTGGAGCAGGAGTTTCTTGAGAAACCGGAGTTCGTTGAGGAATAGGACTTGGAGGAACTGTTCGCAGTGGAATCACATTGATCGGAGGAATCCGCGTTCTTTTTTGCAGCGGTTGAACATTCTCCTCAATTTCATCAGAGTCTGAATATTCCAAGTCGATTGGTAGTACACCAGTTGGTTCAGCACAATTGTCCATCAACAATTGAACCTTTTTAGCCGCTGCCTTTTCGGCCTGTTTTCTCTTTTTCATTTCGGCTCGTGTTGTAGGGACAACCGGAGTAGAGGATGTTTTAGGTCTTTCATTTATTTCTTCCTCTATCAATGTCTGTTGAATTAATCTAGCCGCTTTCTTATTTTTCTGTTCCGTCAATTTCGGATCGGCATTCTCTGCTTCATCAACCTGTCGGGCCAGATTCGCATCCGCCTGTTCCCTTTCTTTTAAAACTCGCTGTCTTTCATTTTCGTCCTCTTGGACCTTTAAGGCTGCTATCTCATTCTGTTTGATTTGTGCTTCATCGGCTGCCATCTTAGCCGCGATCAATTCTCCAAGTTGTACTAATACCGCTTGTATTGAAGATTCGGTTTGAGCATCTCTTTCTTCAAGGGTTGCAATCCTTTGATCCGTTGAACTAAGCTGCTGGTTCGTAGACTCAACCATCTGGTGAGTTGTTTATGTTCGTTCCTCTAGCTTTACCTGCCACGGTGCGATAGTGTCGCAGAAGAGTTCTTCGAGGTATGCCTTGATTCTTTCTTCGGATAGCTGAGTATCCATCCCGGTTTTAATATTTTGTTGGTTAGAAGACTTACCCAAAGAAGTCTTAACCGAGGATTTTGGTTGAGGAGAGGCGTTGTTGGCCTTCTTTGAAGTTTGTCCGACTTCAAACTTCGATCTTCGTGACCTCTCTTCATCATCAAATTTTGACCGTGAAAATTGGAGATCGTCATTCTCTTGACCGGTTTATGATTCCAACCGTGTCATTATATCATTCAGTTCTTGTTCTGTTTTCTTTAGTGATTCCAACACTATCTGATCAATTACGTCCATTTCATTCAAAAGATTGCAATGTCGTTGTATGTTAATGATGGAGTCGGTGAATTCTTTCAACAGGGCGTGTGTTTCCACTAGCATTCCCCTCTTAAGAGAAACCACAACGCTCTTTGTTTTTGCCAGATCAAACACCGTCTTCTCGATTTCCACCAGCGTTTCCCATTTTAGATGGGTAGGACATTCGGGTAACATGTCGGCAAACCCAATTTCTGTTCTTATAAGAGCCCATTCATAAAAGACGTTACTTCGTTCGTGTGCTTTTTCATTGAGTTTCTTTATAATTTCGGCAACAACCGAATCCCCCATAGCTTTGATTAGATCTTCTTCATTATCGGTTCCTACAGTGGTTTCCGGTTGGTTGACTGGGCCAGTTCCTTCATCGTTATCCACTTGATCGATTACTTTTTCTTTCCCTTTGGTGCTTGCCTTATCTGTATTTTCTAACTGATCCTTCTCGGTTTCGTTATCAGGAGATTTAGAGGAAGCACTAACCCAAAGTGTTGAGTTGTCCTTGGAGCGGCTAGAGATGCTAGCCGTGGAGGCAGCAGGATTTGGAACATCGGCTTGAACATTCACCGAGCCGGATGTATGAGGAGCAGTTTTTTGTCTTTTCGCTCCTGGTTTCCTCTGCCACCGGAGCCTTCTTTTTCTTAGGCTGATTTTCTTGGTTTGAGTCTTCGGCTGTTTAACTGCTGAAACTTTCGTCTTGCCGGCTCTAACCGCAGTCTTCGTAAAGTGTACTGATTTTAGTATCTTAGTACTTGGAAGATAGATACCTGAACCGATCTTCATATCAAAATGAAGCAACAGCTTGCCAAGTTGTATGGCGTACCCCTGAGACCGGTTTGAATTAGGATCCACCATTTCACACAGGTTGGAGAAGATTATTTCGGCCCAGTTAATCTTGTCTCCCTTGATTATGCCGGCCATTATTTCAATCTTTGAACTGGTGAGGCTGTCTAAGTTTCCTCCCCTTTCCTAGATCGACTTGGATACGATATCGCAGAGCGGCCTGTATTTAGGTTTCAGGTCGCCTTTCTTACCGGACACTACCACCGGTTCACTAGTGTTTGAGATGTTATAGCAAACCGCCAGAATCTCATCTTCATCCCCATCCTCAGTAAAATCACGACCCTCTGTTGGTAGCTGAAGAACTTCAGCAAGCATGTCCTTTGTGAGATCGAAGGATTTTCCACCGACCGATGTGGAGATGATTTCGTCATTTAGTTTGGCGTTCTTGAAAAACTCCGTTACTGCGTCCTGATACATGACGAACGGACCGTTCAAGAAGTTCTCTAAATCCGAGGCCTTTATTAACTCCACTACATGTTGAGCTTCTTCCGAACCATTGATTCGAAGGTCTTCGAAGTCCATTTGCACAATGTGGGTAAAGAGAGTAGAATCCCGACCCATTTTAGTTTTTAGGGATTTGAGAGAAAGCTTAGATTTTCAGAGTGTTTGTAAGAGATTGAGAAGACAAATGGAATGAGATTATTTTGTGAGATATGTGATATATTTATAGACCGCGTGGGACACGTCTTAGAATGCGAACCGGCGCATCAAATGACGTGAACCGTCACATCCAAGGGAAAGGGCGCCAAAGTTTCCCTCCAAAACTGTTGGCGGTAACTTTTGAGCGGTAAAAATTTTGTATGTCAGCAATAAAAGAAGCGGTAAATAATTAAAGCGGCAAGGAATTTTAATTATGAGGAATAGAAATGCATTGACACTATGAAAATAGAACCGATATAATATCGGTTTGGATAAGCATAGACAGTTAAATACGTTAACCGACCTAGAATTTATAACCTATCAACAATCCTAGAGATCTTGTCTTCCACCGATTCCTTGGTGAGGACGTTCGTCGGATTCACCGGTGATCCCGATCCAAGATTTGGGCGATTGATCGAATGATTCGACTCAGTTGTGGAGCGTAGACAAGCTTCTTCTTGGTCTCGACCATTGTATTCAGATTATCAAAGATAACCGATGCCTAGTTGATGGGAGTTGGACTTACGATGTAGGTCATCATATCGAAAGCCTTCTTGGTATAGTTCTGATTTGGAGTTTGACATAGAATGGATCGGTTGACGGTCTCATGCAAAATTTGGATGTGAGGGGCAAGGTTGGCTTTGAGGCCATTGTTCTGAACCGGTGTTTGAGAGATGGAGAACATGTCAGCATATTCATCATGCGTCTCGTTCACTCAAGGTGGGAAATCTGAAAATCCCTTGGTCGGGAGGTTAAACAATTCAACGATTGTGTCCTCCGAGATTTGAATGAGAACATTGTCGTATATGATGGAGACGATGAGATCGTCAAGCATGGATGCATTGGAAAAGAACTCTAATACCTCAGGAAGAAGAATGGATTCGGATTCTTCCAGAAATCCGCGAAGACCGGTGTCGATGAGTGATTCAAAGAGGATCTCCTTCGTTTCAACATCATAAGAAGAGAGCACCGAATCAAAGATAACACACAAGTAATTTCTAATTGTTGGGTGAGACATTTCTCAGATTGTACTTAGAGAGATGTAGGTTGTGTTCTTTGAAAACTTGTTGAATGTGTTGTGATCTTAGAAAGAGTGTGAGGCTTCTTAAATAGGATGTAAATGAGGGAAGGATAACGTAAGGCATTAATTATAAGATTTTTGTCGTTTATGAAATGTCTTATCAATGTTTTAAAGTATGAGGAATATTTATATTTTCAAAACAAATTTCTTGGGAAGTGGTAGTTTTGACTGGTCATGGGAACCGAGGTGAAGAATCTGGTTGGAAACCAACTGAGTTTAATGTTTTTGTAGTTTCCCATGCAACTAGAATTTAATATGCTAAGAGTCGTTAAAATAAGAGTAGATAATATTAGATAATATTATTCCGATATTGAAACAATGTCACAAAAGATCGACATAATTAACTATACAGTCGGTTCATGCAATAAAATGACCGGTTGTCCGATGAAATGGTTCCTCAGCAGCTGGAGGATGAGTTGCCTCTCTGCTTCTTCTTCCAGGCTTTCTCGAAGCGGTCGAAGAATGAGTCGGCCGAATCTCCTGTCATAAGCTTAAATGGGCTCAATCCTACGCCCGGACAGAGGGGAACACCGAGATCTAGAAGGAGAGAGCTTATCTGGGGAATATAGCCGGTGTGACGAGTGGAGATCATCCAGATTAGGTTGTCAAAGAGCAACCTTGACCAGTTGACCGGAACATCATTTGTGATGGCGGTCATGATATCAAAGGATTTGGTACAGAAGACATTGGTAACATCCTTTCCAAGGATGGACTTACCAACAATATCGTTGAGCAACTGATATTCAGTCCTCAACAAGGATCTTGCCCCGTGATCACCAATAGGGAGAGGAGAGCGAGAAAAGTGATGAAACATTGTCGCCTTTTGTTCCGCCGAAGGAGAAAGGTCGGTGAGACCTTCTCTAGGTAGTTCATAGCACCGAGCAAAGTCTTTCTCGGTGAATTCAAAAACCGTACCTCTCACCTTGGACTGGATGAGAGTGTCATAGAAAGGAGTACTGCGGAAGATTCTTGTATTTTGGAAGAACTCCATAACGTGTTTGGAAAGATGATGTGTCGGTCATCAAGGAATGTCTGTAGGCCGAAATTTCAATTGATTTGATCATCTTATAGATTTCGAAGTGGTTTGTTCCTAGAACTGAGTCAAACTCGATTTGAAGAATGTTTTGGAATAAGGATTGAGACATTTTACTCTAGTGGGATGAGAGAGATTTCTAAGAAGTGTAGAATAATTTAAGAGTGTGATTATATGTTGATGTTCATCTAACTTATATATAAGATTGTAAGATGGCAGGTGATGGTATTATCCAGTGGATGATGCATGATGTATGTTATTAACTGTCGGATAAAAGATCTTATTAGGATTGAGTGTGGTTATAGCCTAAAGGTGTGAGTGATTGGCCTAGACGGTGAGAGATATCATATTTTTACGTCTTTTGAGGCATGACTACTTTGTTTTGAAAAGGAATCTTTTCAGAACAGATACGTCCAAACGCATAATTAGTTATTCCCTTTTGTTGGAAAACCAAATATTCCACAGTAAAGTATATATCCAAACCGGTTGGTTTTCAGTTATTAGTCCCGATGCAGTTATTTGGTTAAGTATTAAATAACTGGTCGGTTGACTATAACTGATAGGCAATGTGGTTTTTCAATAGGTACAATGGTAATTTCATTTTCTGACATTTTAGGAAGAACTGTTGGTTTTGTCTTTCCGAACCGATTTTTCTTTTTAAAGGAAGAAATTTGAGTAATTTCGGTTAAAGGTTTTAAGAGATAAGTTGATTCATATCGGCAAGACCAAGAATATTTCTGAAGAAAGAAAACTTAGCTTCTTGTAGAGGCTTTGTGAAAATGTCGGCTACTTGTTAGTCGGTTGATACATATTCTAACTGGATGTGCTTCTGTTGGACATGTTCCCGGATGAAGTGATGCCTTATATCAATATGCTTAGTTCTTGAGTGTAGAACCGGATTATATGTAATTGCTATGACACTTCTATTGTCACAGAATATTGGAGACTCTTCGGCGGTGACACTGAAATCTCTCAGTTGTTGTTGGATCCATAGAAGTTGAGCACAACAACTTCCGGCTGCCAGGTATTCAGCTTCTGCGGTTGACGTAGGAACCGACGTTTGTTTCTTGTTGTACCATAAAACAAGTCGATCTCCTAAAAATTGACATTTTCCACTGGTACTTTTTCTATCAACTTTACATCCTGCATAATCTGCATCAGAGTAGCTTGTTAGATTAAAACTGGAGTCCTTTGGATACCACAATCCGACTTCTGGGGTTCCCTTTAGATACTTCAGAATTCGTTTGGCGGTTGTGTAATGAGATTGTTTGGGATTACCCTGGAATCTTCCACACACTCCGACCGCAAATAATATGTCCGGTCTACTTGCTGTCAGGTAGAGAAGTGAACCGATAATTCCACGATAGGCTGTCAGGTCTACTCCCTGACCGTCATCATCTTTATCCAGCTTGATTGATGAACTCATTGGAATGGAGGCGGGAGAACATGTTTCCATCCCAAATATCTTTAGTAGTTCCCTTGTGTATTTAGATTGGTTAATGAATGTTCCTCCTTCGATTTGTCGAACCTGAAGACCTAGGAAGAAGCTTAACTCTCCCATCATACTCATTTCAAACTTGTTAGTCATCAGTTTTGAGAATTTATCGCATAGCTTAGGATCAGTTGAACCGAAAATGATGTCATCTACATATATTTGAACAAGTAGAATATGTTCTTTCTTCTCGAATTTGAATAGGGTTTTATCTACCGAACCTATGGTGAAGTCATGATCGGCCAGAAAGTTTGTTAAAGTATCGTACCAAGATCTAGGAGCTTGTTTTAATCCGTAAAGAGCTTTGTTTAATCGATACACATAACTGATCAGGACAGCATTTTTAAAACTGGGTGGTTGTTCAACGTATACTTCTTCACATAATTCACCATTTAAGAATACACTTTTAACATCCATTTGAAACACCTTGAAATTTTTGAAAGCAGCAAATGCTAGAAAGATTCTAATGGCTTCAATACTAGCTACAGGAGCAAATGAATCTTCAAAATCAATGTCTTCTTCCTATTTGTATCCTTGTGCCACTAATCTAGCTTTGTTCCTCGTAACCAAACCGTTTTCATTGAGCTTATTTTTGAATACCCATCTTGTTTCGATAATCGGTTGATCTTTCGGTTTAGGAACTAAGTACTAGACTTTATTACTCTCTAACTGGTTTAACTCTTCTTGCATTGCTAAGATCCAATCCGGATCCAACAATACTTCATCCACCTTTTTCGGCTCAATCTGGGATATAAAAGCGGAGTTTTCATATTTTTCCAGTAATTGTTGCCTAGTTTGGATGGGTAGTGAAGGGTTACCTATAATAAGCTCAAGAGGATGATTTATGTTCCTTTTGAAATCCGGTTTAGAGATGTCTACCAAATTACCGGTTATTTGATCAAGGTTAGACATATCAATAGGTTGAACAATAATGTCAGACCGATCGATTTCCTTAGTTGAGACTGAGGTGTCAACTTGATCCGGCTGGGTTTCAACAATACCCATTTGGTCATGGACAAATCGTCTGAAAACTGGAATTTCATCTTCACTATCAGAATGGATATTTTGATTTTCCAATCTACTGTATAGATCAAAGGATGATGCAGTGTTACTTTCAGTTGATTCATCGAATACAACATGAAGAGATTCTTCCACAATTGAAGTTCTAGTATTATATACTCTATATGCCTTACTAACTGCTGAGTATCCTAGCATTATCTCAACATCAGATTTTGCATTAAAATCATTTAAGTAATTTTTGACATTTATGTGAATATAGCATTTACAACCGAAAATCCTAAGGTACCGAATGTTAAGAACTCTATCAAAGTATACTTCGTATGGTGTTTTATTGCGATGCTTGTTAATCATAGACCAATTTTGTGTATAACATGCAGTACTGATAGCTTCGACCCAAAATTTTTGAGCAATACCCGAATCGGCTATCATAGACCTCGCGGCTTCCTTGAGAGTTCGGTTTCTTCTCTCGGCCAGGTCGTTCTGTTGAGGAGTTCTAGTACTGGACGACTCGTGTCTAATGCTAGATTCCTCAAGAAATGCATTTAAAGTACTGTTTGTAAATTTGGTTCCTCTATCACTTCTAATGGTATTTATACGTGTTGATTTCTCATTTTGTAAACGTTTAAGCAGTATAATCAAATTAGATGCGATGTCACTTTTGGATGCCAGAAATATGACCCATGTATATCTAGAGTAATCATCAATAACAACCATAGTGTAATGCATACCGCCTAAGCTGGTGACCCTAATCGGTCCAAATAGATCCATGTGAAGAAGTTCTAGACATCAACTAGACTGAATGTTTCCTTTCCTCTTAAAGGTTGATTTAATTTGTTTACCCATTTGACATGTTGAACACACTTTTTCCTTATTAAATCTTATATCAGGAATTCCTTCAACTAACTTTTTAATGTGAATATAGTTTATAGTTTTGAAGTTTAGATGGTTTAATCTTTTATGCCACAGCCAAGTTTGATCATTTCTAGCTACCATACAAACAGGATATTCAATTTCATTCTTCCAATCTACCTTGTAGATATTTCCTAGCCTATTTCCGGTTAGTAATGTGTTACCCTGAGAATCTTTAACTAAGCATGCATGTCTATGAAGTTCTACAGTATATCCAGCGTCACACATTTGACTAATACTTAGAAAATTGAAATGTAAATTTTCAGCAAGAAGTACATTGTTAATCGTTAAGTTACCATGGACAATCTTACCCTTGCCCACAGTTCTACCTCTTGAGTTGTCACCAAAAATTATCATTGAACTGACTTCTACTTTGATGTCGGTCAAAAGATTGCTATTTCCAGTCATATGTCTGGAGCAACCGCTATCCAGATACCACTCAGAGTTTCCTAGCCGTTTCTTCATAACTTGTAAAATACACATATTTACAACTATTTGGTACCCACATTTACTTGGGTCCATGGTTGATTAATCCCTTGGGTATCCATACTTTGATTATTCGCATAATTTTCCCAGAGATGGTTTTGATGGTTCTACATGCACTAGGTTTGGTGTGTTTTTGTCTACTTATTGTTACCTTGTGATGTTGAGGTGAGATTTGGTTGGTATAGTATGGGTACCTATTATTTAGTTGAGTAGTTTTTCTTCTCTCAGGACGAAACCATTTGGCTATGTCGGTTGGACCTATATATGTTATTTCCTTAGCTAGTTTTGAATCATGGGATGATTTAGTGTTGGTTGAAGAGCTCTTGACAAAGCTTATGAATGGAAGCTTGTCTTTGGTGAGATTCAATCTGTTGGAGGATTTGTGTTGGGTGGGTGTTTTACTATCATAATCGAGACCAAATTTATACTTATTGGATCTTCGATAGCTCGCCATTTTACTAACTGCTTCACTAGATCTCTTCCATGATGCCATTAAATACTTAGTTCATTCATCTTCTTCTTCGGTCAACTCTTGAACTGACTCCTTGAGTTGTTCATTCTCAGAGGATAGTTCAGGTGTTGCCTCGATTTCTATGATCTCATCGGGTTGAATACTATCGGTTTCAAGGTTGGGCCGGGCTGGTGTTATATGGTCGGTTCCAAAGTTAAACCGGGTTGGTACTATAGTTGATAGATGCTTATACTCTACTACCATGGTATTTCGTGTAGTAACTAAGTCATCTCTTGTAAATTCTTCACAAGAAAAATCAAATACATGTTCTTCATTTACCATGAGGCAAGAGATTTCATCATCGTTGTCACTGTGAGCCCATAGACTTCCTCCATCATCGACTATCATTGCTTTCTGAATTTCCTTTCCTTCACCGGTTTGTGGGTAGTTGTTTCTTTGGTTCTGATCATCCGGTTTCCGGTCATCCCGTCTTGGCTTTCTGCATTCCCACCTGTAATGTCCCAAACCATCACAGTTATAACACCTCACATTTGATTTATCACCGTAGTTATAGTTGTAGTTGTTTGTCAGTTGGCTTTTCTTCATGAATCTGCCAAACTTCTTTTCAAGCATTGACATTGCATCCTCAGAGAATTGTTCTGCGGATTTGATCGGTACAGCAGTCGCTGGTTCTATGGATGTGATTAGTGCCTTAGTAGCGGTTGACGTTGATACTTCATTTTCGATCCTGGATCTCATTTCAAACTCATATGCTTTCAGATCCTCAAATACATCGTGTAGCTTCATCTTGTCTAGGCAGTTTGATTCTCTCATCGTCATCGTCTTTATATCCCATGCACTAGGGAGAGATCTTAGAGCTTTGATGATTGTTTCCTTGTTATCATATTTCTTTCTGAGAACCGACAGCTCATTTACCACATTTGTGAATCGATCACTGAACTCCTTCATGGTTTCACCTGGCTTCATTTTGATGTTTTCAAACTTCTGGATAGCCACCATTATCTTGTTTTCTTTGGTTCTTTCATTTCCCTCATGGAGTTGAATCACCGTTTCCCATGCCTCCTTTGCAGTTTTGCATTCTCTGACCTTACTGAAAGTGTTTCTGTCCAGAGACTTAAAAATGTGGCTTCTGTAGTGAATATCCAGATTGTTTCTCCTTTTATCATCAGCTGTTCATTCCTTTCTGTCTTTCTCAATCTTTATCGGTCCGTCAGACAGAATGAATGTCATCTCATCATCCATAGTAACTAGGTGCAGATGCATGCATATTTTCTAGTTAGCGAAATCGTCTCCTTCTAGCATTGGAGGCTTCTCGCTGAAAGTCATGATTGCTTGTTCCGTGTTGCTTGAGTATTGAAACTGACCTCTCTAATACCAATTGTTAGGATCTAGATCGCCGATAGTGGACCGGGGTCCAGCTAAAGGATAATCTCTGACAACACTCAACGGTTGGCGCTAATCCGGTTAAGAATTAACACCGGTTTCAATACTACACAAGCTATCACAAACCCTTGAACCGAGTTCAAGTGCGGAAGTGGTTTGTTTCAGATTGAAGCAACACACACATAGGATGGATCGAAATGAGATTTGGAGAATATCGGTTTGAAGATTAGTGAGGCGGTTAGGATGATATGAGTTAGTTCGGATATGGAGCCGACAGGAAATAGAACACAAGACATGTTTTTATGGATGTTCGGAGATAAACTACTACGTCACCCCTTCTTCTCAAACAACGAGAAGGATATTCACTAAGGAATACTCACACACAATACACGATCGAGTCTTATTTACTGCTCGATAATCACTCATACAATTTTCACAGAAATTGCAATACACTTCACAATTACACATTTAAACTTTGAATCTTTTTAGAGAGATAAGGGCTTTTGATCACTTTTTAACTTCGTAACTTGTTCTCTATATGTTCTTGCTTCTTCAGCTATAGGTGAAATGTGCCAACGGTCACATTTCTTCAACGGATACCTTCAGGGCAATCCTTGAATCTGATTGGTTGAGCAGAGGATCAGCATTCCAAGACATGAATCAGACCGGCTTCATTTGTCTTTGCTTAATTATAGCAACTGTCGGTTGGACAGTTATCTGCACCTGGGAAGTTGCTCCTTTGACTTATACCAAAATGGTAACTTTTTTTTAGACAATCTTCTGCAGCCTGCAGCGTATCATTAGACTTGTATGAATATGGCAATGTCACAGTCTGATCTTTGATGTAATCTTCTGTATATATACTCAAAGTATTTTTTTGCACCAATTTATAAACTGTTCTCAATTTGATATCCTTGACTTCTTTCTCTAAATAGTCTTCTCGTTGGATTTGGATTGTATGCTTCTCTTCAACTTATTATGTTTACAAGTTGTTCAGTTCAACTGGATAGCTTCAGGTTTTAGATATGTCATTTGCTTCTTCTAGCCGGATTGATTTCTTGACCGGTTAGAGTTCTTGACCGTTCCTGCACAATGAGTTTGTTTTGTTAAGTTCTTATTTACCGGTCAAATTTATCTAACATAAAATTTAGGAAAATAATTTATATTCTTAATATAAAAAATATTTAAGCAAAAAACTAAAAACTTTAATGCAAAAATACGTTTTGAATAGATTTAATACAAATTTAAATTTAATGAAAATAGGTTTCATGCAAAATTTAAATTATATTAGAATAAATAGAAATAATAAAATATTTATATAATTCAATTATATAGTTTAATGCAAAATAGAAAATTTTGTTTATGAATTAATGATAAATATAAGATAAATTCAAAATTATTTATATACATAATAAATAAGAATATTTAAGAATAAATAATATTCTTAATATAAGAAATATATATGTAAAATCTAAATAATATTTTACAAAATAAATTTTTTAATAAGTTTAATCTAAATTTTATAAAAGTAAGTTTAATACAAAATTTAAATTATATTAGATTAAATGAAAAAAAATGCAATTTTAATATGATTAATAATAATGTAAAATATAAAAATTTGTTTATGAATTAATAATAAATATAAGTTTAATTAAAAATTAAAAATTATTTATAAATATTATAAGAATATTTTAAAAATAAATAAAATTCTTATATAATTTAATAAATATATAAGTAAAAAACTAAACAAAATATAATTCAAAATATGATTTTAAAAAAATTTAATACAAATCAAATTTAATGAAAATCAGTTTAATACAAAATTTAAATTTAATTTAAATTAAAATTATATTTGATTAAATAGAAGAAAAAAAATGTAATTTTAATAAATTTAATAAAAGAAAATTTAATTTTAAAAAATATAAATGTGTTTTTATGAATTAATGTTTTAAAATAACTTTAATTGAAAAGTAAAAATTATTTATAAACATTATAAAATATTTAAAAAAAATTAATTTAAAATTTAAAATTATTTATAAACATTATAAGAATATTTAAAAAACAAGTAATATTCTTAATATAAGAAATAAATATGTAAAAAACTAAATTAAATAAAATGTAAAATTTATTTTAAATAAGTTTAATACAAATATTAAATTTAATATATATTATATTAAAAAGAAAAAAAATATAATTATAAAAAGCTAAATATAAATATAAATTTAAATTATATTATATTTATAGAAAAAATGCAATTTTAATATGTTTAATACATATAAAATTTTAATTAAATATATTTAATGTAAAATATAAAATTTACTTATGAATTAATAATAAATTTAAATTTAAGTCAAAATTTCAAATTATTTATAACGATTATAAGATTAATTTTAAAATAAGTATATAAGTAAAAAAACTAAATAAAATTGAATGCAAAATATGTTTTAAATAAGTTTAATGTAAAATTAAATTTAATAAAAAATAATTTTAATTCAAAATTATATTAGATTAGATTAAATTAAAAAATGTAATTTTCATAAGTTTAATACAAATTTAAATTTAATGAAAAATATATTTAATGCAAGATATAAAAGTTTTTTTTATGAGTTAATGATAAAATTAAGTTTAATTCAAAATTTAAAATTATTTATAAATATAATAACGAAATAAAATTTAATACAAAATATGTTAAATGTAAATTTAAAATTTAATAAAAGTAAGTTAAATGCAAATTAAATAGAAAACATGCCTTTTGTATTTGTTGAATACAAATTTAAATTTAATAAAAAAATTAAATTTAATAAGAAATTAAATTTATATAAAAAATAATATTCTAATAAATTTATTAATATTTTTAACATTTACAAAGTTAAACTTAGTATATGATATATGTTTATTTATTTTTAAATAAACATGGATTATTTAAATTCTAATTCTAATAATTTTTAAAATTTATAATGCATAAAAAAAATGACTTTCAAAAACAAACCTATCATGCTCTAAAATAGAAATATGATAATATAAATTTAAGTAAGATAAAAATATATTGTATAGTGTTAATCAAACAATTATATATAATAAACACAATAAAAGATAAATAGAATTATTATAAATGTATGGACCGATAAGCACCTCTACTCTATAGCATTAATATCCGATATATTTACTTCTCTCATTTGATTCACCTTCATGATCTGAGATTAATCCTATTTAACATATAAAACATAAAGGTGTCAAAAAAATCATGTCAATGCAATAATATAAAACATAAAGGTGTCAATAGTTGTATATTAAAAAAGAAACTAAATAAATACAACAAGTTACAACTATTCAATAGAATGTGAGTATAAAAAAAATCATGTGAATGCAATAATAGAGAGATCAGTTTAGTTCATTCCACTACATATTTTATACGTTATTCGCATTAAGATTTTCTAGTACTTTTGAAATCAGTTCCAAAAAAATGATAAAATTAAAATAATTAAAACTCTATAAATATAGAGAGAGCATCACATAACCAAGTTAAGCTTACATCATTCAATTTCAGTAAATTTCTTTACCCTCTCAAATCCAGAAGTCCAACCACTAGCACCAGATTGTCTCTTCAAAGACAACCAAAGAATTTGGATTACCATGATCTATTTTGTGTTGAAAAAATTTGTAAGGGCAACCATTAGCTACTTAGGGCCAACTCCCTAAATAATTTGAGAGATATTCCAATATCTCTCAAGGTGAGGGTATCTAGTTTTGACATCTTTATCAATATTACCCGACAAGTAACATACTACATATGAATTTACAAATAATGAAAATACATAAAAATTGTAAAATATAAAACATAGATAGAACTATAGTTTGGATAAACCATGACACATTATGCTTGTATGCTAAAAGTAGAAACTAAAAGGATATGTATTAATAGTTTCAAATTTTAGATTTTATAAAGAATATTGAGCGCAACCTGTGCATTAATGAATTTTTTTGATTTTATTGATAAAGAAGTGTATAGCCCATGATTCATGTTGTTATGATCACGTATACTGTGTTGTTTATCACCTTGTGCAAAGCCTAAAACTAGAAGAGGCAAATGGTGAAAAGTAACTCACTGCTAATAGCAAATTAATGTAGAAGATTTATTGAAAACCCTTTGAAATAGGACAGTCCTGAAACACAACAAGAAAGAAACAACTCACCTTTTCATCACATTAATATTCAAAAGTGTAAAACAATATTGTGAGAAATGTATCAAAACAAATTATCAAATTCGAACAAAATCAGAAACTTGAAAACAAATTTAAAATTTTAATTAGGTCTACTTTACCTTATAGAAAATAACTTGAGAATACAGAAACCTTCATATGGAGAGTTTACCATTCAATTGTGTTTTCAAATGTCCATTAACATTCGATATATAGCCAATAACTTGAATGTTTGTTGTCGGTTGTTAGTCTATTCTAATCAGTAGAGCTAAAACCCTTCAAAGAATTCTGATCCCTGATAATCAAATGCATAAATATCAAAAAATAACTTCCGAAAAATTTATTGACAAAAGATTATAGACAAAAAAGATAAGATGAGACATAGGTACTAGTAGGTAGAAGATGATGACCAAACTTCGATTCAAATAAGAAATTTAGAGGATCATTATTGGTTTGGTAGAAGTTACCATCAGAAATAACGGTTGATTAGTTCATAGAAAAAATAATCAATCAATAATTTTTACCAGTCAATCGATCCAATACATTCTTTGATGATATTATGACAACTGTAATATCTTTGGAAGAACTCTATAAATTAAAAAATATATATTTTCTTTTTTCTTTATGTTCAAAATTTTACTCAAAATTTTAGACAACAAACTTTACCTTGATCTTCATTAGTAGTTCGTAACTGTAACCAGACCTTCCGAGTCACACACTTCACCTTAGTATTGATCCAACTAGATTATCGTTTCATAAATTTATTTAAATAGTTTCACCCGGTACGTGGTATGTGCATTCTGAGACCTTCACTATTATTGTAATGAAAAAAATTCCTCACACCTCTACTTACACAATGTTCTTGGAGATTTCCGAAAAATCTTCTTTTAGTTGTCTTGAATTTTTCGCATAATCAAGCACTAAATGGTATTTTGTTCGAATTCTGATATTTTCTCAAATATTGGTTTTTAATTTAATAGTAATGCAAAATTTAAATTTAATAAGAATATACAAAATATACAAGTTAGTTTATGAATTAGTGATAAATATAAGTTTAATTTAAAATTATTTATAAACATTAAAATAATATTTAGAAAAATAATTTATATTCTTAATATAAAAAATATATAAGTAACAAACTAAAAACTTTAATACAAAAATACGTTTTGAATAGATTTAATACAAATTTAAATTTAATGAAAATAAGTTTCATGCAAAATTTAAATTATATTAGAATAAATAAAAATAATAAAATATTTATATAATTTAATTATATAGTTTAATGCAAAATAGAAAATTTTGTTTATGAATTAATGATAAATATTAGATGAATTAAAAATTATTTATAAACATAATAAATAAGAATATTTAAGAATAAATAATATTATTAATATAAGAAATATATATGTAAAAATCTAAATAAAATTTAATACAAAATATATTTTTAATAAGTTTAATCTAAATTTTATAAAAGTAATTTTTATACAAAATTTAAATTATATTAGATTAAATGAAAAAAAAAATGCAATTTTAATATGATTAAAAATAAGGGAAAATATAAAAATTTGTTTATGAATTAATAATAAATATAAGTTTAATTAAAAATTATTTATAAATATTTTAAGAATATTTTAAGAACAAATAATATTCTTATATAATTTAATAAATATATAAGTAAAAAACTAAAAAAATTATAATTCAAAATATAATTTTAAAAAAATTTAATAAAAATTAAAATTTAATGAAAATCAGTTTAATACAAAATTTAAATTTAATTTAATAAAAGAAAATTTAATTTTATAAAAATATAAATGTGTTTTTATGAATTAATGATTTAAAATAATTTTATTTGAAAAGTAAAAATTATTTACAAACATTATAAAATATTTTTAAAAAATAAATTTAAAATTTAAAATTATTTATAAACATTATAAGAATATTTAAAAAACAAGTAATATTCTTAATATAATAAATAAATATGTAAAATACTAAATTAAATAAAATGTAAAATTTATTTTAAATAAGTTTAATACAAATATTAAATTTAATATATATTATATTAAAAAGAAAAAATATAATTATAAAAAGCTTAATATAAATATAAATTTAAATTATATTATATTTATAGAAAAAATGCAATTTTAATATGTTTAATACATATAAAAATTTAATTAAATAAATTTAATGTAAAATATAAAATTTATTTATGAATTAATAATAAATTTAAATTTAAGTCAAAATTTTAAATTATTTATAACGATTATAAGATTAATTTAAAAATAAGTATATAAGTAAAAAAAAACTAAATAAAATTGAATGTAAAATATGTTTTAAATAAGTTTAATGTAAAATTAAATTTAATAAAAAATAATTTTAATTCAAAATTATATTATATTAGATTAAATAAAAAAATGTAATTTTCATAAGTTTAATACAAATTTAAATTTAATGAAAAATATATTTAATACAAGATAGAAAAGTTTTTTTTATGAATTAATGATAAAATTCAGTTTAATTCAAAATTTAAAATTATTTATAAATATAATAGGAATATTTAAAAAAAAGAATAAAATTCTTAAGAAATGTATAAGTATAAAACGAAATAAAATTTAATACAAAATATGTTAAATATAAATTTAAAATTTAATAAAAGTAAGTTAAATGCAAATTAAATAGAAAACATGCCTTTTGTACTGTTGTATTTGATGAATACAAATTTAAATTTAATAAAACATTATTTAATAAAAAAATTAATCTAATAAGAAATTATATTTATATAAAAAATAATATTTTAATAAATTTATTAATATTTTTAATATTTACAAAGTTAAACTAGTACATGATATATGTTTATTTATTTTCAAATAAACATGGATTATTTATATTCGAATTATAACAATTTTTAAAATCTATAATGCATAAAAAAAATTAACTAAAATAGAAATATGATAATATAAATTTAAGTAGGATAAAAATGACTTACTTAAACTCATAAACGGTGATATATAATGAAGGAATCCTGCAATTAAAATATATTGTATAGTGTTAATCAAACAATTATATATAATAAACACAATAAAAATATAAATAGAATTATTATACATGTATGGGCCGATAAGCACCTCTACTCTATGGCATCAATATCCGATATATTTACGTCTCTCATTTGATTCACCTTCATGATCTGAGATTAATCCAGTTTAACGTATAAAACATAAAGGTGTCAATAGTTGTATATTAAAAAGAGAAACTAAATAAATGCAACAAGTTACAATTATTCAATAGAATGTGAGTATAAAAAAAATCATGTCAATTCAATAATAGAGATATCAGTTTAGTTCATTCCACTACATATTTTATACGTTATTCGCATTAAGATTTTCTAGTACTTTTGAAACAAGTTCCAAAAGAATGATAAAATTAAAATAATTAAAACTCTATAAATATAGAGAGAGCATCACAGAACCAAGTTAAGCTTACATCATTCAATTTCAATAAATTGCTCTACCCTCTCAAATCCAGAAGTCCATCCACTAGCACCAGATTGCATCTTCAGAGACAACTAAAGAATTTTGATTACCATGATCTATTTTGTGTTGAAAAAAATTTGTCAGGTCAACCATTAGCTGCCTTAGGGCCAACTCCCTAAATAATTTGAGAGTTATTCCAATATCCCTTCAATTCACGGAATCTCTCAAGGTGAGGGTATTAAGCTTGGACATCTCTATCAATATTACCTTACAAGTAATATACTACATATGAATTTACAAATAATGAAAATACATAAAAATTATAAAATATAAAATCTACATAGAACTATAGTTTGGATGAACCATGACACATTATGCTTGTATGCTAAAAGTAGAAACTAAAAGAATATGTATTAATAGTTTCAAATTTTAGATTTCATAAAGAATATTGAGGTTGCTTAAGCGCAACCTGTGCATTAATGAATTTTTTGATTTTATTGATAAAGAAGTGTCTAGCCCATGATTCATGTTGCTATGATCACATATACTGTGGTGTTTATCACCTTGTGCCAAGCCTAAAACTAGAAGAGGCAAATGATGAAAAGTAACTCACTACTAATAGCAAATTGATGTAGAAGATTTATTGAAACCCCTTTGAAGTAGGACAGTTTTGAAACACAACAAGAAAGAAACAACTCACCTTTTCATCACACTAATATTCAAAAGTGTAAAACAATATTGTGAGAAATATATCAAAAACAAATTATCAAATTAGAACAAAATCAAAAACTTGAAAACAAATTTAAAATTTTAATTAGGTCTACTTTACCTTATTGAAAATAACTTGAGAATACAAAAGCCTTCATATGGAGAGTTTACCATTCAATTGTGTTTTCAAATGTCCACTAACATTCGATATATAGCCAATAACTTGAATGTTTGTTGTCGGTTGCTAGTCTATTCTAATCAGTAGAGCTAAAATCCTCTAAAGAATTCTGATCCCTGATAATCAAATGCATAAATGTCAAAAAATAACTTCAGAAAATTTATTGACAAAAGATTATAGACAAAAAAGATAAGATGAGACATAGGTACTAGTAGGTAGAAGATGATGACCAAACTTCGATTCAAATAAGAAATTTAGAGGATCATTATTGGTTTGGTAAAAGTTACCATCAGAAATAACGGTTGATTAGTTCATAGAAAAAATAATCAATCAATAATTTTTACCAGTCAATCGATCCAATACATTCTTTGATGATATTATGACAACTATAATCTCTTTGGAAGAACTCTGTAAATTAAAAAATATATATTTTCTTTTTTCTTTATGTTCAAATTTTTACTCAAAATTTTAGACAACAAACTTTACCTTGATCTTCATTAGTAGTTCGTAACTGTAACCAGACCTTCCGAGTCACACACTTCACCTTAGTATTGATCCAACTAGATTATCGTTTCATAAATTTATTTAAATAGTTTCACCTGGTACGTGGTATGTGCATTCTGAGACCTTCACTATTATTGTAATGAAAACAATTCCTCATACCTCTACTTACACAATGTTCTTGGAGATTTCCGAAAAATCTTCTTTTAGTTGTCTTGAATTTTTCGCATAATCAAGCACTAAATGGTATTTTGTTCGAATTCTGATATTTTCTCAAATATTGGTTTTTTATTTAATAGTAATTCAAATTTTAAATTTAATAAGAATATACAAAATATACAAGTTAGTTTATGAATTAGTGATAAATATAAGTTTAATTTAAAATTATTTATAAACATTAAAATAATATTTAGGAAAATAATTTATATTCTTAATATAAAAAATATATAAGTAAAAAACTAAAAACTTTAATACAAAAATACGTTTTGAATAGATTTAATACAAATTTTAATTTAATGAAAATAAGTTTCATGCAAAATTTAAATTATATTAGAATAAATAGAAATAATAAAATATTTATATAATTTAATTATGTAGTTTAATGCAAAATAGAAAATTTTGTTTATGAATTAATGATAAATATAAGATGAATTCAAAATTATTTATAAACATAATAAATAAGAATATTTAAGAATAAATAATATTATTAATATAAGAAATATATATGTAAAAATCTAAATAAAATTTAATACAAAATATATTTTTAATAAGTTTAATCTAAATTTTATAAAAGTAATTTTAATACAAAATTTAAATTATATTAGATTAAATGAAAAAAAAATGCAATTTTAATATGATTAAAAATAAGGGAAAATATAAAAATTTGTTTATGAATTAATAATAAATATAAGTTTAATTAAAAATTATTTATAAATATTTTAAGAATATTTTAAGAACAAATAATATTCTTATATAAATTAATAAATATATAAGTAAAAAACTAAACAAAATATAATTCAAAATATAATTTTAAAAAAATTTAATAAAAATTAAAATTTAATGAAAATCAGTTTAATACAAAATTTAAATTTAATTTAATAAAAGAAAATTTAATTTTATAAAAATATAAATGTGTTTTTATGAATTAATGATTTAAAATAACTTTAATTGAAAAGTAAAAATTATTTACAAACATTATAAAATATTTTTAAAAAATAAATTTAAAATTTAAAATTATTTATAAACATTATAAAAATATTTAAAAAACAAGTAATATTCTTAATATAATAAATAAATATGTAAAAAACTAAATTAAATAAAATGTAAAATTTATTTTAAATAAGTTTAATACAAATATTAAATTTAATATATATTATATTAAAAGGAAAAAAATATAATTATAAAAAGCTTAATATAAGTATAAATATAAATTATATTATATTATATTTATAGAAAAACAATGCAATTTTAATATGTTTAATACATATAAAAATTTAATTAAATATATTTAATGTAAAATATAAAATTTATTTATGAATTAATAATAAATTTAAATTTAAGTCAAAATTTTAAATTATTTATAACGATTATAAGATTAATTTAAAAATAAGTATATAAGTAAAAAAAACTAAATAAAATTGAATGTAAAATATGTTTTAAATAAGTTTAATGTAAAATTAAATTTAATAAAAAAATAATTTTAATTCAAAATTATATTATATTAGATTAAATAAAAAAAATGTAATTTTTATAAGTTTAATACAAATTTAAATTTAATGAAAAATATATTTAATACAAGATATAAAAGATTTTTTATGAATTAATGATAAAATTCAGTTTAATTCAAAATTATTTATAAATATAATAGGAATATTTAAAAAAAAGAATAAAATTCTTAAGAAATGTATAAGTATAAAACGAAATAAAATTTAATACAAAATATGTTAAATATAAATTTAAAATTTAATAAAAGTAAGTTAAATGCAAATTAAATAGAAAACATGCCTTTTGTATTTGTTGAATACAAATTTAAATTTAATAAAAAATTATTTAATAAAAAAATTAATCTAATAAGAAATTATATTTATATAAAAAATAATATTTTAATAAATTTATTAATATTTTTAATATTTACAAAGTTAAACTTAGTACATGATATATGTTTATTTATTTTCAAATAAACATGGATTATTTAAATTCGAATTATAACAATTTTTAAAATCTATAATGCATAAAAAAAATTAACTAATATAGAAATATGATAATATAAATTTAAGTAGGATAAAAATAACTTACTTAAACTCATAAACGGTGATATATAATGAAGGAATCCTGCAATTAAAATATATTGTATAGTGTCAATCAAACAATTATATATAATAAACACAATAAAAATATAAATAGAATTATTATACATGTATGGGCCGATAAGCACCTCTACTCTATGGCATCAATATCCGATATATTTACGTCTCTCATTTGATTCACCTTCATGATGTGAGATTAATCCAGTTTAACGTATAAAATATAAAGGTGTGAATAGTTGTATATTAAAAAGAGAAACTAAATAAATACAACAAGTTACAACTATTCAATAGAGTGTGAGTATAAAAAAAATCATGTCAATTCAATAATAGAGATATCAGTTTAGTTCATTCCACTACATATTTTATACGTTATTCGCATTAAGATTTTCTAGTACTTTTGAAACAAGTTCCAAAAGAATGATAAAATTAAAATAATTAAAACTCTATAAATATAGAGAGAGCATCACAGAACCAAGTTAAGCTTACATCATTCAATGTCAATAAATTGCTCTACCCTCTCAAATCCAGAAGTCCATCCACTAGCACCAGATTGCCTCTTCAAAGACAACCAAAGAATTTTGATTACCATGATCTATTTTGTGTTGAAAAAATTTGTCAGGTCAACCATTAGCTGCCTTAGGGCCAACTCCCTAAATAATTTGAGAGTTATTCCAATATCCCTCAATTCACGGAATCTCTCAAGATGAGGGTATTAAGCTTGGACATCTCTATCAATATTACCTGACAAGTAATATACTACATATGAATTTACAAATAATGAAAATACATAAAAATTATAAAATATAAAATCTACATAGAACTATAGTTTGGATGAACCATGACACATTATGCTTGTATGCTAAATGTAGAAACTAAAAGAATATGTATTAATAGTTTCAAATTTTAGATTTCATAAAGAATATTGAGGTTGCTTAAGCGCAACCTGTGCATTAATGAATTTTTTGATTTTATTGATAAAGAAGTGTCTAGCCCATGATTCATGTTGCTATGATCACATATACTGTGTTGTTTATCACCTTGTGCCAAGCCTAAAACTAGAAGAGGCAAATGATGAAAAGTAACTCACTACTAATAGCAAATTCATGTAGAAGATTTATTGAAACCCCTTTGAAGTAGGACAGTTTTGAAACACAACAAGAAAGAAACAACTCACCTTTTCATCACACTAATATTCAAAAGTGTAAAACAATATTGTGAGAAATATATCAAAAACAAATTATCAAATTAGAACAAAATCAAAAACTTGAAAACAAATTTAAAATTTTAATTAGGTCTACTTTACCTTATTGAAAATAACTTGAGAATACAAAAGCCTTCATATGGAGAGTTTACCATTCAATTGTGTTTTCAAATGTCCACTAACATTCGATATATAACATTCGATATATAGCCAATAACTTGAATGTTTGTTGTCGGTTGCTAGTCTGTTCTAATCAGTAGAGCTAAAATCCTCTAAAGAATTCTGATCCCTGATAATCAAATGCATAAATGTCAAAAATAAATTCAGAAAAATTTATTGACAAAAGATTATAGACAAAAAAGATAAGTTGAGACATAGGTACTAGTAGGTAGAAGATGATGACCAAACTTCGATTCAAATAAGAAATTTAGAGGATCATTATTGGTTTGGTAGAAGTTACAATCATAAATAACGGTTAATTAGTTCATAGAAAAAATAATCAATCAATAATTTTTACCTGTCAATCGATCAAATACATTCTTTGATAACATTATGACAACTGTAATCTCTTTGGAAGAACCCTGTAAATTAAAAAAATTATATTTTATTTTTTCTTTATGTTCAAAATTTTACTCAAAATTTTAGACAACAAACTTTACCTTGTTCTTCATTAGTAGTTCTTAACCATAACCAGACATTCCGAGTCACACACTTCACCTTAGTATTGATCCAACTAGATTATCGTTTCATAAATTTATTTAAATAGTTTCATCCTGTACGTGGTATGTGCATTCTGAGACCTTCACTATTATTGTAATGCAAAAATTCTTCATACCTTTACTTTAACAATGTTCTTGGAGATTTCCGAAAAATCTTCTTTTAGTTGTCTTGAATTTTTCGCATAATCAAGCATTAAATGATAGTGTGTTCGAATTTTAATCTTTTCTCAAATATTGATTTTTTATTTAATAGTAATGCAAAATTTAAATTTAATAAGAATATATACAAGTTAGTTTATGAATTAGTGATAAATTTAAGTTTAATTTAAAATTATTTATAAACATTAAAATAATATTTAGGAAAATAATTTATATTCTTAATATAAAAAATATACAAGTAAAAAACTATAAACTTTAATACAAAAATACGTATGAATAGATTTAATACAAATTTAAATTTAATAAAAATACGTTTCATGCAAAATTTAAATTATATTAGAATAAATAGAAATAATAAAATATTTATATAATTTAATTATATAGTTTAATGAAAAATAGAAAATTTTGTTTATGAATTAATGATAAATATAAGATGAATTCAAAATTATTTATAATCTTAATAAAAAAGAATATTTAAGAATAAATAATATTCTTTATATAAGAAATATTTATGTAAAAATCTAAATAAAATTTAATACAAAATATATTTTTAATAAGTTTAATTTAAATTTTATAAAAGAAAGTTTAAAACAAAATTTAAATTATATTAGATTAAATGAAAAAAAATGCAATTTTAATATGATTAATGATAATGGAAAATATAAAAATTTGTTTATGAATTAATAATAAATATAAGTTTAATTAAAAATTAAAAATTATTTATAAATATTATAAGAATATTTTAAAAACAAATAATATTCTTATATAATTTAATAAATATATAAGTAAAAAACTAAAAAAAATATAATTCAAAATTTGATTTTAAAAAAATTTAATACAAATTCAAATTTAATGAAAATCAGTTTAATACGAAATTTAAATTTAATTAAAATTAAAATTATATTTGATTAAATAGAAAAAAAAAAGTAATTTTAATAAATTTAATAAAAGAAAATTTAATTTTATAAAAATATAAATGTGTTTTTATGAATTAATGATTTAAAATAACTTTAATTTAAAAGTAAAAATTATTTATAAACATTATAAAATATTTATAAAAAAATAATTTAAAATTATTTATAAACATTATAAGAATATTTAAAAAACAAGTAATATTCTTAATATAATAAATAAATATGTAAAAAACTAAATTAAATAAAATGTAAAATTTATTTTAAATAAATTTAATACAAATATAAAATTTAATATATATTATATTAAAAATTAAAAAATTTAATTATAAAAATCTTAATATAAATATAAATTTAAATTATATTATATTTATAGAAAAAATGCAATTTTAATATGTTTAATACATATATAAATTTAATTAAATATATTTAATGTAAAATATAAAATTTACTTATGAATTAATAATAAATTTAAATTTAAGTCAAAATTTTAAATTATTTATAAAGATTATAAAATTAATTTAAAAATAAATACTATTTTTATTAAAAGAAATATATAAGTAAAAAAACTAAAATAAATTGAATGCAAAATATGTTTTAAATAAGTTTAATGTAAAATTAAATTTAATAAAAAAATAAGTTTAATTCAAAATTATATTATATTAGATTAAATTAAAAAAATGTAATTTTCATAAGTTTAATACAAATTTAAATTTAATGAAAAATATATTTAATGCAAGATAAAAAGTTTTTTTATGAGTTAATGATAATATTAAGTTTAATTTAAAATTTAAAATTATTTATAAATATAATAAGAATATTTAAAAAAAAAGAATAATATCCTTAAGAAATTTATAAGTATAAAACAAAATAAAATTTAATACAAAATATGTTAAATGTAAATTTAAAATTTAATAAAAGTAAGTTAAATGCAAATTAAATAGAAGACGTGCCTTTTGTATGAGTTGAGTACAAATTTAAATTTAATAAAAATATATTTAATAAAAAAATAATATTTAATAAGAAATTACATTTATATAAAAAATAATATTTTAATAAATTTATTAATATTTTTAACATTTACAAAGTTAAACTTAGTATATGATATATGTTTATTTATTTTCAAATAAACATGAATTATTTAAATTTTAATTCTAATAATTTTTAAAATCTATAATGCATAAAAAAATGACTTTCAAAAACAAACTTATCATGCTTTAAAATAGAAATATGATAATATAAATTTAATTAGGATAAAAATAACTTACTTGAACTCATAAACGGTGATATATAATGAAGGAATCCTGCAATTAAAATATAGTGTATAGTGTTAATCAAACAATTATATATAATAAACACAATAAAAAGATAAATAGAATTATTATACATGTATGGGTCGATAAGCGCCTCTACTCTATGGTAGCAATATCCGATATATTTACGTCTCTCATTTGATTCACCTTCATGATCTGAGATTAATCCTGTTTACCATATAAAATATAAAGGTGTCAATAGTTGTATATTAAAAAGAGAAACTAAATAAATACAACAAGTTACAATTATTCAATAGAATGTGAGTATAAAAAAAATTATGTCAATTCAATAATAGAGAGATCAGTTTAGTTCATTCCACTACATATTTTACACGTTATTCGCATTAAGATTTTCTAGTACTTTTGAAACAAGTTCCAAAAGAATGATAAAATTAAAATAATTAAAACTCTATAAATATATAGAGCATCACATAACCAAGTTAAGCTTACATAATTCAATTTCAGTAAATTGCTCTACCCTCTCAAATCCAGAAGTCCAACCACTAGCACCAGATTGCCTCTTCAAAGACAACCAAAGAATTTGGATTACCATGATCTATTTTGTGTTGAAAAAATTTGTCAGGTCAACCATTAGTTGCCTTAGGGCCAACTCTCTAAATAATTTAAGAGTTATTCCAATATCCCTCCAATTCACGGAATGTCTCAAGGTGAGGGTATCTAGCTTTGACATCTCTATCAATATTACCTAACAAGTAACATACTACATATGAATTTACAAATAATGAAAATATATAAAAAATTGTAAAATATAAAACCTAGATAGAACTATAGTTTGGATGAACCATGACTCATTATGCTTGTATGCTAAAAGTAGAAACTAAAAGGATATATATTAATAGTTTCAAAATTTAGATTTCATATGGAGAGTTTACCATTCAATTGTGTTTTCAATAGAAAATATGCCTTATAATGAGTTGAATACAAATTTAAATTTAATGAAAATTTCAAATTAATAAGAAATTATATTTATATAAAAAATAATATTTTTAACATTTACAAAGTTAAACGTAATATAAGATAGATGTTTATTTATTTTCAAATAAACATAGATTATTTAAATTCGAATTCTAATAATTTTTAAAATCATAAAAAAAATAACTTATTCATTTAAAAACAAACCTACCATTACCATGTTCTAAAATAAAAATATGTTAATATAAATTTAAGTACGATGAAAATAACTTACTTGAACTAATATATAAGGAAGAATCATGCAGCTGCTTTTTCTTTCTTAACCAACCTTCAGCTTCCACACACTCATTTAGTACTTGAAAATACAATATGTAATAGTAAGAAATCTGCATATAACCACTTTAATTCTACAACACATAAGAAAGAAAGTAAATTTAGATAAACTTTAATAACTAAACTAAAAATATAATTTTCCAGACTATTTGGAAGAAACATGTATGTTGTTGCAATCTTTCATTCATTGAAAAATTGTCAATTGGTAAGATCATTTTCATTCAGATTATTTTTTAGATCACTATCGAAATTATAGTGTAATTTTTTTTTTGGTGTTAAGATTATTTTTTAAATCAAGAACTGGATTAAAATATGAATTTTAGCTTCATTTGATATAAATATCATTGTGAATTTAGTCAAATGTAGATTTTTATGGATCATTATCCAATTTTAAAAAATGCTTAAAAAACAGCATATTAAGTGATAAACACTACCGTATGAGAAAGAAGACTTTTTTAAGTTAGGCTTGTTTTGGAAAATTTAAGAACTTAATCTAACTTCTTGTTTGAAAACAAATCTGGGGCTTTTGATCGGAGATTTTAAATAAATTAGACTAAAATAACACAATGGTGTTTTAGAGGTCTTCTTCCAAACTCCAAACAAGGTGTTACTAATATATGTAAAACAGAGAGATTATATGAAAAAAAAATCTTAATACATTTTGTATAAAAAAAACAATTGTGTATCTATCCTTTTCTTTATCCGATAATTCAATATGATCGAACTTGGGATCAGTTGACATTGCAGCCTCTATGTAGCTATTGATGCAATACACAAGCTGGTCTATCACTGAACCCTTCTTTGTATGTTCCTTGTGGCGCTCTTCAATAGGATCACCTTGCTACAAATTTGGTTTTTGAAGTTAGGCTAAAAGAAATTTCTCCAAATTCAAAAGATGGAGAGTATTGAAAATAGTACCTTCTTGTGTTCATCAAGTTAATCAACGTGTACTCCTTTAGTCTCATCCTCCCCATCTTCATACAGCCAATCCTCTTATTCTTGTAGTTTGACAGCGAATTCTTCTCGTTCCGACTCAGTAACAAACTCTTGAATCTCTCAGGGTGAGAGCCTCTACATATGGTCAAATTTTGAACTAGAATGACATATTTTAACATTTTGTGTATGAAAAAAAAGACAAATTAGAGGATTCTCTGTTCATGAATGAGTTTGAGAGCTTTATTTAAAATGAACAAATAAAAATTACAATGTATTATTGATTCTAACTGAAATGAATGAGAAACAGAGTGGCCATAGCCCATGCCGCCATGTTTGTCCAACCGTCGAACCTGAAATTCTACATTGGATAAGTATATAATAGAAAAAAAGACAAGTTAATGATTAAAGAACAATAAATACTAACCTTAATCTTAAATGACGAACCCGAAGAGGGTACAAGACCCCTAAACCCAATATCATAAGCAGTACTTCCATCAGCCTTAAACAATCCGAAATTCCTCTCAGAAGTAGGACCCGGTTTCAGATTCTCATTAAACAATGAGAAAACATATCCCTTCACAGTTCTCTTCGGCCTATAAGGAGTACCCTTCTTCTTCAACAATCTCTTTCGTAGATTTTTATTATAAGTCCTAGCATTCGCCCCAACTTCATTCGCATCACCTTTAGAAGCCCACCCTGTTTCTGAAACAATCACCTCTGTTTTCCCAAAACCCGCCTTCTCCAGGGTTCCAGATGGGTTCCAGATGAACTCGGTATGCAAGGAATATCATTGGCCAAACTTACAACAACAAATAAATAAACAAAGAAACTGAAACAATCAAACACAGACTAATGAGTAAAAGCATATATAAAACAATACAAACGGAAAAGAGAAGAACAGAACTAACCAAAATCAGTAGAGGGAAAGCGATCCGCGATCCATAATACTACCAAATCCAAGAGTCCTATTCATCAACCGAAGCGACCGCCGAGACCAGATACCCAATCCGAAGAGTAGTTCTGTTAATATGATCGTGAAGATCATTAACTGGTTTGACCGAATGACCTGCTTCAACCCGAACGCAATGATGATGGAGAAGAGGAATAGACATGGAAGACTGCTTCAACCCTAACGCAGTGACGATGGAGAAGAGGAATAGACATGAAAGAGAGAGTTCATCGTTTGATTTCTAGGCGCAACTTCAAGCGAGCCCAATGAAGACGGCTATATACGGTGCATAGAAAAAGAGAGTTTATAAGAAGGAAGATAGATAGGTTTTAGATTTCCTTAAGATTTAGGTTTTAATTTTATTGGTTTTTGGGTTTCTTTTCAGATTTACTTTTTTAATTTTAGGAATTTTCTGTTAAAATTTTCTTTTAATTGTCTTGATTTTTTTTGGGAATTTTCTGTTCCAACAGGTTGATTGAGAATTTTTCTTAAATATCTTTCCTAGATCTCATCAAGTCAAATTTCAAAATTTAAAACTTAACATTTTATTAAATTAATACAAAATATTATATGAGTTTTTATTGTAATTTCAATTTTTTAATTTTTTAGATTAAGTTATATAATATTAATAATTTAATATATATATATATAATTTTATTTTTATATATAATAAAAAATAATACAAAAAAATATAATTAAAATATTTTTAAAATTTGTTGTATCAAATTTAAAATTGTTTTATTATTATATATTATATGATAAATGTTTGAAAATTATTTAAACATAATAAATATATATATATAATTAAATAAATATTATTTTATAAATAAACATAATTGAATCAAAATACTTCTTTGTTTAATGATTTTTAAGCAACAATACATTCTCTCACATTTTTACGCATATTTGTTATCAATTTTTGTCAATTTAGTTACATTCTCTTTGAAATATACATTATTAACAATTCTTCTCAACACATTCTTACTCTCTCACATTTTTATGCATATTTGTTAGGATAACATTGTCAATTTAATTACATTCTTTTTGAAATATACATTATTAACAATTCATCTCAATTCATTTTTTTAATCCTCATATATATATATATATATATACCACCATTGTCTATTGTCATTTCAGTCTTTGTCATTTTAATCTTATAAGTTAAACCACAAACATTTTAATCGTTAGATCAATTCTTATTGTTAAATTTATTTATATATATATATATATATATAATAGTTTTTTTACTATTTGGAGGCACGAAAAATGAGGTATTATTAATTTCTTTAGGATGAAGATTTGAATCTGATATGACTTGTCTGGCTAACCTCTTTCTATTGAAGAAATTTTGGATTGTTGAAAAAAAAATCTAATTTAATTTATCTAAATGTAATATCTTAACATAATTTTAATAAATTTTATGCAAGTCCAAATATTTTATGGAAGATTTCATATAGTGAAATATTTTTTAGACAAAAAACAAAACAAAAGTTTTTGTCTTCACTCTACCAAGAGGGTCACATTTATCTTTTTATGGCTTGTTTGTTTATAGCTTGTTCATCATTATTCATTACTATATTAAAAAATCATTAGGTACAAATTTCTATCTTATGTCTAAGTCGTAATTTTGTCCCGTTTTTATATAAATACTTAAACTCGTGATTTTACGAACAAAATTTGTGTACTTTATCACCGAACTAATTACGTCATTAATAGTTTAAGCGATAAGAATAGTTCTTAAGACTTATGAGATCAAATATCAAGGTTTAAAATAAAAATAAAAAAATGATTACATATAATTTTTAAGAAAGGGAATTCATTTGAAGTTGTTTCATAAGGAAGTTTATTTTGTATTACTGATAGTATTCTTACTTTCTCTAACTCACCCTTTCGAGATAATTTAATCTAGAGTATTTTTGTTTTTCTTAAATTTTAAAAAATATATTCTTTATTATATTATTATAATTTTAATCGTCATCACTTAATTATTTTCATGCCACTTTAGAGCACTATCCACAAGTGCATTTAAGGTGAACTTGTACTAGTTGTAATCTTTAATTTTTGAAACATCATCGTATGTTTGGATCAGTGGAATTGGAATTGGAAACTCAATTACATGAGAATTGGCATTGAATTACAATTCAATTCTTATGTTTAAAAAAATTATAGAATTGTAATTCAATCCCAATTCTTATGTTTGGAAAAATTATAGAATTGTAATTCAATCTCAATTTTTATGTTTATAAAATAAAATATAATAAAAATAATTTTAATATATATTATCTATTTTATTAAAATATTAGTTTCACAAAACTAATTATGATAGCTCAAAGTCAAAAGATATTTTTAAGTTTCGATTTTGATTGAAAATATATCAATTCAACACGTTAACTTAATATATTAAAAATAAAAATATTGGTTCGACATTTTAACTTCCTAAATTCAAAAATAAAATATCGGTTCAAAATGTTAATTTCTTAAATATGTTTTTACATTTTTAGCACGTTTAACACGTTTTTGACATGTTTAACACGTTTATACACGTTTAACACGTTTTTCACGTTTTTGACATGTTTAACATGTTTTTCACGTTTTTGATATTTTTAATACGTTTAACATGTTTTTCACTCATTTTGACATGTTTAACACGTTTTTCACATTTTTGGCATGTTTAACACGCGTTTAACATGTTTTTCACATGTTTAACATGTTTTTCACGTTTTTGGCACGTTTAACACATTTAACACATTTTTTACAAGTTTTACACATTTTTGGCATGTTTAACACATTTTTAATATCTTCAACACGTTTTTGGCACGTTTAACACGTTTTGACAGATTTATCACATTTTTGGCACGTTTAACATATTTTAGCACATTAAACACGTTTTGGCACATTTAGCACGTTTTTCATATTTTGGCACGTTTTCCATGTTTTTGGCACGTTTAACATGTTTTTGACATTTTAACACGTTTAACATGTTTGGACACATTTAATACGTTTTTGGCACGTTTAACACATTTGAAAAGTTTTAACAAATTTTTATCACATTTAACATATTTTTGGCACAATTTACATGTTTTGCCATGTTTAACGATACATTTAACATGTCTTGAAACTTTTGACACATTTTAACATGTTTTATACGTTTTGACATGTTTAACACGTTTTGGCCCGTTTAACATACTTGTGAAATATTAAAAAAAATTTGTCCGTTTAATTTATTTTTTGCTCCGTCTAATATTTTTAATGGGCTCATACTAACATCTACCAAACATATATTAGTCCAATTGGGGACCTTAGATCAAACTAGAGCTCGCCATGGTATTGGCCCAGCCAGTAATACTCTATACAAATATCTTACCCTTGCATTATATTTTATTATTTTACTTCATTTTTATTATATTTCTTTTCTTTATTTTAACAAATTATATGTTCGGTTTAATTATAGACAGAAATTGATAGTATTCTTTACTATTTTTTTAAAATACAAATTGTTCTAATTTAAATATGGACAATAAGTAAAAGAAAAAGGAAATGGTCAAATACAACTTCCATGGATGATGGGGCCGATCATCTACTATTTTAATGGGAAAAAATTAAAGTTATAGCTAGTGTTGGAATAATGATAACAACTTTTTTTTAAGTAAAATTGGTTAAAACACACCAAATTCCACAATTGTAGAAAAAGAAACTGCATTATCATTTGTTTATGAAATAGTCGTTATAGCATGAATGAATGAAGTTGAAATGATAACTATAAGTTTTGTTAATGAATTTTCAAGTATATTTTTTTTTATAGGATGCCAAATTATATTATATATATACATATATGACATGAATACATGATTGATTCCTTTTAACCAACTATTATATTTATAGTGGTTAAAAATGTTAATGATTTAATATTAATAGTCCATTATCTTTTCTAAATGTTTTTTTAATAGTGTAGAAATACATGTATATATATATATACACCAATATTCTTTAGAAATTTTGCTGAATAATTGAAAACAATATAGATATTAGTGAAGAAGCGATGATATAGTACATAACAAAAATAATTTAAATGTCTAAAATTATTTGATCAGCAAGTGAAATACATAAAAATGACTCGATTCACCAGTATTTTGAGTCTCTTATCTGTCAAACTTATTTTGAGTTGTTATTTTTATTAGTGATTTTTCTGATAAATATTTTTAATTGGTCTTATTTATGACAAATAATGTCTAAATTGAACTGAGTTATTTTTTTTATAGGTTTTTAATATTTAGTTGTGATTTAATCGATTAATTATATTAATAAAATGAAGTTGAAATGATAACTATAAGTTTTGATAATGAATTTTCAAGTATATTTTTTTATAGGATGCCAAATTATATTATATATATATACATATATGACATGAATACATGATTGATTCCTTTTAACCAACTATTATATTTATAGTGGTTAAAAATGTTAATGATTTAATATTAATAGTCCATTATCTTTTCTAAATGTTTTTTTAATAGTGTAGAAATACATGTATATATATATATACACACCAATATTCTTTGGATATTTTGCTGAATAATTGAAAACGATGTAGATATTAGTGAAGAAGCGATGATATAGTACATAACAAAAAAATAATTTAAATGTCTAAAATTATTTGATCGGCAAGTGAAATACATAAAAATGACTCGATTCACCAGTATTTTGAGTCTCTTATGTGTCAAACTTATTTTGAGTTGTTATTTTTATTAGTGATTTTTCTGATAAATATTTTTAATTGGTCTTATTTATGACAAATAATGTCTAAATTGATCTGAATTATTTTTTTATAGGTTTTTAATATTTAGTTGTGATTTAATCGATTACTTATATTAATAAAATAATTTCATCCTTTAAAAAATAGAAAAATGTATTGTTATGTAAGGTATATGGCATGGTACATTTGTGATTATATATTTTAGATAAGGCCCATTATGAGGGTCAATGACAAAATATCTTTTTAGAATTTATTAATTAACGTTATTTATGACTATATCACACTAATTATAATATACATCTATACTATACTCCTATATATTATATAAAGATAGAAGTACGTGATCCAACTTTCAATTTTTTAAAACATATACATGTAATAAAGACCCTTTCTAAGGAATATAAGGGTGACCTAAATACCTAATTCTAACCTATGATAATTAAATATATTCTATGATAATTAAATATATTAATACCATATTTCCCACAAGCCTATTTAAGAGTATGAAAATTGTCACAACAAATAATACAAAATTAAACTCATATAATTTAGTGTTAGAATATATATAAAAAATGGTCCATTTTCTATATATAATCGAACTCTAAGTTGAGTCATTTAGGGTTCAAACTATTAAACATTTAACCATCTCATATTTTTCTTCAAACGAACATTCATTCTGTTGTCACTTGGTATATTATTTGGACCCTTGAAATAACACTTTTTTAAAATCAAACACTCTCCTCCTTCACATTCTCTACTGAGCATTGACCTTCATCTTCTACTCCATCAAACCCCATTTTCTTCAAAGCACCACCCTTTTTCCAATTTTTTATATGTAATTTGTATTTGACTGTATTCTCTTTAAAGTATTGAGTTGTGTACAAGTCTATTCATTCACATGTGTATTTATTTTGGCTTTAACCATTACTAGAAGAAATAAAATCTTCTAGTTTGATTTTTCTTACTTTTTATAGGTTTCTCTTGTTATTTTGGACCTTTAATTCTATAAAGCTTGAAAAAGGAAATATATCATTTTGGTTTTGACATTTGAATATGAAATAAATAGTGGTTAGTACTTAGACAAAAATGGGGTCCGAAGAAAGGGTGGTGTTTTGAAGAAGAAAAGAAGATGAACATGGGTATGACGAGGATTAGATGAAACTTGATGGAGAATATGGAAGAGTTGATCATAAAAAAAAATATTTTAAGGGTTCAGGTAATATGTTAAGTGGAAATTAAATAAAAACAAAATAAAATCATGTCAATTAAAACATACTATTGAACATTTATTTAGGAAAACTTCAAATTGTTAGGGCTCCAAATGATTAAACTTAAAGTTCGAACCTTATTTAATAAAATGCTTTAAAATTTAAACCCAAATAATAATTTAGTAAAAAGTTTATTTTGGACAACAAAATAATGGGTTCAAGCTTTTCATACCATAATTATTTTAATAAATAAAAAAAAACTGATTTTTATGCAAAAGAGCCTATAAACTTTAAATATTTGTGAGAGAAAAAAATAAAACAAAAGTTTTTGTCTTCACACTGCCAAGAGGTTAAGTTTATTTTTTTTATGGATTGTTCTTTTATAGCTTTTCATCATTACTTGTTAAAAATCATTAGCTACACATTTCTATCAATGTCGAAGTCGTAGTCCTGATTTTATATAAATACTTATACTCGTGATTTTACTAACAAAATTTGTATTTTATCACTGAACTAATTAAGTCTTAAATAATTTAAGCGATAAGAATGATTTTTAAGAGATCAAATATCACATTTTAACAAAAATAAAAATAAAATTGATTACATATAATTTTTTAGAAAGTGAATTCATTTAAAGTTTTTTCATAAAAGAAGTTTATCTAGTATTACTAATTTTATTGTTATCTTCTCTAACTCACACTTTCAAGATAATTTAATCTTGAGTATTTTTGGTTTTTTAATTTAAAAAATATATTTTTTATTGTTATTATAATTTTAACCATTATAACTTAATTAATTAATTAAAATATTAAAAAGTTTATTATATTATGCTAATTTAAATTTAAATTTAAATTTTAATATAAAAGAACATTTTGATAATTTATTCTACAAAATTCTTAAATAATATATTTTCTATCAAACAAGTTAAATTCAAAAAATAACTAAGATCAAACAAGTCCTTGAAGACTTTTTTTATTTGTAGTGTTATACGGATGGGTAAAAATTGCGTGTTAATAGGGAGACCAAATCATTTAATTTTATCATATTATTATATATATTATTTCAATGTTACAAGTTACATTCACCTTACTTTAAATTTAAAACAACAAATAATTATTAATGAGAGAATTTTTTTTATTTGTTTTTGTATCAGTGACTCATTTTTATGTTACCAACTTTACTGAATTTTTAGGTTAAATTATTATTATTTTTTTATTTTTAATATTAGTATATTATATGTTTATCATATTTCTTAAAATATATTATAAATTAATAAAATAAAAATTAGTGAAAATTTGATGAGATAAGACATTTGTTTTTTTTTTTTTTTTGATAGAATGACTTAAATGTTATTAATATAAAATAATAAAATAATAAATAATAATTTAAAATATATAATATTTTAGTATTTTATATAATAAATTAAATATTTTAATAAATAATATTTAATGACTTAAATGTTATTAATATATAATAATAAAATAATAAATAATAATTTAAAATATATAATATTTTAGTATTTTATATAATAAATTAAATATTTTAAGAAATAAAAAATTATATTTAATTAATTTTAGTTATTTAAATAATTAAATTAAAATAGTCAAAAAAAACCAAATAATTTAGGTACAATTTCAATTTTAAAAAAAAATACATCATTATTTTAAATAAATCATGATTGTTATTAAATAATTCAATCTACTTTCTCAAATATTGGTTTGTTATTTAATACTAATTCAAAATTTAAATTTAATAGAAATAAATAAAATATATATGTTTGTTTATGAATTAGTGATAAATATAAGTTTAATTTAAAATTATTTATAAACATAAGATTATTTAAAAAATTAAATAATATTTATAATATAAGAAATAAGTAAAAATCTAAATAAAATTTAATACTATTTATTTCTTAATAAGTTTTATTCAAATTTAAATTTAAAAATTTAATACAAAATTTAAATTATATTAGAATAAATAGAAAAAATGAAATTTTAATAAATTTAATGTAAATTTAAATTTAATGAAAATACAATTATATAGCAAAATTTGAGTTTAATTAAAAGTTTAAAATTATTTATAAATATTATAAATATATTTTAAAAATAAATAATATTCTTAATATAAAAATATATAAGTAAAAATCTAAATTAATTTTAATACAAAATATGTTTTAAAAAAAATTAATATAAATTTAAATTAAAAAAATCATTTTAATATAAAATTTAAATTTTATGAAAATTTAAATTACATTTGATTAAATAAAATAATTTATAATTTTAATAAATTTAATATAAATTTTAATTTTATAGAAATATAAAAATTTGTTTATGAATTAATAATATAATATAAGTTCAATTGAAAATTTTACATTTTTGATAAGTGTAGTGCAGATTCAATTTCAATATGTAAAGTAAAATATAAATTTTATTTATTAATTAATAATAAATTTAAATTTAAGTCAAAATTATAAATTATTAAAAACATTATAAGATTATTTAAAAATTAAATATTATTTTTAATATAAGAAATATATAAGTAAATTTAAATAAAATGTAATGTAAAATATGTTTTAAATAAGTTTAATGATAATTTAAATTTCATAAAAATAAGTTTAATGCAAATTTAAATTATATTAGTTTAAATTAAAAAATAATATTTTTATAAGTTTAATGGAAAAAATGTTTAATGCAAAATTTAAAATTATTTATAAAAACAATAAGAATATTTAAAAAACATATATTCTTAAGTAATATATAGGTATAAAATAAATAAAATTTAATACAAAATATAATATGTTTGAATGAAAATTTAATAAAATAAGTTAAATGCAAAATTTATATAATATTAGATTAAATTAAATATTTTTAATTTTTATAAATTAAATGTAAATTTAATAAAAAATTATTTAATGCAAAATTAAAATTTAATGAGAAAATAAATTTATATAAAAAATAATAATTATATGTTAAAAATAAAACAAAATAAAATAATATTTTTTATTTAAATTTAATTTATTTAAAATTTAAATTATATATTATTAAATATAAAAAAATATAAAATAAGATTTTAATAAATTTAATATTATTCTATTAATAATTTTAACATTTAACAAAAGTTAAACTAAAACTAAAGATAGCTAATAATTTAAACATGGACTTTTTAAATTTGAAATCTTATAATTATTTAATCTATAATGCATAAAAAAATTATAACATGCATCTAAAAATAAAATTATAATGCATAAAAACATAAGATGTAAAAAAAAACTTACTTTAAATCATAAACGCTCATATATAATGATTGAGGATTCTAATAATATCTTCCAATTAAAATATATTATATGGAAAATATATTGTATGGTGTTATTCAAACAATCATATATAGTAAATACATTAAAAAGTAAATTGAATTATAATACATGTATGTACCAACCAGCGACTCTACTCCATGGCAAAAATATCCAATATATTTATGTCTCTCATTTGATTCACCTTCATATATGAGATTAATAATGTTTAACATACCCAACATAAAAGTTTCAATAATTGTATATGAAAAAAATAACTAAATAAATACATCAAGTTACAACCATTAAATAGAGTGTGAGTGTGAGTATAAAAAAAATCATGTCAATGCAATAATAGAGAGAGTGACTCTACTCCATGGCAACAATATCCAATATATTTACGTCTCTCATTTGATTCACCTTCATATATGAGATTAATCATGTTTAACATACTCGATATAAAACTTTCAATAGTTGTTTATTAAAAAAAGGAACTAAATAAATACATCAATTTACAACCATTCAATGAAGTGTGAGTATAAAAAAAAATCATGTCAATGCAATAATAGAGATCATTTTAGTTCATTAACTAGATGTTTTATAAGTTTTCTGCATTTAGTTTTTATCGTGCTTTCGAAACAGGTTCAAAAAGGATGATAAAATTAAAATCATCAAAACTTTGTAAATATGTAGACAGAATCACAGAACCAAGTTAAACTTACCTCATTCAATTTTAGTAAATTGTTCTACCCGCTCAAATTCAGAAGTCAATGAAGGAGAATTCTAATAATATCCTGTAATTAAAAATATATTGTAGAGTGTTATTTAAACAATTATATATAGAAAAATCATTAAAAAGATAAAAAGAATTATTATACATGTATGGACCAACAAGCGATTTTGCTCCATGACAGTAATATCCTATATATTTACTGTTAGGATCTAGGTAGCCGCTGGAGGACCGGGGTTGGACCGGTTAGCGGTTCTCACTCGAAGGGTGGTGGTTAATCCGATTAGAGATTAACATCGGGGTTTCAATACTACACAACCTGTCACAAACCCTTGAACTAGGTTCAAGCGCGGAAGAGGTTTGCTTTCAGGTTGAAGCAACACACTTGTATGATAGGCAGAACCGGTTTCGGATGATGAAGGTTTGAAAATTGATGGGTCGGTTTCGGTAACCTGGTGATTCGGCTTGAATAGAGTTAAATGGAACCGGCAGAAAGTAAATGACAAAAGCGATTTTATGGATGTTCGGAGATAAAACTCCTACGTCACCCCTTCCTCTCGAAACCGCGAGAAGGATATTCACTAAGGAATACAAATACAATCCGATCGAGACTTATTTCCTGCTCGATAACACTCTTAAAATTTACACCGGAATTGTAAAATACACACACTAGCACTCAGGCTTTCTCTAGAGATAGAACGCACTGTTTTCACTTGTAAATTAAAATGCTCTTAGAATTTCTCACTTGTCCCGCATTTACTCTTCTTCAACTGCTCCTTTTATAGGTAAAGTATGCCAACGGTCATATTTCACTTCCTTGAATCTGATTGGCTGAGCAGAGGTTCAGTGATTCAGTGTTTCAGACCCTGCGGTCGTCTGACGGTCAATCTCGCAGACTTGGCAGTCTGTTCTTCCGGTGTGTAAGACAAACCTGCTAGGTTTATCTTTTACTCAATGTGGACACTGTGTGTTAGACAATTGTCTGTACTTGGAAGATCTCCTTTCTGACTTATCCCGAAGTGGAAAGATCCTGTAGGACTGTCTTCTGCAGCCTGCAGACTTTCCTCAGACTTGTATAGATATGGAAGTGTTCAGTCTGTTCCTTTGGTATCATACTCAACAGATACCCGAATTGTCTTCTTGTACTGGTCGGTCATTTGACTTAACCAGATGGCTTCCGGTGTGAGTGGTATAACCGGACTTCTTCCGGTTATTCCTCTGCCTTGTGGCTGATCGGCTGTCTGATGTTTCCGGTTTTAAGCTTTGGCCGATCCTTTCTTTGTGCGGTCATGTTCCAAGTGTTCCTGGTCGGTTTAGTGACTTGACCGGCTAGTTTTCTTTAGCCGGTTCTTTTGTTTGTCCGGTCCGGTTCCTTGTTCCTGCATGGAAGGTTTATTTAAGTTAGGTTTATGTGAACCGGTCTAATTTTATCTAACAATTTCTCCCTTTTTGATTATTTTATTTAAAATTATCAAAATCATGTAAGTTTGCAAACGTAGGCCGGTTCTTTCTTTGACCGGATTTTTGAAACTGACTTAGGAGAATTTTTCGAAAAATTTGGAAAAATTTTGAGAAAAATTTTGGAAAAATCTTATCTTTTATCTTATCAATTTCTCCCTTTTTGATTATTTTATTTAAAATTATCAAAACCATTTAGAAATGCAAGTGCAGGCCGGTTTCAAAAATAACTTTATATATATAGATAAGATAACCGAAAATAGAAAATGTTATATAGAAACATTAAGATAAACATAGGTAAAAGAAAGAGAGCCCCTATTCCGAGTCCGAGAAGTCGTAGCTAGCCATCAACTTCTTGTTCCACTTTTTCTTCACCGGTTGCGGTCGACTGGCCGATTCGGAGACTCGTTGTCTTGTAGACCGAGGCTGCAGGTGCTCTTCATCCTCTTCTTCGGCGTGAGTAGCCTGCTGCGGTATACTCTCAATAACCGTGTCAGTGACCTCATTCAGCAGCTCGGCCATTTGAACTTTCTTTGAAGGTTCCCTCTTTCGCTTTGTCGGAACTGAAACGGAAGAGGCCGCCTTTTTCTTTTTGTTAGCGGCTGCAAAGCCTTCTAGCCTCTGTCTTTCCCTTTCTAACCGCTCAGCATCCTTCGCAGCTTGAGAGGCTACCGACTTTGCAAGTCCCGGAAACTTAGCCTCTGTCCTCCGTTCTCGCTCGGCTCTTTCTTCTTCGGTGAGTTGCGGAGGCTCCTTCTCTTTTCTGGCTTCGTTGTCCAGTGCATTCTGGACTTCCTGAGCCGCTCGGGCATTAGCCTCCACCACCGCAGTATCCGCATTTATCTTTGCTTTGAGTAATTCAGCAACCTGTGCGGAAAGCGCCTTGAGTTCGGCCTCGAGACCCTCATTCTTCTTTTCAAGTTCGGAGACCCGTCCGAGTGTTGTGCCGACCAGATCCTTAGTAACCTCTGTCAGTCTTTCATCGGTCTCTCTTTCAAGCCGGTCAAAGTTCTCTTTTATCTCGGAGGTCGTATCCTCCAAAATCATGGTTCGCCAAAGGTGTTTTCTGCGCAGAACCACTTCTTTCTGTTGATCATCTTCGATTTCTAAGAACCGGTCATTTGTTCTTAACAAAAGTTGCCTTGTAGTGTTGGCGAACTTGAGTGCCGAGCGAACGGTTCTCTGCATTTTTTCTTCTAGTGGGTTAACTGTCGAGTCTTCAAATTCTTGAAAGAGACTATTGACCCATTCTTTTGTGACGCCCGGTTCGGAGGCTTCCGGTTGTTTATGTGGAGATTTCCCGGTGAGAGGAGGGTCCGTCCTTTCATCGGTTTCATCTGTTGCCGGATTCGCCCTTGGAGGGGTTGCCTCATTAGTTTGACCCTTTTCGATCCGTGGAGGTATATAGTGCGGTATTTCTCTTTGTTTGTACATCACCTCCAGCCGGTCAATTTCTTGGATGAGTTCTCCTCTCGCTTTCTCAAGCCTTTCCAACACCAACGGAGTTAGGGTATCCTCCGATGTTACCTCTTCGAATCTTTCCGTAATTTTCCGGATCCGAACGGTTAGCTTCCGTAGCTGTGCTCGCGGTCTTAAGAGGCAGGTTCGGCCCAAAGCCTCGTGGATAGTTTCGGAGTTTGTGAGGTCCATGATTATGTCCTCAATTCCCCTCAGCCTTCGGAAACATTCTTCGTCGCTTAAGTCTGGTAGAATGTCTCTATAACGTTTGCCAAACCGGTGCTCGTGCCATTCCCGGTATATCTCGCCAACCTTATCAGCTCGCTGTTCAATGACCCTTAGGATTTTGCGCGCTATCTTATCGGCCTTTGTCGGTTCGTCCTCCTCCTCCTCTTCTTCACTGCTTTCTTCACAGCTTTCTTCACCGCGTTCTTCACCGCTTTCTTCACCGCCTTCTTCACCGCCCTCGGCGGTCTCAGGATTTGCACCCGTACCGGTATTATCGGGACTTGGGCCCGACTGCTCTTTATCATCCGGTCTTTCATCATCGGTCTTCTCTGATTCGGTTCTTTCAGATGTGGAGACCGACTCTTCCTCCTCTTTTTGCGGTGGCCGTTCTGAGAATACTATCTTCTCTTTCCCTTTGCTTTCGGCTTTTTATTTCACCGGGGCCGATTTCTTGCCGGCTGTCTTCTTTCGGCCACCTGTGGAACCGGGGGCCGGTTGCTTCCTTTTCAGGAATTGTTTGGCTCTGATTAGGCTTCTTGATGGGATGGTGACACCGGGACCGATTTTGAGGTTATGGTGAAGGAAGATTTTGCCGAGAGGAACAGCGTATCCCCATGACCGGGTGGAATCCGGTTTTACCATATCCTTTAAGTTGTTGAACACCTCCTTCGCCCAGTTCACCTTTGTGCCTTCTATCAGGCCGACTAGCATCCTGATTTTGTCCTTGGTTAGGCTGCTGTAGTTTCCTCCTCTTGCTTGAACCGCCTTTGTGAAGATATCACAAATCGGTATATACTCCGGTCGCAACGTTGATTTGTTACCGGAAACTTTTATCCGCTCCTTAGTCGCCGAGAGTATTTGGCATGCTTCTTCGAACGTTTTGAGCTCTATATCCGCCGTTGCATCTTGGCCGGCTGTTGGAAGGCGCAGGCTCTCAGCCACCGATTCCTCGGTTAGCTCCAATTCAGTACCGCCTACAGTTGCGGTGATCTTGTCGTCAGAGATAGTTGCGGTGTTGAAAAATTATTCAACCGCATCTCTATATAGAATATGGGGACCGCCGAGAAAATACTCCAGACCGGCTTCGGCTACCCGGTTAATGACTTCTACTGCCGCATGCGTTCCCTTCTGTCGGATTTCCTCGAAATCCACTTGAGTCAAGTGTTTGAACAGAGCCGAGTTGCGCCCCATCTTTAGAGAGTTGAGAAAGTTTTGAAGAGAATAAGTGTAGATAACCGCTTGAGAGAGTTTGAGAATTTAGAGAGAGAAAGCTGTTTCGCGTGAGAGTGAAAAGAGATGGCCGAGAGCGCCTTTTATAGTTACGGTTTGGAAACCCAACCGTCCCATCAACATTGGGCGGGAATTTTCCCTCCAAGCCGAATGGGCGGCAAACCATGGGCGGGAAACCAACGGCGGTAAACGAATAGGCGCCAATCCGTGGGCGGTAAACCAAGAGGCGGGAGTTTTGGGCGGGAAATTTCCCTCCAAAATTTTTGCTTTCAACATTGATGACGCAATCTTCTTTTGAAGCCGATTGATGCTGCGGTTTTCTAAAGTTAACCGGTTATTTTGAGTAAGCCGAATTTTGCAATCTTTTGAGTTTAAGCGGTTTTTCTTTGAGACCGAATAGGAACGCGGTTATTTTGACAATGTTAATCGGTTACTTAGATGGATATTCAAGATGACTCGGTCATTTAAACTGAAATGGAAGTGTATTCAAGAGACATTGCAGAAAGGAAACCGAAAGATGGATCGGTGTGAAAACAAACATAAAGATGAAAAATTACAACTTATGTAATAACCATTTTGGAGATCTTTTCTTCCACCGCATCCTTGTCAAGAATGTTTGAAGAAGAGGCCGGTGTGCCCGGTCCAAATTCTGGCCGGTACTTGAGAATCAGTTACTTATGTGAGGTGCATAACCGAGGCCTTTCTTGGTCAGCACCATGTTCTTCAGGTTTTGAAAGATGACCGTTGACCAGTTTATGGCCTTATGGCTAACGATATTGGTCATCATATTGTAGGTGTTCTTTGAGTACCGCTGATTTGGGGACTGACAGAGGATAGACCGAGTCACAATCTCAAGAAGGAGTTGAGCGTGACTAGCGAGGCGGGTTTTTAACCCATAGTTTTCTACCGGATCAATGGTTCTAGAGAAGAGAAGTGCGTGATAAAATACCTCAAGCCCCTCCAGAGTTGGAAAGTCAGAGAACCCTTCCGTGGGCAGGTTGAGTAGGGAAGCAAATTCGGCTTCATCAAGCCAGAAGGTGTGGTCTCTTACCGTAGAGACTATGTAATTGCCCCTGATGCAGGCGCTTCTGAAGAACGTCTTGACGTCCTCAATCAGAATAGGACCGGACTCTTCGAGGAATGTTTGAAGGCCTGTATCAATAAGGGATTCGAACATGAGTTTCTTTGCATGATTTCCGTCCCATTCCTCCATGCATGATTCGAAATCGATGCTCAAAAAGTTTCCTAGGGTTCGGCTCGGCATGATTACGGTTTTGCTGAGAGAGATAGAATTCAGATTTCAGGAATGTTTTATGCTTTAGGATGTGTTGAGTTGAGTAGAGGGTGGCCCTTTATATAGGGTCGGTTTTGGAGGGAAAATAGTATCATTGAATGTTAGTTTTGTTTTATTAGGAAATGGAATCTTTATGTTTCCAAGGTTCATTGGGAAGAGGCTGATTGCGAAGCCCGAGGTAGGTGTTAGTTGAGAAGTAACCAAGTTAGTTGGATATTGATTACTCATGTTAGTTGGGAGTTACCTCATTAATTAAAGATTCCTTCTTCATTAATGCACTAACATAATGAAAAGTAATCAAAAGAGACCGAGGGAATCATAAATAAAACCGAGGAAAAACAAGCCGAAGTGATCATAATGATGTTGGATAAAGATACACCCGGTGCTTGAAGCAAAATGACCGGGTGCAGGAAGGAGTGACTTAGTGTGCGTGGGAGTTGACGACACCGGTAGGGTTGTTACGGCGGTTCCTCCTCCTCCAGGCCCTCTCAAACCGCTCATAGAAGGAGTCGGTTATCTCTTTGGTCAGCACTTGGGCTTGGTTCAGACCTTCACCGGGACAGGTCGGAACACCAAGCTCCACAAGGAGGCAGCTTAGTTATGGAACTAGGCCGACTGATCGGATGCCAACCATCCAGATCAGGGTGTCGAACAAGACCCTTGACCAGTTCACAGGTGTACCGGTGGTGATCGTCGCCATCATGTTGAAGGTCGACGTACAGTAGGTGTTAGTGACATCTCTTCCGAAGATGCTCCTACCGATCACATCATTGAGAAGATGATATTCAGCTCTCAAGTGTGATTTTGTACCGTGATCCTCAACCGGTTCATCAGACCGTGCAAGGGTGAGAGAGATCTCGGCCTTTATGTTGGTCGGAACGTCGAGATCTGTCAACCCTTGCTTTGGCAGGCTAAAGCACCGCGCAAAGTCTTTATCCGTGAAGTCAAAGATGATGCCCCCCACCTTAGATTGGATGTGAGTTTCAAAGTGGGAGTTCCCCTGAACACCCTAGCGTTATAGAAAATTCTAGTATTGATTCAGGATATATGGTGTGCTTGTCGTCCAGGAAGTACCGAAGGCCGGTATCTTCTAGGGATTTGATCATCCGATACACGTCATAGTGCTCGGTGCTTGAACAGGATTGAAAATCAACTTGAAGAATGTTGGGAAACTGAGACATTTTTGCCTTAGTGAGAGGATGATCTTTTGTCTTGTGAGTGTTTTTGGTGAATGTTTGTGCTTCACTTAAATACTAGTTTGGGGAGTATCCTATTGTCCAGGTATTACATAAGATGATATCTATTAACTGCAGGATAAAAGACATTGCATGAAATAAGTATGTTTGCAGTCTAGGGTGTTGGTCATAGACCTGGACTATGAAAGATATCATTAGATCTTCACGTCTTTTTAGGTGCGACCATTTTACTTTGAGAAGGCAATGTTTCAGAACAGATATCTTTAAACACTGATAGTTATTCCACTTTTGTTTGAAATTCAAATAATCTAAGATAGCCTATTTCCGAACCGGTCAGCTATCAGTTGTTCATCCCGATGCGGTTATTTGGTGCATGCACCAAGTAGCCGGTCAGTTTACTCTATCTGATAAGTTGGGCGGTTCTTCCATAGATACCAAGAAAATTTGAAGTCCAACATGTTAGGAGGAACTACCGGTTTTGTCTGTCCGAACTGGTTTCTCTTTTTAAGCATCCTTAGGAAGGATTTGACTAATATCGGTTATTCCAAGAGTAAGTCTGAATTGAGAGAACTTAGCTTCCTGTAGAGGCTTGGTGAAGATATCGGCTACTTGTTGATCTGTTGGTAATTATTCCAGCCGGATATGCTTCAGCGTGACATGTTCCTTGATGAAGTGGTGCCTTATGTCAATATGCTTGGTTCTGGAGTGGAGAACCGGATTGTAGGTAATTGCTATGGCGCTTGTATTGTCACAAAAGATTGGAGACTCTTCTGCTGTGACACCGAAGTCCTTCAGCTGTTGTTGGATCCAAAGTAGTTGTGAACAACAACTTCCGGCCGCCAGGTATTCAGCTTCTGCGGTTGACGTGGCAACCGATGTTTGTTTCTTGCTGTGCCATGAGACAAGTCGGTCACCTAGGAATTGACATGTTCCGCTGGTGCTCTTTCTGTCAATCTTACAACCTGCATAGTCTGCATCTGAATAACTCGTTAGATTAAAGGACGAGTCCTTTGGATACCACAGACCGACATCAGGTGTCCCCTTTAGGTACTTCAATATCCTCTTTGCGGCTGTGTAGTGGGATTGTTTTGGATTTGCTTGGAATCTCCCACACACACCGACTGTAAATAGAATATCCGGTCTACTCGCTGTCAAGTATAGGAGAGAACCGATTATGCCCCGGTATGCGATCTGGTCTACCGATTGACCCTCATCGTCCCTGTCCAATTTAATCGATGAGCTCATTGGAGTAGCCGCTGAGGAGCATGTATCCATCCCAAACTTCTTTAGAAGCTCCTTGGTGTACTTAGGTTGGCTAATGAAGGTTCCTTTTTTGAGTTGCTTAACCTGAAGACCTAGGAAGAAACTTAATTCTCCCATCATACTCATTTCAAACTTATTAGTCATCATTTTTGAAAATTTATCACACAATTTAGGATCGGTTGAACCGAAAATGATATCATCTACATAGATTTGAACAAGGAGGATATGTTCCTTCTTTTCAAATTTGAACAACTTTTTATCCACCGAACCAATCGTGAAATCATGTGCGATCAAAAATGCGGTTAGTGTGTCATACCAGGCTCTAGGTGCTTGCTTCAGACCGTATAAAGCTTTATTTAACCGGTATACATGGTTTGGAAATTCAGCACTTTTAAAACTAGGTGGTTGTTCAACATAAACCTCTTCACGTAGGTCACCGTTCAAAAATGCACTTTTAACATCCATTTGAAAAACCTTAAAGTTTTTGAAAGCAGCAAAGGCTAGAAAAATCCTAATGGCTTCAATCCTAGCTACAGGGGCAAATGATTTTTCAAAATCAATATCTTCTTCCTGTTTGTAACCTTGTGCCACTAATCTGGCCTTGTTCCTTGTGACCAAACCGTCTTCATTGAGTTTATTTCTAAATACCCATCTTGTTCCTATGACCGGTTGATCATTCGGTCTAGCAACTAGGTACAAGACTTTACTACTCTCGAACTGGTTTAGTTCTTCTTGCATTCCCAAGATCCAATCCGGGTCTGACAATGTTTCATCTATTCTTTTCGGCTCAATCTGGGATATAAAAGCGGAATTAAGGTATTCCTCCATTAGTTGACCCCTAGTTCGAACAGGTTCTGAAGGATCACCTATGATTTGCTCAGGAGGATGTTTGGTGTTCCTTTTGAAATTCGGTTTAGAGATGTCTACCAGATTACCGTTTATTTGATCAAGGCTAGACATGTCAGTAGGCTGAACAGGATTGTCAGACCGACCGACTTCCTCGGATTGGACCGAAGTGTCAGCTTCCTGTCGTGGGACAGCTTGATCCGGCTGGGTTTCAATATTACCCATCTGGTCATGGACAAACCTCCTGAAGACCGGTGTCTCATCTTCACTATCAGAGTGGATATTGTTGTTTTCCAATCTGTTGTGTAGATCAAAGCATGATGCAGTGTTACTTTCAACTGATTCATCGAAAACAACGTGAAGTGTTTCCTCCATGGTTAAAGTTCTATTGTTATACACTCTATATGCCTTACTCACTGCCGAGTAACCTAACATGATCCCAGTATCGATTTTTGCATCAAAAGTAGAAAGATATGTTTTACCATTTATATGAATGTAACACTTACAACCAAAGATTTTGAGGTACTTAAGATTAGGAACCCTTTTAAAATAAACCTCATACGGTGTTTTGTTATGAAACTTGTTAATTAGAGACCGGTTTTGTGTATAACATGCAGTGTTGATAGCCTCAACCCAGAATTTCTGAGCAATACCCGAGTCGGCTATCATGGACCGTGCGGCTTCCTTGAGAGTCCGGTTTCTTCTCTCGGTCAAACCATTTTGTTGAGGAGTCCTAGCACTAGACAACTCGTGTCTAATACCGGATTCATCAAGATATGCGGCTAGGGTACTATTAGTAAATTCGGTACCTCGATCACTTCTAATGCTATTAATGCGAGTTGATTTTTCATTTTGCAAACGCTTAAGAAGTGTGATCAGGTTTGATGCGGTTTCACTTTTAGATGGTAAAAATATTACCCATGTAAACCTAGAATAGTCATCAATAACTACCATGGTGTACAACATACCTCCTAGGCTAACGACCTGAATCGGTCCAAATAAATCCATGTGTAAGAGATCTAAGCATCGGCTAGATTGGATATTTCCTTTACTCTTAAAGGTTGACTTACTCTGTTTACCCATTTGACATGCTGAGCAAACCTTGTCCTGGTTAAATACTACGTCAGGAATACCTTCAACTAGCTTTTTACCGCGAATGTAGTTCAAGGTTTTCATGTTCAGATGGTTTAATCTCTTATGCCACAACCAGGTTTGATCAGTCTTAGCTATCATGCATATAGGGTATTCTACCTTAGTTTTCCAGTCTACCTTGTAAATGTTACCTAACCTATTTCCGGTTAGTAGTACGATACCTTGAGAGTTCTTAACTAAGCATGCATGTTTAAGAAATTCTACCGTGTATCCAGCATCACACATTTGACTAATACTTAGCAAGTTAAAACGTAGGTTTTCAACTAAAAGTACGTTATCAATAGTTAAATTACCATGAACAATCTTACCCTTGCCCACAGTTCTACCTTTTGAATTGTCACCGAAGGTAATTAGAGCACCGGTTTCTATTCTGATGTCGGTTAGCAGGTTGTTGTTTCCGGTCATATGCCTGGAGCAATCGCTATCCAAGTACCATTCAGAGTTTCCTAGCCGTTTCTTTAGATCCTGCAAAATGTACATATTTACAACTATTTGGTACCCACATTTACTTGGGTCCACATGCGATTAGTCCCTTGGGTATCCAAACCTTGACAAACCGGACGGCCTTCTTTGTTAGGGTTTTAACCGTCCTTTTGGCACTCGGTCTTGCGTATCTCGGTTTTTCTACAAAGGTCTTAAATGATGGTGATCTTTGGTTTGACCTATGCGGTTCAGGATTGGCTTTCCTATATTTGAGAATTTCGGCTTTTCTTTTCACAGGGTCAAGCCACTTCTCAGAATCGGTTGGACCAACATAGTCGTATTTTAGCTTTTCTTCCCTATAGTATGCGGTCAACTCTTCTTCAGCGGTCCAGGAGCTTTTGAAGAATCTTATAAGAGGGAGGTTACTTCTTGTAAACCTTACTTTCTCTACGGGTTTTTGGTCTTTGGAGCTATCCGCTGTGTATCCTAGGCCAGACTTGCAACGGGGATGTCTGTAATGACTGCACATTTTCTTTACTATATCACTAGATCTCTTATATGCGGCCATCTTATACTGGAGTCGGGCATTTTCTTCTTCAGTTAGTTCTCTAGCTGGTTCACTAGACTGTTCGGTCCTAATTGGTGGTTCAAGTTCTAGCTCGGTTTCTAAGGTGGAGTTTTCATCAGGTTTTATGATCTCTGGTTCGGTTATAGTGGGTACTTCTGGTTCTGTCGGAATGGGTACTATAGGATCGGTTCTAATGTTGAGTTGCTTAGGTAACATGGCTAATAGGTTCTTATACTCTTCTACCATGTCATTCAATGCATTATATAACTCATCTTTAGTAAATTCTTCACAGGGAGAGTCAAATACCTGTTCCTCATTTGCCATGAGACATGTGAGTTCATCATCACTGTCACTGTGAGCCCATAAGTTTCCTCCATCATCGGCTATCAGTGCTTTCGGTACCTCACTTCCTTCACCGGTTTGTTGATAATTGTTTCGGTTATTTTGGTAATCCGGTTTCCGGTCATCCCTCCTCGGTTTCTTGCATTCCCACTTAAAATGTCCCAAACAGTTACAGTTATAACACCTTACATTGAATTTATCACCATAGTTGTAGTTTGTCGGTTGGCTTCTCTTCATGAACCTCCCAAACTTCTGTGCAAGCATAGCCATGGCATCCTCGGTGAACTGTTCGGCGGTTCTGATCGGTGCAGGTGCAGGTGCAAGTGCAGCCAGTTCTGTAGATGTGATTAGTGCTCTGGTTGATGTTGAGGCCGAGACTTCTTCTTCAGTCCTAGATCTCATTTCGAACTCATATGCTTTAAGGTCTTCGAATACATCGTGTAGTTTCATCTTACATAGGCTTTTTGATTCCCTCATTACCATTGTCTTTATGTCCCAAGCACTTGGAAGAGATCTCAAAGCTTTCATAATGACCTCTTTGTTGTCATACCTCTTTGTTAGGATCGGGGACGCCCTTGGAGGACCAGGGTGTTTCCGGTTTTAGGTAAGGGTGGCCGCTTACAACACACACACAACTTGGTGATAGTCCGGTTAGAGACTAAAACCGTTCTCAGCACTGCACAACCTGTCACAGACTCTTGAACCGGTGTTCAAGGGCGGAAGTGTCTGTTTCAGGTTGAAGCAACGTTTGCGACTTTAGATGATGTTTAAGAAGGAGGATGTTTAACGAAAGTGAGTGACCGGTTTTGGAAGTATGATTGGTTTGCGGTTTACGGTAAGACAGCGGGAAATGAAAGCGAAATGAAAGAACACAAGACAAGGAAATTTGTTTATGGATGTTCGGAGCAAACCCTCCTACGTCACCCCTTCTTCTCAGATTATGAGAAGGATCTCCACTAACTCTTTAGAGTTACAATTTACACTTCCGGTCGAGCCCAACTTCGCTACTCGCCGGTTACACCAAACTCACACTTTTGATGTAATACAACAACTCAAACAAATATCACACAAGTGACTTCCGGTTTTAGGCAAACCGACTTTAGAATATAGAACTTTATCTCTCTAGAATTTAATGCTTTATGACTTTTTGAATTTATGATGCTCACAACTACAAGTCCCGAACTGCATTGAATGAAGACGATTGATCTTCCTTTTATAGCTGAAAGTAGCTAACGGCTACTTTCTTCTCTCTCTTCTGGATTGGTTGATCGTCATCACGCCTGTTTGCAGAAGGGTTGCTTGCACGCTTCAACTTCCTCAACACCTGGCATTCATGCAGGTGACTCTGAACAAATGATGACATAGCCGGTTTTCAGATTGATACACGTGTTGAACATCCGCTTCCGGTCGTCAGCATCGGATCACCAAGGCATCATTGCTTTCCTCCCATGCTTCTGATCGGATCTGATCTTCTTTTATTCTTTCGAGACACGTTTCTTCCGTCATAGTACGTCACTCTTGAGTTTTGAATCTTCTGACTTTTGATCTGTACTTTCCGGTTTCTGTGTCTTTGTGCATTATGATCCGGTTGGAGTGTAATCTTTTGTTCTTCGTTAACCGGTTGCTTGAGATAGAGATGCCGGTTCCTGTGATCCTTCGGCTTGATCACTTGAAGCCGGTTTCTTTGAAGTGGTAGCGACCAGTTCTTGACACCTGATTTCCGGTTCCGGTTTGTTTAGTACCTGCACATGAAGTTTAACTTCTGTTTAGTTTGTCTAGCCGGTTCCAAAAATTAATCTACTTAATTTTTCTATCAATTTCTCCCTTTTTGATTATTTAGAATAAATATTCAAAAATTGTAATGTGTGGCCGGTTTTAAAATTAATCTACTTAATTTTTCTATCAATTTCTCCCTTTTTGATTATTTAGAATAAATATTCAAAAATTGTAATGTGTGGCCGGTTTTAAGAATTTTGTTTTGAGAGAAACGTGTTTGAAAAACATGTGTTTGATTTTTGATAAGTGTATGTTTTGAAAAATATGAGAAATAGGTGAGCTTGTATGTTTGAGAAACATAGAAAGTATGTTTGAAAAACAAACAAATATCAAAGTAACCGAGTTCTGAAACACAGTAAAAACATAATTGTTCAAAGTAATTATGGAAATAGAGTTTAAGGCTTGGATGATCCCCCCTTGTCTTGCTCCTTTTCCAGTTCTTTGTCCAGACGTCTTCTTGCTTCTTCTATTCGTGCTCTGTGCTCTCTAGCACGTCTGTCAGCATCTATCACCACACCGGCCCACACACTTGAATGGCCGGGAACCTTTTTCCTAAGGTTGAAGTTGGCACAAATTGGTTTTGGCGGTGGACGAGGTGGAACAGTCAGAGGTCTGCAGCTTGGAGTTGCGGTGGATTCTCCGGTTGTCCTTCTTTTCCGTCTGTTGAGTTCCTCCAGATCTTCTTCTTCTTCCTCATCCAGTGGTTCCGCGTTCAACGCAACTGGTTCGTCTGTCTTCAATTCTGCCCGCTTCATCACGTTTTTAATGGCGCTCCGTTTCTTCTTGTTCCTTGTACTCATGGAATGAGACGATTGACCCTGTGCCGGTTCCTGAGCGTTAGCCTGCTCCTCTTCATTGCATTGTTGGGCAAGCTCATGATCCTTATCTTCAAGTTCCTTCTGTAGCCGTTCTCTTTCAATCTCTTCTTCTTGCAGCTTCCGTGCGGTTTCAGCATCTTTTTCGATTTGAGTTTGGGTGGAGCTGACTTGATCCTTGGACATTTCACCGATCTGGATTGCCATTGCTTGCAGCATGTCCAAAAGTGGAGCGGTTGCGGCGTTGACGGATTCGGTAATCATGGCTTTAACCGTTGTTTGCATTGTCGTATCCATCATGGTTTGTAGAGAGCTTACCACTTTGTCTTCAGCTGCTGAGATTCTTTCATCGGTTATATCTTTAAGGTTCCCAAGGTATGAGTCAGCTGTTTCCACCACTACTTGCTTGATTTGATCGATGTCCAGAGCTTTAGCCGGTTGAGAGGCTTCTTGTTCCCGGTTTTCAGAAGTGCCGGATGTTTCACCAGTTATAAAGAAAGGCTTACTCTGAAATAACTCAGGATTGTTGAATTGTCTTTGGCAAGTATCCCACCATTTCTTGTCAAGGCGTTCGAAGCTTCGCACAAGCCGTTCTCGTACTTCAATAAATCGCTCTGCCATCTTCATTTCAATCGGTTCCAGATCCTTTCCTTGGATTTCTTGAAAGGCATTCTCAACTGCCTGTAACCGCACATTTTCAAGAATTACCGGAGCTTTGGAAAACGCCGGTTGGATCAATTGGGTGTTAGCTAACTCGAGTGCCCTTTCTTCTAACTGGACGAGAGCGTCCCATTGCTTGTTTCCACTGAAACCTGGAAGCATGTCGGATAATTTGGTCTCGCTTCGGAGCTTCACCCACCGGATATATAGAGCCAGCGCTTCACTTGCACCTTTATTCATATCTTGAATAAATTCATCAAACAGATCATTTTCTTGCTCTAAGGTGTATGGATATTCTTCTTCGGTTGTGGCTTCAGTCTGAGGGTCGATCTGCAATGTGCCCGTTCCGGTTTCAGTTGGTTCTTCAATCAGAATGCCCTTGCCTTTATCTGCCTGAGTAGGACCTTCTGGAGCTGTCTTGCCTCCTGCGGAACCGGAAGGTTCCTGTTCTTCAATGTTTTCCTCCTGAGCCGGAGGTGCATTTTCTGTTGACTTGGTCGTCTCATCGACCGGTTGAACTTCCGTTTGATCAGGTATTTCAACCTGATTTTCTGGCTTCCGACGACTAGAAACGTCGTCTTCTTCGGTTTCTCTTGTGATCTCTTGGACCACATTCTGAATTGCTTCTGAAGTATTCAAGCCCACTTCGGCTAATACTTCATCGGCTTGCTTGCTTGGTGACTTGGAGGTTGCAGAGTGAATGTTTCCCTCTGCCTCCTCCTTAGAGTTTGACTTGTTCTCCTCGCTCCCCGAAGATTCGGTTTGCTTTGGAGAATCGGATGGGATGGGAGTTGGAACAACGGTGTTGATGGGGATTGGCTGGAAGACATCTGCGGTTCTTTCTGGTGGATTGTCCGAGGAGAGCGTTTTCTCGGAGTCCGCCGGTTTCTTTGCACTTTTCTTCGCGGATACTTTCTTCCTCCTCTTCGGTTCTGGTGGAGCTTCTGCCTCAACCGCTTTTCTTGACGGTTTCCTTTGTCTTGTTTCTTCTTCTTCAACTAGAACCGATGAACTGGCTCCCTTAGATGATTTTGTCTTTGATGTTTTTGGCTTTATCGTCTTCTCCGGTTTTTCTGCTACTGACTCAGAGTCAAGGATGTTGGAGATTGGAAGCGGTATGCCTTCACCTAGTTCCACATTAAGGAACTCAAGGATCTTAACTATTTGCATAGCATACGCCTGCACCCGGCCGTCTTTCTTGATTATCATTTGACATAACTCTTCATATAGAACGTATCCCCAGTTCACCTTATCGTTGCGGACAATGGCTAACAGCATTCTCAGCTTAATCTTTGTGAGGTTATCGAAGTTACCTCCCCTTCCTTGGAGCGATTTGGAGATGACGGTCACCAACCATCTGTATTCTGGCTTTAGCTTTATCTTCCGGCTGGAGTGGAGCACCAGATCCTGACCTGAAAGGGATACAACCAACCGGGCAGCATTTGATTCTGCGTCGGTTAGGTCGAATTTTAGGTCCGAACCAGTGTTAGGCAGACCGAGGGCTTCGGCAAAGATTTCTTCAGTTATAAGGACCGCCTTCCCGTTGACGGTAGCTGATACTTTTCTTTTCAACAGTGTCGCCGTCGCTAAGAACTCCGTCACCACCGCCGGATAGATGGTGAACGGACCAGAGAGAAACTTCTCCAATCCAGATTCTCGAAGAAGTTGAAGAACGGCCTTGTTCTTGTCATCAGCGTGCTCATCGATGTCTGCAAAGTCTACCTGCAACATCCATTGAAACGGGGCTTTGCCTAGATCCATTGTAGTTTTGAGAGAAGAAGATGAAGATGATGATGATCGGAGAGAAGAGATCTTTGAGTTTCTGGAAATTTTTAGAGAGAGAAAGCGCGTGTGTTGAATGGGTTGATTCGAGTTTATATAGCTGGCGGTTCCAAGCAGTTTTGAAGATGAACCGTCACTTTGGTGTTTTTGGCGCCAACTTTCCCTCCAAAAGTTACTGCCGTAAATTTCGGCGGTAAAAGCGGAAATTCGATGGGCGGTAATTAATTTTTGAGAGGTAAAAACCATGGGCGGTTATGACTTTTCAGATTTTCATTTTTGCCTGAAGTTCCGGTTTCTATTGATAACTTGTTAACCGGAGATTGTTAAGTTAACTTTAAGTTTGAGTATGAGTTTGAGAAACCGGAATGAAATAATGAGGATGAAAAACCGAAAAACTAAAATATTTCATTAATGCAGGAGAAGAAAGACATAGGAGCGGTTCTGGTCGTACAACAAAATGACCAGAAACCGGAAAAGAGATTAAAATAAAAGGTTTATTCAGTGAACCATCCTCCTTCCAGCCTCCTTTCATACCACTTGTCGATCGTGTTCTGAGGAGACCGTTCCTTAATCCTACACATACACTTATAGATCATGTCTATAGTGATGGTATTGA